>NW_027327792.1:362070-724141 GCF_047675955.1 Chlorocebus sabaeus | reverse complement strand
TCCAAAGTGATATTTGGAATCCCATAGAGTACTATGGTGAAAAAGGAAATATCTTCCGCTAAAAACTGGAAAGAAGCTTTCTGAGAAACTGGTTTGTGTTCTGTTAATTCATCTCACACAGTTACAGCTTTCCCCTCAAGAAGCCTTTCCCTAAGACTGTTCTTGTGGAACTTGCAGAGTGATATTTGGAAGCCCATACAGGGCTATGGTGAAAAAGGAAATATCTTCAGTTAAAAACTGTATAGAAGTTTTCTGAGAAACTGTTTCGTGTACTGTTAATTCACCTCACAGAGTTGCAGCTTTTCCCTCAAGAAACCTTTCGCTAAGACTGTTCTTGTGGAATTTGCTAAGTGATATTTGGAAGCCCATAGAGGCCTATGGTGAAAAAGGAAATATCTTCCGTTAAAAACTGGAGGGAAGATTTCTGAGAAACTGCTTTGTGTTCTGTTAATTCATCTCACAGATTTACTGCTTTCCCCTCAAGAAGCCTTTCGTTAAGTCTTTTCTTGTGGAATTTGCAAAGTGATATTTGTAAGCCCATAGAGGGCTTTGGTGAAAAAGGAAATATCTTCCGTTAAAAACTGGAAAGAAGCTGTCTAAGAAACTGCTATGAGTTCTGTTAATTCATCTCACAGAGTTACAGCATTACCCTCAAGAAGTCTTTCACAAAGACTGTTCTTGTGGAATTTGGAAAGTGATATTTGGAAGCTCATAGAGGGCTATGCTGAAAAAGGAAATATCTTCCGTTAAAAACAGGAAAGATGCTCTCTGAGAAATTGCTTTGTGTCCCGTTATTTCATCTCAGAGTTACAGCTTTCCCCTCAAGAAGTCTTTCGCTAAGACTGTTCTTGTGGAATATGAAAAGTGATATTTGGAAGACTTTAGAGGGCAAAGGTGAAAAAGGAAATATCTTCCGTAAAAAACTGGAAAGAAGCTTTCTGAGAAACTGCATTGTGTTCTGTTAATTCATCTCACAGAATTACAGCTTTCCCTTCAAGAAGCCCTTCGCTAAGGCTGTTCTTGTTGAACTTGGAAGGTGATATTTGGAAGCCCATAGAGGCCTATGGTGAAAAATGAAATATCTCCAGTTAAAAACTGGAATGAAGCTTTCTGAGAAACTGCTTTGTGTTCTGTTAGTCCATCTCACAGAGTTAGAACTTTCCCCTCAAGAAGCCTTTCTCTAAGACTGTTCTTGTTGAATTTGCAAAGTGATATTTGGAAGCCCCTAGAGGGCTATGGTGAAAAAGGAAATATCTTCAGTTAAAAACTGGAAAGAAACTTCTGAGAAACTGCTTTGTGTTCTGTTAATTCATCTCACAGCGTTACTGCTTTCCCCTCAAGAAGCCTTTCGGTAAGACTGTTCTTGTGGAATTTACAAACTGATATTTGGAAGCCCTTAGAGGGCTAGGGTGAAAAAGGAAATATCTTCCTTTAAAAACTGGAAAGAAGCTGTCTGAGAAACTGCTTTGTGTTCTGTTGATTCACCTAACAGAGTTACAGCTTTCCCTTCAAGAAGCCGTTCGCTAAGGCTGTTCTTGTGGAATTTACAAAGTGATATTTGGAAGCCCATAGAGGGCTATGGGGAAAAAGGAAATATCTTCAGCTAAAAACTGAAAAGAAGCTTTCTGAGAAACTGCTTTGTGTCCTCTTAATTCATGTTACAGTGTTACAGCTTTCCCCTCAAGAAGCCTTTCGCTAAGACAGTTCTTGTGGATTTTGCAAAGTGATATTTGGAAGCCCATAGAGGGCTATGTTGAAAAAGGAAATATCTTCCGATAAAAACTGGAAAAAAGATTTCTGAGAAACTACTTTTTGTTCTGTTAATTCATCTCAGAGAGTTACAGCTTTCCCTTCAAGAAGTCTTTCGCTAAGTCTGTTACTGTGTAATTGGCAAAGTGATATTTGGAAGCCTTTAGAGGGCTATGGTGAAGAAGCAAATATCTTCCGTTAAAAACTGGAAAGAATCTTTCTGAGAAACTGCTTTGTGTTCTGTTAATTCATCTCACAGAGTTACAGCTTTACCTCAACAAGCCTTTCGCTACGGCTGTTTTTGTGGAGTTTGGAAAGTGATATTTGGAAGCCCATAGGGGGCTATGGTGAGAAAGGAAATATCTTCAGTTAAAAACTGGAAAGAAGCTCTCTGAGAAACTGCTTTGTGTTCTGTTAATTCATCTCACCGAGTTACAGCTTTCCCCTCAAGAAGCCTTTCGCTAAGACTCTTCTTGTGGAATTTGAAAAGTGATATTTTGAAACCCATAGAAGGCTATGGTGAAAAAGGAAATATCTTCCATTGAAAAGTGGAAAGAAGCTTTCTGAGAAACTGCATTGTGTTCTGTGAATTCATCTCACAGAATTACAGCTTTCCCTTCAAGAAGCCCTTCGCTAAGGCTGTTCTTGTTGAATTTGGAAGGTGATATTTGGAAGCCCATAGAGGCCTATGGTGAAAAATGAAATATCTCCAGTTAAAAACTGGAATGAAGCTTTCTGAGAAACTGCTTTGTGTCCTCTTAATTCATGTTACAGTGTTACAGCTTTCCCCTCAAGAAGCCTTTCTCTAAGACTGTTCTTGTTGAATTTGCAAAGTGATATTTGGAAGCCCCTAGAGGGCTATGGTGAAAAAGGAAATACCTTCAGTTAAAAACTGGAAAGAAACTTCTGAGAAACTGCTTTGTGTTCTGTTAATTCATCTCACAGCGTTACTGCTTTCCCCTCAAGAAGCCTTTCGGTAAGACTGTTCTTGTGGAATTTACAAACTGATATTTGGAAGCCCTTAGAGGGCTAGGGTGAAAAAGGAAATATCTTCCTTTAAAAACTGGAAAGAAGCTGTCTGAGAAACTGCTTTGTGTTCTGTTGATTCACCTAACAGAGTTACAGCTTTCCCTTCAAGAAGCCGTTCGCTAAGGCTGTTCTTGTGGAATTTACAAAGTGATATTTGGAAGCCCATAGAGCGCTATGGGGAAAAAGGAAATATCTTCAGCTAAAAACTGAAAAGAAGCTTTCTGAGAAACTGCTTTGTGTCCTCTTAATTCATGTTACAGTGTTACAGCTTTCCCCTCAAGAAGCCTTTCGCTAAGACTGTTCATGTGGAATTTGGAATGTGATAAATAGAACCCCTAGAGGGCTTTGGTGAAAAAGGGAATATCTTCCGTTAAAAACTGGAAAGAAGCATTCTGAGAAACGGCTTTGTGTTCTGTTAATTCATCTCACAGAGTTACAGCTTTCCCCTCAAGAAATCTTTCGCTAAGACTGTTCATGTGGATTTTGGAAAATGATATTTAGTAGCCAATAGAGGGCTACGGTGAAAAAGGAAATATCTTCCGTTAAAAAGTGGATAGAAGCTTTCTTAGAGACTGCTTTGTGTTCTGCTAATTCATCTCACAGAATTACAGCTTTCTACTCATGAAGTCTTTGGCTAAGACTGTTCCTGCGGGATTTGCAAAGTGATATTTGGAAGCCCATAGAGGGCTATGGTGAAAAAGGACATATCTTCCGTAAAAAACTGGATAGAAACTTTCTAAGAAACTGCTTTGTGTTCTGTTAATTCATCTCACAGAGTTACAGCTTTCCGCTAAATAAGAATTTCGCTAAGACTGTTATTGTGGAATTTGCAAAGTGATATTTGGAAGCCCATAGAGGGCTATGGTGAAAAAGGAAATAACTTCCGTTAAAAACTGGAAAGAGGCATTCTGAGAAACTCCTTTGTGTTCTCTTAATTCATCTCACAGAGTTACACCTTTCCTCTCAAGAAGCCTTTCCTTAAGACAGTTTTTGTGGAAATTGCAAAGGGATACTTAGAAGCCCATAGAGGGCTACGGTGAAAAAAGAAATATCCTAAGACAAAAACTGAAAAGAATCTGTCTTCGATACTACTTTGTGCTCTGTTAATTCATGTCACAGAGTTAGAGCTTTCCCCTACAGAAGACTTTCGCTAAGACTGTTCTTGTGGAATTTCCAAAGTGATATTTGGAATCCCATAGAGTACTATGGTGAAAAAGGAAATATCTTCCGCTAAAAACTGGAAAGAAGCTTTCTGAGAAACTGGTTTGTGTTCTGTTAATTCATCTCACACAGTTACAGCTTTCCCCTCAAGAAGCCTTTCCCTAAGACTGTTCTTGTGGAACTTGCAGAGTGATATTTGGAAGCCCATACAGGGCTATGGTGAAAAAGGAAATATCTTCAGTTAAAAACTGTATAGAAGTTTTCTGAGAAACTCTTTCGTGTACTGTTAATTCACCTCACAGAGTTGCAGCTTTTCCCTCAAGAAACCTTTCGCTAAGACTGTTCTTGTGGAATTTGCTAAGTGATATTTGGAAGCCCATAGAGGCCTATGGTGAAAAAGGAAATATCTTCCGTTAAAAACTGGAGGGAAGCTTTCTGAGAAACTGCTTTGTGTTCTGTTAATTCATCTCACACAGTTACAGCTTTCCCCTCAAGAAGCCTTTCCCTAAGACTGTTCTTGTGGAACTTGCAGAGTGATATTTGGAAGCCCATACAGGGCTATGGTGAAAAAGGAAATATCTTCAGTTAAAAACTGTATAGAAGTTTTCTGAGAAACTGTTTCGTGTACTGTTAATTCACCTCACAGAGTTGCAGCTTTTCCCTCAAGAAACTTTTCGCTAAGACTGTTCTTGTGGAATTTGCTAAGTGATATTTGGAAGCCCATAGAGGCCTATGGTGAAAAAGGAAATATCTTCCGTTAAAAACTGGAGGGAAGCTTTCTGAGAAACTGCTTTGTGTTCTGTTAATTCATCTCACACAGTTACAGCTTTCCCCTCCAGAAGCCTTTCGCTAGACAGTTCTTGTGGAATGTGCGAAGTGATATTTGAAAGTCCATAGAGGGCTCTGGTGAAAAAGGAAATATCTTCAGTTAAAAACTGGAAAGAAGATTTCTGAGAAACTGCTTTGTGTTCTGTTATTTCATCTCACAGATTTACTGCTTTCCCCTCAAGAAGCCTTTCGTTAAGTCTTTTCTTGTGGAATTTGCAAAGTGATATTTGTAAGCCCATAGAGGGCTTTGGTGAAAAAGGAAATATCTTCCGTTAAAAACTGGAAAGAAGCTGTCTAAGAAACTGCTATGAGTTCTGTTAATTCATCTCACAGAGTTAGAGCATTACCCTCAAGAAGTCTTTCACAAAGACTGTTCTTGTGGAATTTGGAAAGTGATATTTGGAAGCTCATAGAGGGCTATGCTGAAAAAGGAAATATCTTCCGTTAAAAACAGGAAAGATGCTCTCTGAGAAATTGCTTTGTGTCCCGTTATTTCATCTCAGAGTTACAGCTTTCCCCTCAAGAAGTCTTTCGCTAAGACTGTTCTTGTGGAATATGAAAAGTGATATTTGGAAGACTTTAGAGGGCAAAGGTGAAAAAGGAAATATCTTCCGTAAAAAACTGGAAAGAAGCTTTCTGAGAAACTGCATTGTGTTCTGTTAATTCATCTCACAGAATTACAGCTTTCCCTTCAAGAAGCCCTTCGCTAAGGCTGTTCTTGTTGAACTTGGAAGGTGATATTTGGAAGCCCATAGAGGCCTATGGTGAAAAATGAAATATCTCCAGTTAAAAACTGGAATGAAGCTTTCTGAGAAACTGCTTTGTGTTCTGTTAGTCCATCTCACAGAGTTAGAACTTTCCCCTCAAGAAGCCTTTCTCTAAGACTGTTCTTGTTGAATTTGCAAAGTGATATTTGGAAGCCCCTAGAGGGCTATGGTGAAAAAGGAAATATCTTCAGTTAAAAACTGGAAAGAAACTTCTGAGAAACTGCTTTGTGTTCTGTTAATTCATCTCACAGCGTTACTGCTTTCCCCTCAAGAAGCCTTTCGGTAAGACTGTTCTTGTGGAATTTACAAACTGATATTTGGAAGCCCTTAGAGGGCTAGGGTGAAAAAGGAAATATCTTCCTTTAAAAACTGGAAAGAAGCTGTCTGAGAAACTGCTTTGTGTTCTGTTGATTCACCTAACAGAGTTACAGCTTTCCCTTCAAGAAGCCGTTCGCTAAGGCTGTTCTTGTGGAATTTACAAAGTGATATTTGGAAGCCCATAGAGGGCTATGGGGAAAAAGGAAATATCTTCAGCTAAAAACTGAAAAGAAGCTTTCTGAGAAACTGCTTTGTGTCCTCTTAATTCATGTTACAGTGTTACAGCTTTCCCCTCAAGAAGCCTTTCGCTAAGACAGTTCTTGTGGATTTTGCAAAGTGATATTTGGAAGCCCATAGAGGGCTATGTTGAAAAAGGAAATATCTTCCGATAAAAACTGGAAAAAAGATTTCTGAGAAACTACTTTTTGTTCTGTTAATTCATCTCAGAGAGTTACAGCTTTCCCTTCAAGAAGTCTTTCGCTAAGTCTGTTACTGTGTAATTGGCAAAGTGATATTTGGAAGCCTTTAGAGGGCTATGGTGAAGAAGCAAATATCTTCCGTTAAAAACTGGAAAGAATCTTTCTGAGAAACTGCTTTGTGTTCTGTTAATTCATCTCACAGAGTTACAGCTTTACCTCAACAAGCCTTTCGCTACGGCTGTTTTTGTGGAGTTTGGAAAGTGATATTTGGAAGCCCATAGGGGGCTATGGTGAGAAAGGAAATATCTTCAGTTAAAAACTGGAAAGAAGCTCTCTGAGAAACTGCTTTGTGTTCTGTTAATTCATCTCACCGAGTTACAGCTTTCCCCTCAAGAAGCCTTTCGCTAAGACTCTTCTTGTGGAATTTGAAAAGTGATATTTTGAAACCCATAGAAGGCTATGGTGAAAAAGGAAATATCTTCCATTGAAAAGTGGAAAGAAGCTTTCTGAGAAACTGCATTGTGTTCTGTTAATTCATCTCACAGATTTACAGCTTTCCCTTCAAGAAGCCCTTCGCTAAGGCTGTTCTTGTTGAATTTGGAAGGTGATATTTGGAAGCCCATAGAGGCCTATGGTGAAAAATGAAATATCTCCAGTTAAAAACTGGAATGAAGCTTTCTGAGAAACTGCTTGTTCTGTTAGTCCATCTCACAGAGTTAGAACTTTCCCCTCAAGAAGCCTTTCTCTAAGACTGTTCTTGTTGAATTTGCAAAGTGATATTTGGAAGCCCCTAGAGGGCTATGGTGAAAAAGGAAATACCTTCAGTTAAAAACTGGAAAGAAACTTCTGAGAAACTGCTTTGTGTTCTGTTAATTCATCTCACAGCGTTACTGCTTTCCCCTCAAGAAGCCTTTCGGTAAGACTGTTCTTGTGGAATTTACAAACTGATATTTGGAAGCCCTTAGAGGGCTAGGGTGAAAAAGGAAATATCTTCCTTTAAATACTGGAAAGAAGCTGTCTGAGAAACTGCTTTGTGTTCTGTTGATTCACCTAACAGAGTTACAGCTTTCCCTTCAAGAAGCCGTTCGCTAAGGCTGTTCTTGTGGAATTTACAAAGTGATATTTGGAAGCCCATAGAGCGCTATGGGGAAAAAGGAAATATCTTCAGCTAAAAACTGAAAAGAAGCTTTCTGAGAAACTGCTTTGTGTCCTCTTAATTCATGTTACAGTGTTACAGCTTTCCCCTCAAGAAGCCTTTCGCTAAGACTGTTCATGTGGAATTTGGAATGTGATAAATAGAACCCCTAGAGGGCTTTGGTGAAAAAGGGAATATCTTCCGTTAAAAACTGGAAAGAAGCATTCTGAGAAACTGCTTTGTGTTCTGTTAATTCATCTCACAGAGTTACAGCTTTCCCCTCAAGAAATCTTTCGCTAAGACTGTTCATGTGGATTTTGGAAAATGATATTTAGTAGCCAATAGAGGGCTACGGTGAAAAAGGAAATATCTTCCGTGAAAAAGTGGATAGAAGCTTTCTTAGAGACTGCTTTGTGTTCTGCTAATTCATCTCACAGAATTACAGCTTTCTACTCATGAAGTCTTTGGCTAAGACTGTTCCTGCGGGATTTGCAAAGTGATATTTGGAAGCCCATAGAGGGCTATGGTGAAAAAGGACATATCTTCCGTTAAAAACTGGATAGAAACTTTCTAAGAAACTGCTTTGTGTTCTGTTAATTCATCTCACAGAGTTACAGCTTTCCGCTAAATAAGAATTTCGCTAAGACTGTTATTGTGGAATTTGCAAAGTGATATTTGGAAGCCCATAGAGGGCTATGGTGAAAAAGGAAATAACTTCCGTTAAAAACTGGAAAGAGGCATTCTGAGAAACTCCTTTGTGTTCTCTTAATTCATCTCACAGAGTTACACCTTTCCTCTCAAGAAGCCTTTCCTTAAGACAGTTTTTGTGGAAATTGCAAAGGGATACTTAGAAGCCCATAGAGGGCTACGGTGAAAAAAGAAATATCCTAAGACAAAAACTGAAAAGAATCTGTCTTCGATACTACTTTGTGCTCTGTTAATTCATGTCACAGAGTTAGAGCTTTCCCCTACAGAAGACTTTCGCTAAGACTGTTCTTGTGGAATTTCCAAAGTGATATTTGGAATCCCATAGAGTACTATGGTGAAAAAGGAAATATCTTCCGCTAAAAACTGGAAAGAAGCTTTCTGAGAAACTGGTTTGTGTTCTGTTAATTCATCTCACACAGTTACAGCTTTCCCCTCAAGAAGCCTTTCCCTAAGACTGTTCTTGTGGAACTTGCAGAGTGATATTTGGAAGCCCATACAGGGCTATGGTGAAAAAGGAAATATCTTCAGTTAAAAACTGTATAGAAGTTTTCTGAGAAACTGTTTCGTGTACTGTTAATTCACCTCACAGAGTTGCAGCTTTTCCCTCAAGAAACCTTTCGCTAAGACTGTTCTTGTGGAATTTGCTAAGTGATATTTGGAAGCCCATAGAGGCCTATGGTGAAAAAGGAAATATCTTCCGTTAAAAACTGGAGGGAAGCTTTCTGAGAAACTGCTTTGTGTTCTGTTAATTCATCTCACAGAGTTACAGCTTTCCCCTCCAGAAGCCTTTCGCTAGACAGTTCTTGTGGAATGTGCGAAGTGATATTTGAAAGTCCATAGAGGGCTCTGGTGAAAAAGGAAATATCTTCAGTTAAAAACTGGAAAGAAGATTTCTGAGAAACTGCTTTGTGTTCTGTTATTTCATCTCACAGATTTACTGCTTTCCCCTCAAGAAGCCTTTCGTTAAGTCTTTTCTTGTGGAATTTGCAAAGTGATATTTGTAAGCCCATAGAGGGCTTTGGTGAAAAAGGAAATATCTTCCGTTAAAAACTGGAAAGAAGCTGTCTAAGAAACTGCTATGAGTTCTGTTAATTCATCTCACAGAGTTACAGCATTACCCTCAAGAAGTCTTTCACAAAGACTGTTCTTGTGGAATTTGGAAAGTGATATTTGGAAGCTCATAGAGGGCTATGCTGAAAAAGGAAATATCTTCCGTTAAAAACAGGAAAGATGCTCTCTGAGAAATTGCTTTGTGTCCCGTTATTTCATCTCAGAGTTACAGCTTTCCCCTCAAGAAGTCTTTCGCTAAGACTGTTCTTGTGGAATATGAAAAGTGATATTTGGAAGACTTTAGAGGGCAAAGGTGAAAAAGGAAATATCTTCCGTAAAAAACTGGAGAGAAGCTTTCTGAGAAACTGCCTTGTGTTCTGTTAATTCATCTCACAGAATTACAGCTTTCCCTTCAAGAAGCCCTTCGCTAAGGCTGTTCTTGTTGAACTTGGAAGGTGATATTTGGAAGCCCATAGAGGCCTATGGTGAAAAATGAAATATCTCCAGTTAAAAACTGGAATGAAGCTTTCTGAGAAACTGCTTTGTGTTCTGTTAGTCCATCTCACAGAGTTAGAACTTTCCCCTCAAGAAGCCTTTCTCTAAGACTGTTCTTGTTGAATTTGCAAAGTGATATTTGGAAGCCCCTAGAGGGCTATGGTGAAAAAGGAAATATCTTCAGTTAAAAACTGGAAAGAAACTTCTGAGAAACTGCTTTGTGTTCTGTTAATTCATCTCACAGCGTTACTGCTTTCCCCTCAAGAAGCCTTTTGGTAAGACTGTTCTTGTGGAATTTACAAACTGATATTTGGAAGCCCTTAGAGGGCTAGGGTGAAAAAGGAAATATCTTCCTTTAAAAACTGGAAAGAAGCTGTCTGAGAAACTGCTTTGTGTTCTGTTGATTCACCTAACAGAGTTACAGCTTTCCCTTCAAGAAGCCGTTCGCTAAGGCTGTTCTTGTGGAATTTACAAAGTGATATTTGGAAGCCCATAGAGGGCTATGGGGAAAAAGGAAATATCTTCAGCTAAAAACTGAAAAGAAGCTTTCTGAGAAACTGCTTTGTGTCCTCTTAATTCATGTTACAGTGTTACAGCTTTCCCCTCAAGAAGCCTTTCGCTAAGACAGTTCTTGTGGATTTTGCAAAGTGATATTTGGAAGCCCATAGAGGGCTATGTTGAAAAAGGAAATATCTTCCGATAAAAACTGGAAAAAAGATTTCTGAGAAACTACTTTTTGTTCTGTTAATTCATCTCAGAGAGTTACAGCTTTCCCTTCAAGAAGTCTTTCGCTAAGTCTGTTACTGTGTAATTGGCAAAGTGATATTTGGAAGCCTTTAGAGGGCTATGGTGAAGAAGCAAATATCTTCCGTTAAAAACTGGAAAGAATCTTTCTGAGAAACTGCTTTGTGTTCTGTTAATTCATCTCACAGAGTTACAGCTTTACCTCAACAAGCCTTTCGCTACGGCTGTTTTTGTGGAGTTTGGAAAGTGATATTTGGAAGCCCATAGGGGGCTATGGTGAGAAAGGAAATATCTTCAGTTAAAAACTGGAAAGAAGCTCTCTGAGAAACTGCTTTGTGTTCTGTTAATTCATCTCACCGAGTTACAGCTTTCCCCTCAAGAAGCCTTTCGCTAAGACTCTTCTTGTGGAATTTGAAAAGTGATATTTTGAAACCCATAGAAGGCTATGGTGAAAAAGGAAATATCTTCCATTGAAAAGTGGAAAGAAGCTTTCTGAGAAACTGCATTGTGTTCTGTTAATTCATCTCACAGAATTACAGCTTTCCCTTCAAGAAGCCCTTCGCTAAGGCTGTTCTTGTTGAATTTGGAAGGTGATATTTGGAAGCCCATAGAGGCCTATGGTGAAAAATGAAATATCTCCAGTTAAAAACTGGAATGAAGCTTTCTGAGAAACTGCTTTGTGTTCTGTTAGTCCATCTCACAGAGTTAGAACTTTCCCCTCAAGAAGCCTTTCTCTAAGACTGTTCTTGTTGAATTTGCAAAGTGATATTTGGAAGCCCCTAGAGGGCTATGGTGAAAAAGGAAATATCTTCAGTTAAAAACTGGAAAGAAACTTCTGAGAAACTGCTTTGTGTTCTGTTAATTCATCTCACAGCGTTACTGCTTTCCCCTCAAGAAGCCTTTCGGTAAGACTGTTCTTGTGGAATTTACAAACTGATATTTGGAAGCCCTTAGAGGGCTAGGGTGAAAAAGGAAATATCTTCCTTTAAAAACTGGAAAGAAGCTGTCTGAGAAACTGCTTTGTGTTCTGTTGATTCACCTAACAGAGTTACAGCTTTCCCTTCAAGAAGCCGTTCGCTAAGGCTGTTCTTGTGGAATTTACAAAGTGATATTTGGAAGCCCATAGAGGGCTATGGGGAAAAAGGAAATATCTTCAGCTAAAAACTGAAAAGAAGCTTTCTGAGAAACTGCTTTGTGTCCTCTTAATTCATGTTACAGTGTTACAGCTTTCCCCTCAAGAAGCCTTTCGCTAAGACAGTTCTTGTGGATTTTGCAAAGTGATATTTGGAAGCCCATAGAGGGCTATGTTGAAAAAGGAAATATCTTCCGATAAAAACTGGAAAAAAGATTTCTGAGAAACTACTTTTTGTTCTGTTAATTCATCTCAGAGAGTTACAGCTTTCCCTTCAAGAAGTCTTTCGCTAAGTCTGTTACTGTGTAATTGGCAAAGTGATATTTGGAAGCCTTTAGAGGGCTATGGTGAAGAAGCAAATATCTTCCGTTAAAAACTGGAAAGAATCTTTCTGAGAAACTGCTTTGTGTTCTGTTAATTCATCTCACAGAGTTACAGCTTTACCTCAACAAGCCTTTCGCTACGGCTGTTTTTGTGGAGTTTGGAAAGTGATATTTGGAAGCCCATAGGGGGCTATGGTGAGAAAGGAAATATCTTCAGTTAAAAACTGGAAAGAAGCTCTCTGAGAAACTGCTTTGTGTTCTGTTAATTCATCTCACCGAGTTACAGCTTTCCCCTCAAGAAGCCTTTCGCTAAGACTCTTCTTGTGGAATTTGAAAAGTGATATTTTGAAACCCATAGAAGGCTATGGTGAAAAAGGAAATATCTTCCATTGAAAAGTGGAAAGAAGCTTTCTGAGAAACTGCATTGTGTTCTGTTAATTCATCTCACAGAATTACAGCTTTCCCTTCAAGAAGCCCTTCGCTAAGGCTGTTCTTGTTGAATTTGGAAGGTGATATTTGGAAGCCCATAGAGGCCTATGGTGAAAAATGAAATATCTCCAGTTAAAAACTGGAATGAAGCTTTCTGAGAAACTGCTTTGTGTTCTGTTAGTCCATCTCACAGAGTTAGAACTTTCCCCTCAAGAAGCCTTTCTCTAAGACTGTTCTTGTTGAATTTGCAAAGTGATATTTGGAAGCCCCTAGAGGGCTATGGTGAAAAAGGAAATATCTTCAGTTAAAAACTGGAAAGAAACTTCTGAGAAACTGCTTTGTGTTCTGTTAATTCATCTCACAGCGTTACTGCTTTCCCCTCAAGAAGCCTTTCGGTAAGACTGTTCTTGTGGAATTTACAAACTGATATTTGGAAGCCCTTAGAGGGCTAGGGTGAAAAAGGAAATATCTTCCTTTAAAAACTGGAAAGAAGCTGTCTGAGAAACTGCTTTGTGTTCTGTTGATTCACCTAACAGAGTTACAGCTTTCCCTTCAAGAAGCCGTTCGCTAAGGCTGTTCTTGTGGAATTTACAAAGTGATATTTGGAAGCCCATAGAGGGCTATGGGGAAAAAGGAAATATCTTCAGCTAAAAACTGAAAAGAAGCTTTCTGAGAAACTGCTTTGTGTCCTCTTAATTCATGTTACAGTGTTACAGCTTTCCCCTCAAGAAGCCTTTCGCTAAGACAGTTCTTGTGGATTTTGCAAAGTGATATTTGGAAGCCCATAGAGGGCTATGTTGAAAAAGGAAATATCTTCCGATAAAAACTGGAAAAAAGATTTCTGAGAAACTACTTTTTGTTCTGTTAATTCATCTCAGAGAGTTACAGCTTTCCCTTCAAGAAGTCTTTCGCTAAGTCTGTTACTGTGTAATTGGCAAAGTGATATTTGGAAGCCTTTAGAGGGCTATGGTGAAGAAGCAAATATCTTCCGTTAAAAACTGGAAAGAATCTTTCTGAGAAACTGCTTTGTGTTCTGTTAATTCATCTCACAGAGTTACAGCTTTACCTCAACAAGCCTTTCGCTACGGCTGTTTTTGTGGAGTTTGGAAAGTGATATTTGGAAGCCCATAGGGGGCTATGGTGAGAAAGGAAATATCTTCAGTTAAAAACTGGAAAGAAGCTCTCTGAGAAACTGCTTTGTGTTCTGTTAATTCATCTCACCGAGTTACAGCTTTCCCCTCAAGAAGCCTTTCGCTAAGACTCTTCTTGTGGAATTTGAAAAGTGATATTTTGAAACCCATAGAAGGCTATGGTGAAAAAGGAAATATCTTCCATTGAAAAGTGGAAAGAAGCTTTCTGAGAAACTGCATTGTGTTCTGTGAATTCATCTCACAGAATTACAGCTTTCCCTTCAAGAAGCCCTTCGCTAAGGCTGTTCTTGTTGAATTTGGAAGGTGATATTTGGAAGCCCATAGAGGCCTATGGTGAAAAATGAAATATCTCCAGTTAAAAACTGGAATGAAGCTTTCTGAGAAACTGCTTTGTGTTCTGTTAGTCCATCTCACAGAGTTAGAACTTTCCCCTCAAGAAGCCTTTCTCTAAGACTGTTCTTGTTGAATTTGCAAAGTGATATTTGGAAGCCCCTAGAGGGCTATGGTGAAAAAGGAAATATCTTCAGTTAAAAACTGGAAAGAAACTTCTGAGAAACTGCTTTGTGTTCTGTTAATTCATCTCACAGCGTTACTGCTTTCCCCTCAAGAAGCCTTTCGGTAAGACTGTTCTTGTGGAATTTACAAACTGATATTTGGAAGCCCTTAGAGGGCTAGGGTGAAAAAGGAAATATCTTCCTTTAAAAACTGGAAAGAAGCTGTCTGAGAAACTGCTTTGTGTTCTGTTGATTCATCGAACAGAGTTACAGATTTCCCTTCAAGAAGCCGTTCGCTAAGGCTGTTCTTGTGGAATTTACAAAGTGATATTTGGAAGCCCATAGAGGGCTATGGGGAAAAAGGAAATATCTTCAGCTAAAAACTGAAAAGAAGCTTTCTGAGAAACTGCTTTGTGTCCTCTTAATTCATGTTACAGTGTTACAGCTTTCCCCTCAAGAAGCCTTTCGCTAAGACAGTTCTTGTGGATTTTGCAAAGTGATATTTGGAAGCCCATAGAGGGCTATGTTGAAAAAGGAAATATCTTCCGATAAAAACTGGAAAAAAGATTTCTGAGAAACTACTTTTTGTTCTGTTAATTCATCTCAGAGAGTTACAGCTTTCCCTTCAAGAAGTCTTTCGCTAAGTCTGTTACTGTGTAATTGGCAAAGTGATATTTGGAAGCCTTTAGAGGGCTATGGTGAAGAAGCAAATATCTTCCGTTAAAAACTGGAAAGAATCTTTCTGAGAAACTGCTTTGTGTTCTGTTAATTCATCTCACAGAGTTACAGCTTTACCTCAACAAGCCTTTCGCTACGGCTGTTTTTGTGGAGTTTGGAAAGTGATATTTGGAAGCCCATAGGGGGCTATGGTGAGAAAGGAAATATCTTCAGTTAAAAACTGGAAAGAAGCTCTCTGAGAAACTGCTTTGTGTTCTGTTAATTCATCTCACCGAGTTACAGCTTTCCCCTCAAGAAGCCTTTCGCTAAGACTCTTCTTGTGGAATTTGAAAAGTGATATTTTGAAACCCATAGAAGGCTATGGTGAAAAAGGAAATATCTTCCATTGAAAAGTGGAAAGAAGCTTTCTGAGAAACTGCATTGTGTTCTGTTAATTCATCTCACAGAATTACAGCTTTCCCTTCAAGAAGCCCTTCGCTAAGGCTGTTCTTGTTGAATTTGGAAGGTGATATTTGGAAGCCCATAGAGGCCTATGGTGAAAAATGAAATATCTCCAGTTAAAAACTGGAATGAAGCTTTCTGAGAAACTGCTTTGTGTTCTGTTAGTCCATCTCACAGAGTTAGAACTTTCCCCTCAAGAAGCCTTTCTCTAAGACTGTTCTTGTTGAATTTGCAAAGTGATATTTGGAAGCCCCTAGAGGGCTATGGTGAAAAAGGAAATATCTTCAGTTAAAAACTGGAAAGAAACTTCTGAGAAACTGCTTTGTGTTCTGTTAATTCATCTCACAGCGTTACTGCTTTCCCCTCAAGAAGCCTTTCGGTAAGACTGTTCTTGTGGAATTTACAAACTGATATTTGGAAGCCCTTAGAGGGCTAGGGTGAAAAAGGAAATATCTTCCTTTAAAAACTGGAAAGAAGCTGTCTGAGAAACTGCTTTGTGTTCTGTTGATTCACCTAACAGAGTTACAGCTTTCCCTTCAAGAAGCCGTTCGCTAAGGCTGTTCTTGTGGAATTTACAAAGTGATATTTGGAAGCCCATAGAGCGCTATGGGGAAAAAGGAAATATCTTCAGCTAAAAACTGAAAAGAAGCTTTCTGAGAAACTGCTTTGTGTCCTCTTAATTCATGTTACAGTGTTACAGCTTTCCCCTCAAGAAGCCTTTCGCTAAGACTGTTCATGTGGAATTTGGAATGTGATAAATAGAACCCCTAGAGGGCTTTGGTGAAAAAGGGAATATCTTCCGTTAAAAACTGGAAAGAAGCATTCTGAGAAACTGCTTTGTGTTCTGTTAATTCATCTCACAGAGTTACAGCTTTCCCCTCAAGAAATCTTTCGCTAAGACTGTTCATGTGGATTTTGGAAAATGATATTTAGTAGCCAATAGAGGGCTACGGTGAAAAAGGAAATATCTTCCGTGAAAAAGTGGATAGAAGCTTTCTTAGAGACTGCTTTGTGTTCTGCTAATTCATCTCACAGAATTACAGCTTTCTACTCATGAAGTCTTTGGCTAAGACTGTTCCTGCGGGATTTGCAAAGTGATATTTGGAAGCCCATAGAGGGCTATGGTGAAAAAGGACATATCTTCCGTTAAAAACTGGATAGAAACTTTCTAAGAAACTGCTTTGTGTTCTGTTAATTCATCTCACAGAGTTACAGCTTTCCGCTAAATAAGAATTTCGCTAAGACTGTTATTGTGGAATTTGCAAAGTGATATTTGGAAGCCCATAGAGGGCTATGGTGAAAAAGGAAATAACTTCCGTTAAAAACTGGAAAGAGGCATTCTGAGAAACTCCTTTGTGTTCTCTTAATTCATCTCACAGAGTTACACCTTTCCTCTCAAGAAGCCTTTCCTTAAGACAGTTTTTGTGGAAATTGCAAAGGGATACTTAGAAGCCCATAGAGGGCTACGGTGAAAAAAGAAATATCCTAAGACAAAAACTGAAAAGAATCTGTCTTCGATACTACTTTGTGCTCTGTTAATTCATGTCACAGAGTTAGAGCTTTCCCCTACAGAAGACTTTCGCTAAGACTGTTCTTGTGGAATTTCCAAAGTGATATTTGGAATCCCATAGAGTACTATGGTGAAAAAGGAAATATCTTCCGCTAAAAACTGGAAAGAAGCTTTCTGAGAAACTGGTTTGTGTTCTGTTAATTCATCTCACACAGTTACAGCTTTCCCCTCAAGAAGCCTTTCCCTAAGACTGTTCTTGTGGAACTTGCAGAGTGATATTTGGAAGCCCATACAGGGCTATGGTGAAAAAGGAAATATCTTCAGTTAAAAACTGTATAGAAGTTTTCTGAGAAACTGTTTCGTGTACTGTTAATTCACCTCACAGAGTTGCAGCTTTTCCCTCAAGAAACCTTTCGCTAAGACTGTTCTTGTGGAATTTGCTAAGTGATATTTGGAAGCCCATAGAGTACTATGGTGAAAAAGGAAATATCTTCCATTAAAAACTGGAGGGAAGCTTTCTGAGAAACTGCTTTGTGTTCTGTTAATTCATCTCACACAGTTACAGCTTTCCCCTCAAGAAGCCTTTCCCTAAGACTGTTCTTGTGGAACTTGCAGAGTGATATTTGGAAGCCCATACAGGGCTATGGTGAAAAAGGAAATATCTTCAGTTAAAAACTGTATAGAAGTTTTCTGAGAAACTGTTTCGTGTACTGTTAATTCACCTCACAGCGTTGCAGCTTTTCCCTCAAGAAACCTTTCGCTAAGACTGTTCTTGTGGAATTTGCTAAGTGATATTTGGAAGCCCATAGATGCCTATGGTGAAAAAGGAAATATCTTCCGTTAAAAACTGGAGGGAAGCTTTCTGAGAAACTGCTTTGTGTTCTGTTAATTCATCTCACAGAGTTACAGCTTTCCCCTCCAGAAGCCTTTCGCTAGACAGTTCTTGTGGAATGTGCGAAGTGATATTTGAAAGTCCATAGAGGGCTCTGGTGAAAAAGGAAATATCTTCAGTTAAAAACTGGAAAGAAGATTTCTGAGAAACTGCTTTGTGTTCTGTTATTTCATCTCACAGATTTACTGCTTTCCCCTCAAGAAGCCTTTCGTTAAGTCTTTTCTTGTGGAATTTGCAAAGTGATATTTGTAAGCCCATAGAGGGCTTTGGTGAAAAAGGAAATATCTTCCGTTAAAAACTGGAAAGAAGCTGTCTAAGAAACTGCTATGAGTTCTGTTAATTCATCTCACAGAGTTACAGCATTACCCTCAAGAAGTCTTTCACAAAGACTGTTCTTGTGGAATTTGGAAAGTGATATTTGGAAGCTCATAGAGGGCTATGCTGAAAAAGGAAATATCTTCCGTTAAAAACAGGAAAGATGCTCTCTGAGAAATTGCTTTGTGTCCCGTTATTTCATCTCAGAGTTACAGCTTTCCCCTCAAGAAGTCTTTCGCTAAGACTGTTCTTGTGGAATATGAAAAGTGATATTTGGAAGACTTTAGAGGGCAAAGGTGAAAAAGGAAATATCTTCCGTAAAAAACTGGAGAGAAGCTTTCTGAGAAACTGCCTTGTGTTCTGTTAATTCATCTCACAGAATTACAGCTTTCCCTTCAAGAAGCCCTTCGCTAAGGCTGTTCTTGTTGAACTTGGAAGGTGATATTTGGAAGCCCATAGAGGCCTATGGTGAAAAATGAAATATCTCCAGTTAAAAACTGGAATGAAGCTTTCTGAGAAACTGCTTTGTGTTCTGTTAGTCCATCTCACAGAGTTAGAACTTTCCCCTCAAGAAGCCTTTCTCTAAGACTGTTCTTGTTGAATTTGCAAAGTGATATTTGGAAGCCCCTAGAGGGCTATGGTGAAAAAGGAAATATCTTCAGTTAAAAACTGGAAAGAAACTTCTGAGAAACTGCTTTGTGTTCTGTTAATTCATCTCACAGCGTTACTGCTTTCCCCTCAAGAAGCCTTTTGGTTAGACTGTTCTTGTGGAATTTACAAACTGATATTTGGAAGCCCTTAGAGGGCTAGGGTGAAAAAGGAAATATCTTCCTTTAAAAACTGGAAAGAAGCTGTCTGAGAAACTGCTTTGTGTTCTGTTGATTCACCTAACAGAGTTACAGCTTTCCCTTCAAGAAGCCGTTCGCTAAGGCTGTTCTTGTGGAATTTACAAAGTGATATTTGGGAGCCCATAGAGGGCTATGGGGAAAAAGGAAATATCTTCAGCTAAAAACTGAAAAGAAGCTTTCTGAGAAACTGCTTTGTGTCCTCTTAATTCATGTTACAGTGTTACAGCTTTCCCCTCAAGAAGCCTTTCGCTAAGACAGTTCTTGTGGATTTTGCAAAGTGATATTTGGAAGCCCATAGAGGGCTATGTTGAAAAAGGAAATATCTTCCGATAAAAACTGGAAAAAAGTTTTCTGAGAAACTACTTTTTGTTCTGTTAATTCATCTCAGAGAGTTACAGCTTTCCCTTCAAGAAGTCTTTCGCTAAGTCTGTTACTGTGTAATTGGCAAAGTGATATTTGGAAGCCTTTAGAGGGCTATGGTGAAGAAGCAAATATCTTCCGTTAAAAACTGGAAAGAATCTTTCTGAGAAACTGCTTTGTGTTCTGTTAATTCATCTCACAGAGTTACAGCTTTACCTCAACAAGCCTTTCGCTACGGCTGTTTTTGTGGAGTTTGGAAAGTGATATTTGGAAGCCCATAGGGGGCTATGGTGAGAAAGGAAATATCTTCAGTTAAAAACTGGAAAGAAGCTCTCTGAGAAACTGCTTTGTGTTCTGTTAATTCATCTCACCGAGTTACAGCTTTCCCCTCAAGAAGCCTTTCGCTAAGACTCTTCTTGTGGAATTTGAAAAGTGATATTTTGAAACCCATAGAAGGCTATGGTGAAAAAGGAAATATCTTCCATTGAAAAGTGGAAAGAAGCTTTCTGAGAAACTGCATTGTGTTCTGTTAATTCATCTCACAGAATTACAGCTTTCCCTTCAAGAAGCCCTTCGCTAAGGCTGTTCTTGTTGAATTTGGAAGGTGATATTTGGAAGCCCATAGAGGCCTATGGTGAAAAATGAAATATCTCCAGTTAAAAACTGGAATGAAGCTTTCTGAGAAACTGCTTTGTGTTCTGTTAGTCCATCTCACAGAGTTAGAACTTTCCCCTCAAGAAGCCTTTCTCTAAGACTGTTCTTGTTGAATTTGCAAAGTGATATTTGGAAGCCCCTAGAGGGCTATGGTGAAAAAGGAAATATCTTCAGTTAAAAACTGGAAAGAAACTTCTGAGAAACTGCTTTGTGTTCTGTTAATTCATCTCACAGCGTTACTGCTTTCCCCTCAAGAAGCCTTTCGGTAAGACTGTTCTTGTGGAATTTACAAACTGATATTTGGAAGCCCTTAGAGGGCTAGGGTGAAAAAGGAAATATCTTCCTTTAAAAACTGGAAAGAAGCTGTCTGAGAAACTGCTTTGTGTTCTGTTGATTCATCTAACAGAGTTACAGCTTTCCCTTCAAGAAGCCGTTCGCTAAGGCTGTTCTTGTGGAATTTACAAAGTGATATTTGGAAGCCCATAGAGGGCTATGGGGAAAAAGGAAATATCTTCAGCTAAAAACTGAAAAGAAGCTTTCTGAGAAACTGCTTTGTGTCCTCTTAATTCATGTTACAGTGTTACAGCTTTCCCCTCAAGAAGCCTTTCGCTAAGACAGTTCTTGTGGATTTTGCAAAGTGATATTTGGAAGCCCATAGAGGGCTATGTTGAAAAAGGAAATATCTTCCGATAAAAACTGGAAAAAAGATATCTGAGAAACTACTTTTTGTTCTGTTAATTCATCTCAGAGAGTTACAGCTTTCCCTTCAAGAAGTCTTTCGCTAAGTCTGTTACTGTGTAATTGGCAAAGTGATATTTGGAAGCCTTTAGAGGGCTATGGTGAAGAAGCAAATATCTTCCGTTAAAAACTGGAAAGAATCTTTCTGAGAAACTGCTTTGTGTTCTGTTAATTCATCTCACAGAGTTACAGCTTTACCTCAACAAGCCTTTCGCTACGGCTGTTTTTGTGGAGTTTGGAAAGTGATATTTGGAAGCCCATAGGGGGCTATGGTGAGAAAGGAAATATCTTCAGTTAAAAACTGGAAAGAAGCTCTCTGAGAAACTGCTTTGTGTTCTGTTAATTCATCTCACCGAGTTACAGCTTTCCCCTCAAGAAGCCTTTCGCTAAGACTCTTCTTGTGGAATTTGAAAAGTGATATTTTGAAACCCATAGAAGGCTATGGTGAAAAAGGAAATATCTTCCATTGAAAAGTGGAAAGAAGCTTTCTGAGAAACTGCATTGTGTTCTGTTAATTCATCTCACAGAATTACAGCTTTCCCTTCAAGAAGCCCTTCGCTAAGGCTGTTCTTGTTGAATTTGGAAGGTGATATTTGGAAGCCCATAGAGGCCTATGGTGAAAAATGAAATATCTCCAGTTAAAAACTGGAATGAAGCTTTCTGAGAAACTGCTTTGTGTTCTGTTAGTCCATCTCACAGAGTTAGAACTTTCCCCTCAAGAAGCCTTTCTCTAAGACTGTTCTTGTTGAATTTGCAAAGTGATATTTGGAAGCCCCTAGAGGGCTATGGTGAAAAAGGAAATATCTTCAGTTAAAAACTGGAAAGAAACTTCTGAGAAACTGCTTTGTGTTCTGTTAATTCATCTCACAGCGTTACTGCTTTCCCCTCAAGAAGCCTTTCGGTAAGACTGTTCTTGTGGAATTTACAAACTGATATTTGGAAGCCCTTAGAGGGCTAGGGTGAAAAAGGAAATATCTTCCTTTAAAAACTGGAAAGAAGCTGTCTGAGAAACTGCTTTGTGTTCTGTTGATTCACCTAACAGAGTTACAGCTTTCCCTTCAAGAAGCCGTTCGCTAAGGCTGTTCTTGTGGAATTTACAAAGTGATATTTGGAAGCCCATAGAGCGCTATGGGGAAAAAGGAAATATCTTCAGCTAAAAACTGAAAAGAAGCTTTCTGAGAAACTGCTTTGTGTCCTCTTAATTCATGTTACAGTGTTACAGCTTTCCCCTCAAGAAGCCTTTCGCTAAGACTGTTCATGTGGAATTTGGAATGTGATAAATAGAACCCCTAGAGGGCTTTGGTGAAAAAGGGAATATCTTCCGTTAAAAACTGGAAAGAAGCATTCTGAGAAACTGCTTTGTGTTCTGTTAATTCATCTCACAGAGTTACAGCTTTCCCCTCAAGAAATCTTTCGCTAAGACTGTTCATGTGGATTTTGGAAAATGATATTTAGTAGCCAATAGAGGGCTACGGTGAAAAAGGAAATATCTTCCGTGAAAAAGTGGATAGAAGCTTTCTTAGAGACTGCTTTGTGTTCTGCTAATTCATCTCACAGAATTACAGCTTTCTACTCATGAAGTCTTTGGCTAAGACTGTTCCTGCGGGATTTGCAAAGTGATATTTGGAAGCCCATAGAGGGCTATGGTGAAAAAGGACATATCTTCCGTTAAAAACTGGATAGAAACTTTCTAAGAAACTGCTTTGTGTTCTGTTAATTCATCTCACAGAGTTACAGCTTTCCGCTAAATAAGAATTTCGCTAAGACTGTTATTGTGGAATTTGCAAAGTGATATTTGGAAGCCCATAGAGGGCTATGGTGAAAAAGGAAATAACTTCCGTTAAAAACTGGAAAGAGGCATTCTGAGAAACTCCTTTGTGTTCTCTTAATTCATCTCACAGAGTTACACCTTTCCTCTCAAGAAGCCTTTCCTTAAGACAGTTTTTGTGGAAATTGCAAAGGGATACTTAGAAGCCCATAGAGGGCTACGGTGAAAAAAGAAATATCCTAAGACAAAAACTGAAAAGAATCTGTCTTCGATACTACTTTGTGCTCTGTTAATTCATGTCACAGAGTTAGAGCTTTCCCCTACAGAAGACTTTCGCTAAGACTGTTCTTGTGGAATTTCCAAAGTGATATTTGGAATCCCATAGAGTACTATGGTGAAAAAGGAAATATCTTCCGCTAAAAACTGGAAAGAAGCTTTCTGAGAAACTGGTTTGTGTTCTGTTAATTCATCTCACACAGTTACAGCTTTCCCCTCAAGAAGCCTTTCCCTAAGACTGTTCTTGTGGAACTTGCAGAGTGATATTTGGAAGCCCATACAGGGCTATGGTGAAAAAGGAAATATCTTCAGTTAAAAACTGTATAGAAGTTTTCTGAGAAACTGTTTCGTGTACTGTTAATTCACCTCACAGAGTTGCAGCTTTTCCCTCAAGAAACCTTTCGCTAAGACTGTTCTTGTGGAATTTGCTAAGTGATATTTGGAAGCCCATAGAGTACTATGGTGAAAAAGGAAATATCTTCCATTAAAAACTGGAGGGAAGCTTTCTGAGAAACTGGTTTGTGTTCTGTTAATTCATCTCACACAGTTACAGCTTTCCCCTCAAGAAGCCTTTCCCTAAGACTGTTCTTGTGGAACTTGCAGAGTGATATTTGGAAGCCCATACAGGGCTATGGTGAAAAAGGAAATATCTTCAGTTAAAAACTGTATAGTAGTTTTCTGAGAAACTGTTTCGTGTACTGTTAATTCACCTCACAGAGTTGCAGCTTTTCCCTCAAGAAACCTTTCGCTAAGACTGTTCTTGTGGAATTTGCTAAGTGATATTTGGAAGCCCATAGAGGCCTATGGTGAAAAAGGAAATATCTTCCGTTAAAAACTGGAGGGAAGCTTTCTGAGAAACTGCTTTGTGTTCTGTTAATTCATCTCACAGAGTTACAGCTTTCCCCTCCAGAAGCCTTTCGCTAGACAGTTCTTTTGGAATGTGCGAAGTGATATTTGAAAGTCCATAGAGGGCTCTGGTGAAAAAGGAAATATCTTCAGTTAAAAACTGGAAAGAAGATTTCTGAGAAACTGCTTTGTGTTCTGTTATTTCATCTCACAGATTTACTGCTTTCCCCTCAAGAAGCCTTTCGTTAAGTCTTTTCTTGTGGAATTTGCAAAGTGATATTTGTAAGCCCATAGAGGGCTTTGGTGAAAAAGGAAATATCTTCCGTTAAAAACTGGAAAGAAGCTGTCTAAGAAACTGCTATGAGTTCTGTTAATTCATCTCACAGAGTTACAGCATTACCCTCAAGAAGTCTTTCACAAAGACTGTTCTTGTGGAATTTGGAAAGTGATATCTGGAAGCTCATAGAGGGCTATGCTGAAAAAGGAAATATCTTCCGTTAAAAACAGGAAAGATGCTCTCTGAGAAATTGCTTTGTGTCCCGTTATTTCATCTCAGAGTTACAGCTTTCCCCTCAAGAAGTCTTTCGCTAAGACTGTTCTTGTGGAATATGAAAAGTGATATTTGGAAGACTTTAGAGGGCAAAGGTGAAAAAGGAAATATCTTCCGTAAAAAACTGGAGAGAAGCTTTCTGAGAAACTGCATTGTGTTCTGTTAATTCATCTCACAGAATTACAGCTTTCCCTTCAAGAAGCCCTTCGCTAAGGCTGTTCTTGTTGAACTTGGAAGGTGATATTTGGAAGCCCATAGAGGCCTATGGTGAAAAATGAAATATCTCCAGTTAAAAACTGGAATGAAGCTTTCTGAGAAACTGCCTTGTTTTCTGTTAGTCCATCTCACAGAGTTAGAAATTTCCCCTCAAGAAGCCTTTCTCTAAGACTGTTCTTGTTGAATTTGCAAAGTGATATTTGGAAGCCCCTAGAGGGCTATGGTGAAAAAGGAAATATCTTCAGTTAAAAACTGGAAAGAAACTTCTGAGAAACTGCTTTGTGTTCTGTTAATTCATCTCCCAGCGTTACTGCTTTCCCCTCAAGAAGCCTTTCGGTAAGACTGTTCTTGTGGAATTTACAAACTGATATTTGGAAGCCCTTAGAGGGCTAGGGTGAAAAAGGAAATATCTTCCTTTAAAAACTGGAAAGAAGCTGTCTGAGAAACTGCTTTGTGTTCTGTTGATTCACCTAACAGAGTTACAGCTTTCCCTTCAAGAAGCCGTTCGCTAAGGCTGTTCTTGTGGAATTTACAAAGTGATATTTGGAAGCCCATAGAGCGCTATGGGGAAAAAGGAAATATCTTCAGCTAAAAACTGAAAAGAAGCTTTCTGAGAAACTGCTTTGTGTCCTCTTAATTCATGTTACAGTGTTACAGCTTTCCCCTCAAGAAGCCTTTCGCTAAGACAGTTCTTGTGGATTTTGCAAAGTGATATTTGGAAGCCCATAGAGGGCTATGTTGAAAAAGGAAATATCTTCCGATAAAAACTGGAAAAAAGATTTCTGAGAAACTACTTTTTGTTCTGTTAATTCATCTCAGAGAGTTACAGCTTTCCCTTCAAGAAGTCTTTCGCTAAGTCTGTTACTGTGTAATTGGCAAAGTGATATTTGGAAGCCTTTAGAGGGCTATGGTGAAGAAGCAAATATCTTCCGTTAAAAACTGGAAAGAATCTTTCTGAGAAACTGCTTTGTGTTCTGTTAATTCATCTCACAGAGTTACAGCTTTACCTCAACAAGCCTTTCGCTACGGCTGTTTTTGTGGAGTTTGGAAAGTGATATTTGGAAGCCCATAGGGGGCTATGGTGAGAAAGGAAATATCTTCAGTTAAAAACTGGAAAGAAGCTCTCTGAGAAACTGCTTTGTGTTCTGTTAATTCATCTCACCGAGTTACAGCTTTCCCCTCAAGAAGCCTTTCGCTAAGACTCTTCTTGTGGAATTTGAAAAGTGATATTTTGAAACCCATAGAAGGCTATGGTGAAAAAGGAAATATCTTCCATTGAAAAGTGGAAAGAAGCTTTCTGAGAAACTGCATTGTGTTCTGTTAATTCATCTCACAGAATTACAGCTTTCCCTTCAAGAAGCCCTTCGCTAAGGCTGTTCTTGTTGAATTTGGAAGGTGATATTTGGAAGCCCATAGAGGCCTATGGTGAAAAATGAAATATCTCCAGTTAAAAACTGGAATGAAGCTTTCTGAGAAACTGCTTTGTGTTCTGTTAGTCCATCTCACAGAGTTAGAACTTTCCCCTCAAGAAGCCTTTCTCTAAGACTGTTCTTGTTGAATTTGCAAAGTGATATTTGGAAGCCCCTAGAGGGCTATGGTGAAAAAGGAAATATCTTCAGTTAAAAACTGGAAAGAAACTTCTGAGAAACTGCTTTGTGTTCTGTTAATTCATCTCACAGCGTTACTGCTTTCCCCTCAAGAAGCCTTTCGGTAAGACTGTTCTTGTGGAATTTACAAACTGATATTTGGAAGCCCTTAGAGGGCTAGGGTGAAAAAGGAAATATCTTCCTTTAAAAACTGGAAAGAAGCTGTCTGAGAAACTGCTTTGTGTTCTGTTGATTCACCTAACAGAGTTACAGCTTTCCCTTCAAGAAGCCATTCGCTAAGGCTGTTCTTGTGGAATTTACAAAGTGATATTTGGAAGCCCATAGAGCGCTATGGGGAAAAAGGAAATATCTTCAGCTAAAAACTGAAAAGAAGCTTTCTGAGAAACTGCTTTGTGTCCTCTTAATTCATGTTACAGTGTTACAGCTTTCCCCTCAAGAAGCCTTTCGCTAAGACTGTTCATGTGGAATTTGGAATGTGATAAATAGAACCCCTAGAGGGCTTTGGTGAAAAAGGGAATATCTTCCGTTAAAAACTGGAAAGAAGCATTCTGAGAAACTGCTTTGTGTTCTGTTAATTCATCTCACAGAGTTACAGCTTTCCCCTCAAGAAATCTTTCGCTAAGACTGTTCATGTGGATTTTGGAAAATGATATTTAGTAGCCAATAGAGGGCTACGGTGAAAAAGGAAATATCTTCCGTGAAAAAGTGGATAGAAGCTTTCTTAGAGACTGCTTTGTGTTCTGCTAATTCATCTCACAGAATTACAGCTTTCTACTCATGAAGTCTTTGGCTAAGACTGTTCCTGCGGGATTTGCAAAGTGATATTTGGAAGCCCATAGAGGGCTATGGTGAAAAAGGACATATCTTCCGTTAAAAACTGGATAGAAACTTTCTAAGAAACTGCTTTGTGTTCTGTTAATTCATCTCACAGAGTTACAGCTTTCCGCTAAATAAGAATTTCGCTAAGACTGTTATTGTGGAATTTGCAAAGTGATATTTGGAAGCCCATAGAGGGCTATGGTGAAAAAGGAAATAACTTCCGTTAAAAACTGGAAAGAGGCATTCTGAGAAACTCCTTTGTGTTCTCTTAATTCATCTCACAGAGTTACACCTTTCCTCTCAAGAAGCCTTTCCTTAAGACAGTTTTTGTGGAAATTGCAAAGGGATACTTAGAAGCCCATAGAGGGCTACGGTGAAAAAAGAAATATCCTAAGACAAAAACTGAAAAGAATCTGTCTTCGATACTACTTTGTGCTCTGTTAATTCATGTCACAGAGTTAGAGCTTTCCCCTACAGAAGACTTTCGCTAAGACTGTTCTTGTGGAATTTCCAAAGTGATATTTGGAATCCCATAGAGTACTATGGTGAAAAAGGAAATATCTTCCGCTAAAAACTGGAAAGAAGCTTTCTGAGAAACTGGTTTGTGTTCTGTTAATTCATCTCACACAGTTACAGCTTTCCCCTCAAGAAGCCTTTCCCTAAGACTGTTCTTGTGGAACTTGCAGAGTGATATTTGGAAGCCCATACAGGGCTATGGTGAAAAAGGAAATATCTTCAGTTAAAAACTGTATAGAAGTTTTCTGAGAAACTGTTTCGTGTACTGCTAATTCACCTCACAGAGTTGCAGCTTTTCCCTCAAGAAACCTTTCGCTAAGACTGTTCTTGTGGAATTTGCTAAGTGATATTTGGAAGCCCATAGAGGGCTATGGTGAAATAGGAGATATCTTCCTATAAAAACTGGATAGAAGCTTTCTGAGAGACTGCTTTGTGTTCTGTTAATTCATCTCACAGAGTTACAGCTTTCCCTTGAAGAAGCTTTTCGCAAAGACTGTTCTTGTGGAATTTGCAAAGTGATATTTGGAAGACCATAGAGGTCTAAGTTGAAAAAGGAAATATCTTCAGTTAAAAACTGGAAAGCAGCCGTTTGAGAAACTGCTTTAGTTTTTGTTAATTCATGTCACAGAGTTACATTTTTCCTCTCAAGAATCCTTTCGCTTAATTTGTTATTGTGGAATTTGTAAAGTGATATTTCGAAGGCCATAGAGGGCTACGGTGAAAAAGGAAATATCTTTTGTTAAAACTGGAAGGAAGCTTTCTGAGAAACTGCTTTAGGTTCTGTTAATTCATCTCACACAGTAACATTTTTCCCCTCAAGAAGCCTTTCGCTAAGACAGTTCTTGTGGAATTGGCAAAGTGATATTTGGAAACCCATACAGGGCTATGGTGAAAAAGGAAATATCTCCAGTTAAGAACTGGAATGAATCTCTCTGAGAAACTGCTTTGTGTTCTCTTAATTCATCTCACAGAGTTACTGCGTTCCTCTCAAGAAGCTTTTCGCAAAGCATGTTCTTGTGGAATTTACAAAGTGATATTTGGAAGCCCATAGAATTCTATGGTGGAAAAGGAAATATCTTCCGTTAAAAACTGGATAGAAGCTTTCTGATCAACTGCTTTGTGTTCTTTTAATTCATCTCACAGAGTTACAGCTCTCACCTCAAGAAACCTTTCGCTAAGGCTGTTCTTGTGGAATTTGCAAAGTGATATTTGGAAGCCCACAGAGGGCTGTGGTGATAAAGAAAATATCTTCCGTTAAAAACTGGAAAGAAGCTTTCTGAGAAACTGCTTTGTGTTCTGTTAATTCATCTGACAGAGTTACAGCTTTCCCCTCAAGAAGCCTTTCGCTAAGACTATTGTTGTGGAATTTGCAAAGTGATATTTGGAAGCACATAGTGGGGTTATGGTGAATAAGGAAATATCTTCCGTTAAAAACTGGAAAGAAGGTTTCTGAGAAACTATTTTGTGTTCCGTTAATTCATCTCACAGAGATAAGGCTATCCCTTCAAGCAGCGTTTCGCTAAGGCTGTTCTTGTGGAATTTAGAAAGTGATATTTTGAAGCCCACAGAGGGCTATGGTGAAAAACGAAATATCTTCTGTTAAAAACTGTAAGGAAGCTTTCTCAAAAACTGCTTTGTGTTCTGTTAATTCATGTCAGAGAGTTACAGCTTTTGCCTTCAAAAGCCTATAGCTAAGACTGTTCTTTTGGAATTTGCAAAGTGATATTTGGGAGCACATAGAGGGCTATGGTGAAAAAGGATATATCTTCAGTTAAAAACTGTAAGAAGCTTTCTTAGCAACTGCTTGGTGTTCTGTTAATTCATCTCACAGAGTTACAGCGTTCCCTTCAGGAAGCCTTCAGCTAAGGCTGTTCTTGTGAAATTTGAGTAGTGATATTTGGAAGCCCACAGAGGGCTATGGCGAAAAAGGAAGTATCTTCCGTTAAAAACTGGAAAGAAGCTTTCTGGGAAACTGCTTTCTTTTCTCTTAATTCATCTCACAGAGTAAGAGGTATCCACTCTAGAAACCTTTCGCTAAGACTGTTCTTGTGGAATTGGCAAAGTGATATTTGGAAACCCTAAGAGGGCTATGGTGAATAAGGGAATATCTTCCGTTAAAAACTGGAAAGAAGCTTTCTGAGAAACTGCTTTGTGTTCTGTTAATTCATCTCACAGAGTTGCATCTTTACCTTCAAGAAGCCTTTCGCTAAGGCTGTTCTTGTGGAATTGGCAAAGTGATATTTGGAAGCCCTTAGACTGCTATATTGAAAAAGGAAATATCTTCCGTTAAAAACTGGAAAGAAGCTTTCTGAGAAACTGCTTTGTGTTCTGTTAAATCATCTCACAGAGTTACAGCGTTCCCTTCAAGAAGTCTTTCCCTAAGGCTGTTCTTGTGGAATTTGCAAAGTGATATTTGGATGCCCATAGAAGGGTATGGTGAAAAAGGAAATATCTTCAGCTAAAAACTGGAAACAAGCTTTCTGAGAAACTGCTATGTGTTTTGTAAATTCATTTCAGAGAGCTATAGCTTTCCATTCAAAAAAGCCTTTCGCTAAGTCTGTTCTTGTGGAATTTGCAAAGTGATATTTGGAAGCCTATAGAGGTCTACGGTGAAAAAGGAAATATCTTCCGTTAAAAACTGGAAAGAAGCTTTCTGAGAAACTCTTTGTGATCTGTTAATTCATCTCACAGAGTTACATCATTCCCTTCAAGAAACCTTTCGCTAAGGCTGTTCTTGTGGAATTTGCAAAGTGATATTTCCAAGCCCATAGAGGGCTATGGTGAAAAAGAAAATATCTTCCGTTGAAAACCGGAAGGAAGCTTTCTGAGAAAATGCTTTGTGTTCTGTTAATTCATCTCACAAAGGTACAGCTTTCCCCTCAAGAAGCCTTTTGCTAAGGCAGTTCTTATGGAATTATCAAAGTGATATTTGGGAGACCATAGAGGGTATGGTGAAAAAGGAAATATTTTCCGTTAAAAACTGGAAGGAAGCTTTCTGAGAAACTGCTTTTTGCTTTGTTAATTCATCTCAAAGAGTTACAGGATTCCCCTCAAGAAGCCATTCGCTAAGACTGTTCTTGTGGAATTTACAAAGTGATATTTGGAAGCCCATAGAGGGCTATGCTGAAAAAGGAATTATCTTCAGTTAAAAACTGGAAAGAAGCAGTCTGAGAAACTGCTTTGTGCTGTGTTAATTCATCTCACAGAGTTACAGCTTTCCCCTCAAGAAGCCTTTTTCTAAGCTTGTTCTTTTGGAATTGGCAAGGTGATATTTGGAAGACCATAGAGGGCTATGGTGAAAAAGTAATATCTTCAGTTAAAAACTGGAAAGAAGCTGTCTGAGGAACTGCTTTGTGTTCTGTTAATTCATCTCACACAGTTACAGCTTTCCCCTCTAGAAGCTTTTCTCTAAGACTGTTCTTGAGGAATTTTGAAAGTGATATTTGAAAGCCCATAGAGGGCTATAGTGAAAAAGGTAATATCTTCTGTTAAAAACTGGAAAGAGGCTTTCTTTGAAACTGCTTTGTGTTCTGTTAATTCATCTCACAGAGTTGCAGATTTCCACTTAAGAAGCCTTTTTCTAAGACTGTTCTTGTGGAATTGGCAAAGTGATATTTGGAAACCCATAGATGGCTTTGGTGAAAAAGGAAATATCTTCTGTTAAAAACGGGAAAGAAGATTTCTGAGTTACCTTTCCCTTCAAGAAGTCTTTCGATAAGACTGTTCTTGTGGAATTTGCAAAGAGATATTTGGAAGCCCAGAGAGGCCTATGGTGAAAAAGGAAATATCATCAGTTAAAAAGTGGAAAGAAGCTGTCTGAGAAACTGCTTTGTGTTCTGTTAATTCATCTCACAGTCTTACAGCTTTCCCCTCTAAAAGCCTTTCGCTAAGACTGTTCTTGTGGAATTTGCAAAGTGCTATTTGGAAGCCCACAGAGGGCTACGGCGAAAAAGGAATTATCTTCCGTTAAAAACGGGAAAGAAGCTTTCTGAGAAACTACTTTGTATTCTGTTATTTCCTCTCACAGATTTACTGCTTTCCCCTCAAGGAGCCTTTCGCTAAGACTGTTCTTGTGGAATTTGCAAAGTGATATTTGGAAGCCCCTAGAGGGCTATGGTTAAAAAGGAAATATCTTCCGTTAAAAACTGGAAAGAAGCTTTCTGAGAAACTGCTTTGTGTTCTCTTAATTCATCTCACCGATTTACAGCTATCCCCTCAAGAAGCCTTTCCCTAAGACTGTTCTTGTGGAGTTTGCAAAGTTATATTTGTAGCCAATGGAGGGCTACGGTGAAAAAAGAAATATCTTCCGTTAAAAACGGGAAAGAAGCTTTCTGAGAAACTACTATGTGTTCTGTTAATTCATCTCGCAGATATACAGATTTCCCCTAAACAAGCCTTTCGCTAAGACTGTTCTTGTGGAATTTGCAAAGTGATATTGGAAGCCCATAGAGCGCCAAGGTGTAAAAGGAAATATCTTCCGTTAAAAACTGGAAAGAAACTTTCTGAGAAAATGTTTGGTGTTCTGTTAATTCATCTGACAGAGTTACTGCTTTCCCCTCACGAAGCCTTTCGCTAAGACTGTTCTTGTGGAATTTGCAAAGTGATATTTGGAAGCCCATAGAGGGCGACGGTGAAAATGGAAATATTTTCCATTACAAACTGGAAAGAAGCTTTCTGAGAAACTGCTTTGTTTTCTCTTAATTCATCGCGAAGATTTACAGCTTTCCCCTCAAGAAGCCTTTCGTTAAGACTGTTCTTGTGGAATTTGCAAAGTGATATTTGGAAGCCCTAAGAGGGCTACGGTGAAAAAGGAAATATCCGAACTTAAAAACTGAAAAGAAGAATTCTGAGAAACTGCTTTGTGTTCTGTTAATTCATGTCACAGAGTGACAGCTTTCCCTTCTATTAGCCTTTCGCTAAGGATGTTCTTGTGGAATTGGCAAAGTGATATTTGGAGGCCCATAAAGGGCAATGGTGAAAAAGGAAATATCTTCAGTTAAAAACAGGAAAGAAGCTTTCTGAGAAAGGGCTTTGTGTACTGTTAATTTATCTCACAGAGGTACATCTTTCCACTCAAGAAGCCTTTCGTTAAGGCTGTTCATGTGGAATTTTCAAAGTGATATTTGTATGCCCATAGAGGGCTATTTTGAAAAAGGAAATATCTTAAGTTAAAAACTGGAAAGAAGCTTTCTGAGAAACTGCTTTGTGTTCTGTTAATTCATCTCCCAGAGTTAAAACTTTCCCCTCAAGAAGCCTTTCACTACGAATGTTTTTGTAGAATTTGCAAAGTGATATTTTTAAGCCCTTAGAGGGCTGTGGAGAAAAAGGAAATATCTTCCGTTAAAAACGGGAAAGAAGCTTTCTGAGAAACTGCACTCTGTTCTGTTAATTCGTCTCACAGAGTTACAGCATTCCCCTCAAGAAGTCTTTCGCTAAGACTGTTCTTGTTGTATTTGCAAAGTGATATTTCGAAACCCTTAGAGGGATATTGTGAAAAAGGCAATATCTTCTTTTAAAAACTGGAAAGAAGATTTCTGAGAAACTGCTTTGTGTTGGTTTAATTCAACTCACAGAGTTACAGCTTTTCCTTCAAGAGGTCGTTCGGTAAGGCTGTTCTTGTGGAATTTGCAAAGTGATATTTGGAAGCCCATAGAGGGCTATGGTGAAAAAGGAAATATCTTCAGTTAAAAACTGGAAAGAAGCTTTCTGAGAAACTGCTTTGTGTTCTGTTAATTCATCTCACAGAGTTACAGCCTACCTCTCAAGAAGCCTTTTGCTAAGACTGCTCTTTTGGAATTTGCAAAGTGATATTTGGAAGCCCATAGTGGGCTATGGTGAAAAAGGAAATATCTTTCGTTAAAAACTGTAAAGAAGCTTTCTGAGAAACTGCTATGTGTTCTGTTAATTCATCTCAAAGAGTTACAACTTTCCCCTCAAGAAGCATTCAGCTAAGGTTCCTCTTGTGTAAATTGCAAAATGATATTTGGAAGCCCATAGAGGGCTACGGTGAAAAAGGAAATATCTTCCCTTAAAAACTGGAAATGAGCTTTTTGAGAAACTGCCATGTGTTCTCTTAATGCACCTCACCGAGTTAGAGCTTTCCCCTCAAGAAGACTTTCGCTAGGACTGTTCTTGTGGGATTTGCAAAGTGATATTTGGAAGTCTGTAGAGGGCTATGGTGAAAAAGGAAATTTGTTCCGTTAAAAACAGGAAAGAAGATTTCTGAGAAATTGCTATTTGTTCTGTTAATTCATCTCACAGAGTTACAGCTTCACCTCCAGAAGCCTTTCGTTAAGACTGTTCTTCTGGAATTTGCAAAGTGATATTTGGAAGCCCATAGAAGGCTATTTTGAAAAAGGAATTATCCTAAGATAGAAACTGAAAAGAAGCTTTCTGAGAAACTGCTTTGTGTTCTGTTAATTCAACTCACAGAGTTACAGCTTTCCCCTCAAGAAGCCTTTTGCTAAGGCTGTTGCTGTGAAATTTTCAAAGTGATATTTGGAAACCCATTGAGGGCTATGGTGAAAAAGGAAATATCTTCCGTTAAAAACTGGAAAGAAGATTTCTGAGAATCTGCCGTGTGTTATGTTAATACATCTCACCGAGTTACAGCTTTACCCTCAAGAAGCCTTTCGCTAAGACTGTTCTTGAGGGATTTGCAAAGTAATATTTGGAAGACCATAGAGGGCTATGGTGAAAATGGAAATATCTTCAGTTAAAGACTGGAAAGAAGCTTCTGAGAAACTGCTTTGTGTTCTGTTAATTCATTTCACAGAGTTACAGCTTGCCCCTCAAGAAGCCTTTCAATAAGACTGTTCTTGTGGAATTTGCAAAGTGATTTTTGGAAGCCCATAGAAGGCAACGGTGAAAATGGAAATATTCTAAGATAAAAACTGAATAGAAGCTTTCTCAGAAACTGCTTTGTGTTCTGTTAATTCAGCTCACAGGGTTACAGCTTCCCCTCCAGAAGCCTTTCCCTAAGACTGTTCTTTTGGAATTTGCAAAGTGATATTTTGAAGCCCATACAGGGCTATGGTGAAAAAGGAAATATCTTCAGTTAAAAACTGAAAAGAAGCTTTCTGAGAAGCTGCTATGTGTTCTGTTAATTCATCTCACAGAGTTACAACTTTCCCCTCAGGAAGCCTTTCGCTAAGACTGTTCTTGTGGAATTTGCAAAGTGATATTTGGAAGTCCTTAGGGGGCTATGGTGAAAAAGGATATATCTTCCGTTAAAAACTGGAAAGAAGATTTCTGAGAAACTACTTTGTGTCCTGTTAGTTCATCTCACAGAGTTACAGATTTCCCCTCCAGAAGCCCTTCGCTAAGACTGTTCTTTAGGAATTTGCAAAGTGATATTTGGTAGCCCTTTGAGGTCTCTGGTGGTAAAGGAAATGTCCTAAGATAAAAACGGAAAAGAGGCTTTCTGAGAAACTGCTTAGTGTTGTGTTAATTCATCTCACAGAGTTATAGCTTTCCCCTCATAAAGCCTTTAGCTAAGGCTGTTGTTGTGGAATTTGCAAAGTGATATTTGGAATCCCATAGAGGGCTATGGTGAAAATGGAAATATCCTAAGATAAAAACCGAAAAGAACCTTTCTGAGAAACTGCTTTCTGTTCTGTTAGTTCATCTCACAGAGTTACAGCTTTCCGCTCAAGGAGCCGTTCAGTAAGACTGTTCTTGTGGAATTTGCCAGGTGACATTTGGAAGCCCTTAGAGGGCTATGGTGAAAAAGTAAATATCCTAAGGTAAAAACTGAAAAGAAACTTTCTGAGAAACTGCTTTGTTTCCTGTTAATTCAACTCACAGAGTTACAGCTTTACCCTCAAGAAGCCTTTCGCTAAGGCTGCTGTTGTGGTATTTGCAAAGTGATATTTGGAAGACCATAGAGGGCTACGGTGAAAAAGGAAATATCTTCAGTTAAAAACTGAAAAGAAGCTTTCTGAGAAACTGCTGTGTGTTCTCTTAATTCATCTCAAAGAATTAGAGCTTTCCCCTGAAGACACCTGCCTCTAAGACTGTTCTTGTGGAATTTGCAAAGTGATAATTCGAAGCCCACAGATGGCTGTGGTGAAAAAGGAAATATCCTAAGATAAAAAACAAGAAGAAGCTTTCTGAGAAACTGCTTTGTGTTCTGTTAATTAATCTCACAGTGTTACCGCTTTCCCCTCAAGAAGCAATTCAGTAAGACTGTTCTTGTGAAATTTTCAAAGTGATATTTGGAATCCCAGAGTGGGCTATGGTGAAAAAGGGAATATCTTCCCCTAAAAACTAGAAAGAAGCACTCTGAGAAACTGCCGCGTGTTCTGCTAATATATCTCACTGAGATACAGCTTTCTCCACAAGAATCCTTTAACTAAGACTGTTCCTGTGGGAATTGCATAGTGATATTTGGAAGCCCATAGAGGGCTATGGTGAAAAAGGAAATATCCTAAGATAAAAACTGGAAAGAAGATTTCTGAGAAACTGCTATGTGTTCTGTTAATTCATCTCACAGAATTAAAGCTTTGCTCTCCAGAAGCCTTTCGGTAAGAGTGTTGTTGTGGAATTTGCAAAGTGATCTTGGAAGCCCGTACAGGGCTATGGTGAAAAAGGAAATTTCTTTAGTTAAAAACTGGAAAGAAGCTTTATGAGAAACTGCTTTGTGTTCTGTTTATTCATCTCACCGATTTACAGCTTTCCCCTCAAGAAGCCGTTCACTAAGACTGTTCTTGTGGAATTTGCAAAGTGATATTTGGAAGCCCAGAGAGGGCTACTGTGAAAAAGGTAATATCTTCCGTTAAAAACTGGAAAGAAGATTTCTGAGAAACTGCTTTCTGTTCTGTTAATTCATCACACAGAGTTACAGCTTTCCCCTCCAGAAGTCTTTCTTTAAGACTGTTCTTTTGGAATTTGCAAAGTGATATTTCGAAGCCCATAGAGAGCTATGGTGAAAAAGGAAATACCCTAAGGTAAAAACTGAAAAGAAGCTTTCTGAGCAACTGTTTTTTTTCTGTTAAATCATCTCACAGAGTTACAGCTTTCCCCTGAAGAAGCCTGTCGCTAAGGCTGTTTTTGTGGAATTTGCAAAGTGATATTTGGAAGCCCATAGACGGCTATGGTGAAAATGGAAATATCCTAAGTTAAAAATCGGAAAGAAGCTTTCTGAGAAACTGCCTTGTGTTCTGTTAGTTCATCTCACAGAGTTACAGCTTTACCCTCAAGAAACCGTTCACTGAGACTGTTCTTGTGAAATTTTCAAAGTGATATTGGAAGCCAGTAGAGGGCTATGGTGAAAAAGAAAATATCTTCAGTTTAAAACTGGAAAGAATCTTTCTGAGAAACTACTTTGTGTTCTCTTAATTCAACACACAGTGTTACAGCTTTCCCCTCAAGAAGCCTTTCGCTAAGACTGTTCTTGTGGAATTTGCAAAGTGATATTTGGAGCCCTTAGAAGGCTATGGTGAAAAAGGAAATATCCTAATATAAAAACTGAACAGAAGCTTTCTGAGAAACTGCTTTGTGTACTGTTAATTCATCTCACAGAGTTACAGCTTGTCCCTGCAGAAGCTTTTCGATCAGACTGTTCTTGTGGAATTTGCAAAGAGAAATTTCCAAGCCCATTGAGGGCTATGGTGAAAAAGGGAATATCTTCCATTAAATACCGAAAAGAATCTTTCTGAGAAACTGCTTTGTGTTCTGTTAGTACATCTCACAGAGTTTGAGCTTTCCCCTCCAGAAGCCGTTCACTAAGACTCTTCTTGTGCAATTTGCAAATTCATATTTGGTATCCCATAGAGGGCTATGGTGAAAAAGGAAATATCTCCCGTTAAAAAGGGGAAAGAAGCTTTCTGAGAAACTCTCGTGTTTTCTGTTAATACATCTCACCGAATTACAGCTTTCCCCTCCAGAAGCCTTTCACTAAGACTGTTCTTGTAGAATTTGCAAGGTGATATTTGGAAGACCATAGAGGGCTATGGTGAAAAAGGAAATAGCCTAAGAAAAAAACTGAAAAGAAGCCTTCTGAAATACTGCTGTGTGTTCTGTTGATTCATCTCAAAGAGTTAGAGCTTTCCCCTTAAGAAGCCTTTCGCTAAGACTGTTCTTGTGGAATTTGGAAAGTGATATTCGGATGCCCATAGAGTGCTATAGTGAAAATGGAAATATCCTAAGATAAAAACCGAAAAGAAGCTTTCTGAGTAACTGCCTTGTGTTCTGTTAGTTCATTTCATAGAGTTACAGCTTTACCCTCAAGAAGCCGTTCACTAAGACTGTTCTTGTGAAATTTGCAAAGTGATATTTGGAACCCCATAGAGGGCTATGGTGAAAAAGAAATACCTTCAATTAAAAACTAGAAAGAAGCTTTCTGAGAAACCGCTTTGTGTTCTGTTAATTCATCTCAGAGTGTTACAGCTTTCCTCTCAAGAAGCCTGTCGCTAAGACTGTTCTTGTGGAACTTCCAAAGTGATAATTGGAAGCCCTTAGAGGGCTATGGTGTAAAAGTAATATCTTCCGTTAAAAACTGGAAAGATTTCTGAGAAACTTCTTTGTGTTCTGTTAATTCATCTCACAGAGTTACAGCTTTCCCCTCAAGAAGCCTTTCACTAAGACTGTTCTTGTGGAATTTGAAAAGTGATATTTGGAAGCCCATAGAGGGCTACGGTGAAAAAGAAAATATCTTCAGTTAAAAACTGGAAAAATCTTTCTGAGAAACTACTCTGTGTTCTGTTAACTTTACTCACAGAGTTACACCTTTCCCCTCAAGAAGCCTTTCACTAAGGCTGTTGTTGTGTAATTTGCATAGTGTTATTTGGAAGCCCATAGAGGGCTTTGGTGAAAAAGGAAATATCTTCAGTTAAATGGTGAAAAGAAGCTTTCTGAGAAACTGCTTTTTGTTCTGTTAATTCAACTCACAGATTTACAGATTTCCCCTCAAGAACCCTTTGACTAAGGCTGTTGTTGTGGAAATTGCTAAGTGATATTTGGAAGCCCGTAGACAGATTTGGTGAAAAAGGAAATATCCTCAGTTAAAAACAGAAAAAATATTTCTGAGAAACTTCTTTGTGTTCTGTTAATTCATCTCACAGAGTTACAGCTTTTCCCTCAAGAAGCCTTCCGCTAAGACTGTCCTTGTGGTATTTACAAAGTGATATTTGGAAGCCCACAGAGGGCAATGGTGAAAATGGAAATATCATTAGATAAAAAAAGAAACGTAGCTTTCTGTGAAACTGCTTTGTGTTCTGTTAATTCATCTCACGGAGTTACAGCTTTCCCCTCAAGAAGCCTTTCGTTAAGAGTGTTCTTCTGGGATTTGCAAAGCGGTATTTGGAAGCCCATAGAGGGCTATGTTGAAAAAGGAAATTTCTTCAGTTAAAAACTGGAAAGAAGCTTTCTGTGAAACTGCTTTGTGTTCTGTTAATTCATCTCACAGAATTACAGCTTTCCCCTCCAGAAACATTTCACTAAGACTGTTCTTCTGGAATTTGCAAAGTGATATTTGGATGCCCGTAGAGGGCTATGGTGAAAAAGGAAATATCTTCCATTAAAAACTGTAAAGAAGCTTTCTGAGAAACTCCTTCGTGTTCTGTTAATTCATCTCACAGAGTTACAGCTTTCCCCTCAAGAAGTCTTTCGCTAAGACTGTTCTTGTGGAATATGCAAAGTGATATTTGGAAGCCCACAGAGGGCTATGGCGAAAGCGGAAATATCTTCCGTTAAAAACTGTAAAGAGGCTTTCTGAGAAACTGCGTTGTGTTCTGTTAATTCATATCACAGAGTTACAACATTCCCCTCAAGAAGCCCTCCGCAAAACTCTTCTTGTGGATTTTGGAAAGTGATATTTGGAAGCCCGTAGAGGGCTATGGTGAAAAAGGAAATTACCTAAGATAAAAGCTGAAAGGAAGCTTTCTGAGAAACTGCTTTGTGTTCTGCTAATTCATCTTACAGATTTACAGCTTTCCCCTCATGAAGCCTTTCGCTAAGACTGTTCTTGTGCGATTTGCAAAGTGATATTTGGAAGCCCATAGTGGGCTATGGTGAAAGTGGAAATATCTTCCGTTAAAAACTGTAAAGAGGCTTTCTGATAAACTGCTTTGTGATCTGTTAGTTCATCTCACAGAGTTTCAGCTTTCTTCTCAAGAAGCCGTTCACTAAGACTGTTCTTGTGAAATTTGCAAAGTGATATTTGGAAACCCATAAATGGCTACGGTGAAAAAGGAAATATCTTCCGTTAAATGCTGGAAAGAAGGTTTCAGAGAAACTGCCGTGCGTTCTGTTAATACTTCTCACCGCGTTACAGCTTTCCCCTCAAGAAGCTGTTGGCTAAGACTCTTCTAGTGGAATTTGCAAAGTAATATTTGGAAGCCCATAGAGGGCTATGGTGAAAAAGGAAATATCTTCCGTTAAAAACTGGAAAGAAGATTTCTGAGAAACTGCCGTATGTTCTGTTAATACACCTCACCGAGTTACAGCTTTCCCCTCAAGAAGCCTTTCACTAATACTGTTTTTGTGAGATTTGAACAGTGATATTTGAAAGCCCATAGAGGGCTATGGTGAAAAAGGAAATTTCTTCAGTTTAAAACTGGAAAGAACTTTTCTGAGAAACTGCTTTATGTTCTGTTAAATCATCTCACAGAGTTACAGCTCTCCCCTACAGAAACCTTTCCCTAAGCCTGTTCTTTTGGAATTTGCAAGGTGATATTTGAAAGCCCATAGAGGGCTATGGTGAAAAAGGAAATCTCTTCCGTTAAAAACTGGAAAGAGCCTTTCTGAGAAACTGCCGTGTGTTCTGTTAATATACCTCACTGATTACAGCTTTACCCTCAAGAAGCCTTTCGCTAAGACTGTTCTTGTGGGATTTGCACTGTGATATTTGGAAGCCCATAGAGGGCTACGGTGAAAACGGAAATGTCTTCAGTTAAAAACTGGAAAGAAGCTGTATGAGAAACTGCTTTGTGTTCTGTTAATTTACCTTTCATAGTTACAATTTTCCCCTGCAGAAGCCTTTCCCTAAGACTGTTCTTGTGGAATTTGCAAAGGGATACTTGGTAAAAGGCGAAAGATTTATACGATCTGAAGAGAAACCAGAGAATTGCAAAGAGATACTTGGAAGCCCACAGAGGGCTATGGTGAAAAATGAAATATCTTCAGTTAAAAACTGGAAAGAAGCTTTCTGAGAAACTGCCGTGTGTTGGTGTAATACATCTCACCGAGTTACAGCTTTCTCCTCAAGAAGACTTTCACTAAAACTGTTCTTGTGTAATTTGCAATGTGATATTTGGAAGCCCATAGAGGCCTATGGTGAAAAAGGAAATATCCTAAGATAAAAATTGAAAAGAAGCTCTCTGAGAAACGGCTTTGGGTTCTCTTAATTCATCTCACAGAGTTAGAGCTTTCCCCTCAAGAAGTCGTTCACTAAGACTGCTCTTGTGAGATTTGCAAAGTGATATTTGGAAAGCCATAGGAGGCTATGGAGAAAAAGGCAATGTCTTCCGTTAAAAACTGGAAAGAAGTTATCTCAGAAATTGCCATGTGTTCTATTAATAAACCTCACCGAGTTACAGCTTTCCCCTCAAGAAGCCTTTTGCTAAGACTGCTCTTGTGGGATTTGCAAAGTGATATTTGGAAGCCCATAGAGGGCTACGGTGAAAAAGGAAATATCTTCATTTAAACTGTGGATAGAAACATTCTGAGAAACTGCTTTCTGTTCTGTTAATTCATCTCACCGAGTTACAGGCTTCCCCTCAAGAAGCCTTTCGCTGAGACTGTTCTTGTGTAATTTGCATAGTGATATTTGGAAGCCCGTAGAGGGCTATGGTGAAAAAGGATATATCTTCCGTTAAAAACTGGAAAGAAGATTTCTGAGAAACTGCTTTGTGTTCTCTTTATTCATCTCAAAGAGCTAATACGTTCCCCTCCAGAAGCCCTTTGCAAAGACTGTTCTTCTGGAAATTGCAACGTGATATTTGGAAGCCCATAGAGGGCTATGGTGAAAAAGAAAATATGTTCCGTTAAAAACTGGAAAGAAGATTTCTGAGAAACTACTTTGTGTTCTGTTAATTCATCTCACAGAGTTACAGCATTTTCCTCCAGAAGCCCTTCGCTAAGTCTGTTCTTGTGGAATTTGCTAAGTGATATTTGAAGCCCTTAGAGGGCTATGGTGAAAAAGGAATTTACCTAAGAAAAAAACTGTAAAGAAGCTTTTCGGAAACTGCTTTGTGTTCTGTTAATTCATCTCACAGAGTTACAGCTTTCTTCTCAAAAAGCCGTTCACTAAGACTGTTTTTGTGGATTTTTCAAAGTGATATTTGGAAGCGGATAGAGGGCTGTGGTGAAAAAGGAAATAGCCTAAGATAAAATCGGAAAAGAAGCTTTCTGATGAACTACTTTTTGTTCTCTTAATTCATCTAACAGTAGTACAGCTTTTCCCTCAAGAAGCCTTACGCTAAGGCAGTTGTTGTGGAATTTGCAAAGTGATATTTGGAAGCCCATGCAGGGCTATGGTGAAAAAGGAAATATCTTCAGTTAAAAACTGGAAAGAAGCTCTCTGAGAAACTGCTTTGTGTTCTGTAAATTCATCTCAAAGAGTTACAGCTTTCCCCTCAAGAAGCCTTTCGCTAAGACTGTTCTTGTGGAATTTGCAAAGTGATATTTGGAAGCCCATAGATGGCTATGGTGAAAATGGAAATATCCTAAGATGAAAACCGAAAAGAAGCTTACTGAAAAATTCTTAGTGTTCTGTTAGTTCATCTCACAGAGTTACACCTTTCCCTTCAAGAAGTCGTTCACTAAGACTGTTCTTGTGAAATTTGAAAAGTGAACTTTGGATGCCGTTAGAGGGCTATGGTGTAAAAGGAAATATCTTCCGTTAAAATCTGGAAAGAAGCTTTCTGAGAAACTGCCTTGTGTTCTCTTAATACATCTCACCAAGTTACAGCTTCCCCCAAAAGAAGTCTTTGGCTAAGACTGTTCTTGGGAATTTTTAAAGTGATATTTGGAAGACCATAGAGGGCTTTGGTGAAAAAGGAAATATCTTCAGTTAAAAACTGGCATGAACCTTTCTGAGAAACAGCTTTGTGTTCTGTTAATTCATCTCACAGAGTTACAGCTTTTCCCTCAACAAGTCTTTCGCTTAGACACTTCTTGTGGAATATGCAAAGTGATATTTGGAAGCCCATAGAGGGCTATGGTTAAAAAGAAAATATCTTCAGTTAAAAACTGGAAAGAAGCTCTCTGAGAAACTGATTTGAGATCTGTTAGTTCATCTCACAGAGTTACAGCTTTCCCCTCAAGAAGCCGTTCACTAAGACTGTTCTTGTGAAATTTGCAAAGTGATATTTGGAAGCCCATAGAGGGCTTTGGTGAAAAAGGAAATATCTTCCGTTAAAAACTGAAAAGAAACTTAATCAGAAACTGCCGTGTGTTCTGATAATACATCTCACCAAATTACAGATTTCCCCTCAAGAAGTCTTTCGCTAAGACTGTTCTATTGGAATTTTCAGAGTGATATTTGGAAGCCCCTAGAGGGCTATGGTGAAAGAGGAAATATCTTCCGTTAAAAAGTGGAAAGAAGCTTTCTGAGAAACTGCCGTGTGTTCTGTTAATACATCTCACCGAGTTACAGCTTTCCCCTCAAGAAGCCTTTCGCTAAGACTGTTCTTGTGGGATTTGCAGACAGATATTTGGAAGCCCATAGATGACTATGGTGAATAAGGAAATATCTTCAGTTAAAAACTGGAAAGAAGCTTTCTGGGATACTGCTTAGTGTTCTGTTAATTCATCTCACAGAGTTACAGCTTTCCCCTCCAGAAGCCTTTCCCTAAGTCTGTTCTTGCAGAATTTGCTAACTGATATTTGGAAGACCATAGAGCGCTATGGTGAAAAAGGAAATATCTTCCGTTAAAAACTGGATAGAAGCTTTCTGAGAAACTGCTTTGTGTTCTGTTATTTTATCTCACAGGGTTACAGCTTTCCCTCCCAGAAGCCTTTCGTTAAGACTGTTCCTGTGGGATTTCCAAAGAGGTATTTGGAAGCCCATAGAGGGCTAGGGTGAAAAAGGAAATATCTTCAGATAAAACCTGGGAAGAGGCTTTCTGAGAAACTGCTTTGTGTTCTGTTAATTCATCTCGGAGAGTTACAGCTCTCTCCTCAAGAAGCCCTTCGCTAAGACTGTTCTTGTGGAATTTGCAAAGTGATATTTTGAAGCCCCTAGGGGGCTATGGTGTAAAAGGAAATATCTTCCGTTAAAAACTGGAAAGAAGATTTCTTAGAAACTGCTTTGTGTTCTGTTAATTCATCTCACTGACTTAGAGCTTTCTCCTCCACAAGCCTTCCGCTAAGACTGTTCTTGTGGAATTTGCAAGGTGATATTTGGAAGTACACAGAGGGCTATGGTGAAAATGGAAATATCCTAAGATAAAAACCGAAAAGAAGCTTTCTGAGAAACTGCTTTGTGTTCTGTTAGTTCATCTCACTGAGTTACAGCTTTACCCACAAGAATCCGTTCACTAAGGCTGCTCTTGTGAAATTTCCAAAGTGATATTTGGAAGCCCTTAGAGGGCTGTGGTGAAAAAGAAAATATCTTCCGTTAACAACTGGAAAGAAGCATTCTGAGAAATTGCCGTGTGTTGTTGAAACATCTCACCGACTTAAAACTTTCCCCTCAAGAAGCCTTTCGCTAAGACTGTTCTTGTGAAATTTGCAAAGTGATATTTGGAAGCCCATAGAGGGCAATGGTGAAATAGGAAATATCTACCATTACAAACTGGAAAGAAGCTTTCTGACAAAGTGCCCTGTGTTCGTGTAAGACATCTCACCGAGTTACAGCTTTTCACTGAAGAAGCCTTTCGCTAAGACTGTTCTTGTGGAATATGCCAAGTGATATTTGGAAGCCCATAGAAGGCTAAGGTAAAAAAGGAAATATCTTCCGTTAAAAACTGGAAAGAAGGTTTCTGAGAAACTGCTTTGTGTTCTGTTAATTCTTATCAGAAAGTTAGAGCTTTACCCTCAAGAAGCCTTTCGCTAAGACTGCTCTTGTGGAATTTGCAAAGTGAATTTGAAAGCACCTAGATTGCTATGATGAAAAGGAAATATCCTAAGATGAACCCTGAAAAGAAGCTATCTGAGAAACTGATTTGTATTCTGTTAATTCATCTCACAGAGTTACAGCATTCCCCTGAAGAAGCCGTTCACTAAGACTGTTCTTGTGGAATTTTCAAGGTGATATTTAGAAGCCCCTGGAAGGCTATGGTGAAAAAGGAAATAGCCTAAGATAAAAACTTAAAAGAATTCTCTGAGAAACTGATTTGTGTTCTGTTAATTCAACTCACAGAACTACAGCTTTCCCCTTAAGAAGCCTTTCGTTAAAGTTGTTGTTGTGGAATTTGCAAAGTGATATTTGGAACCCCTAGAGGGCTATGGTGAAAAAGGAAATATCTTCAGTTAAAACCTGAAAGTATGCTTTCTGAGAAACTGCTTTGTGTTCTGTTAATTCATCTCAAAGGGTTACATCTTTTCCCTCAATAAGCCTTTCGCTTAGACTGTTCTTGTGGAATTTGCAAAGTGTTATTTGGAAGCCCTTACAGGACTGTGGTGAAAATGGAAATCTCCTAAGATAAAAACAGAAAAGAAGTTTTCTGAGAAACTGCTTTGTGTTCTGTTAGTTCATCGCACAGAATCACAGCTTTCCCCTCATGAAGTCGTTCACTAAGACTGTTGTTATGAAATTTGCAAAGTGATATTTGAAAGCCCATAGAGGGCTATGGTGTAAAAGGAAATATCTTCAGTTAAAAACTGGAAAGAATCTTTCTGAGAAACTGCTTTGTGTTCTGTTAATTCATCTCAAAGAGTTACAGCATTCCCCTCCAGAAGCCATTCGCTAAGTATGTTCTTGTGGAATTTTCAAAGTGATATTTGGAAGCCCATACAGGGCTATAGTGAAAAAGGAAATATCTTCTGATAAAAACTGGAAAGAAGCTTTCTGAGAAACTGCTTTGTGTTCTGTTAATGCATCTCACAGAGTTACAGATTTCCACTCAAGAAGTCTTTCGGTAAGACTGTCTTGTGGAATTTGCAAAGTGATATTTGGAAGCCCATAGAGGGCTACGGTGAAAAAGGAAATATCTTCCGTTAAATACTGGAAAGTGGCTTCCTGAGAAACTACATCGTGTTCTGTTTATTCATCTCACAGAGTTACAGCTTTTCCCTCCAGAAGACATTCGCTAAGACTGATCTTGTGGAATTTGCAAAGTGATATTAGGAAGCTCTTAGAGGGATATGGTGAAAAAGGAATTATCTTCAGTTAAAAACTGGAAAGAAGCTTTCTGAGAAACTGCTTTGTGTTCTGTTAATTCATCTCAGAGAGTTACAGATTTCTCCTCAAAAAGTCTTTCGTAAGACAGTTCTTGTGGAATTTTCAAAGTGATATTTGGAAGCCCATAGAGTGCTACTGTGAAAAAGGAAATATTTTTCGTTAAAAACTGAAAAGAATCTGCCTGAGAAACTGCTTTGTGTTCTGTCAATTCATCTCACATAGTTACAGCTTTCCCCTCAAGAAGCCTTTCGCTAAGACTGTTCTTGTGGAATATGCAAAGTGATATTTGGAAGCCCATAGAGGGCTACGGTTAAAAAGGAAATATCTTCCGTTAAAAACTGGAAAGAATCTTTCTGAAAAACTGCTTTGTTTTCTGTTAATTCATCTCACAGAGTTACAGTTTTCCCCTCAAGAAGTCTTTCGCTAAGACTGTTCTTGTGGAATTTGCAAAGTGATATTTGGAAGCCCATATAGGGCTACAGTGAAAAAGGAAATATCTTCCGTTAAGAACTTGAAAGAGGCTTTCTGAGAAAATGTTTTGTGTTCTGTTATTTCATCTCACAGAATTACAGCTTTCCCCTCCAGAAGCCTTTCGTTAAGACTGTTCTTGTGGAATTTGCAAAGTGATATTTGAAGCCCATAGACGTCTATGGTGAAAAAAGAAATATCCTAAAATAAAAATTGAAAAGAAGCTTTCTGAGAAACTGCTTTGTGCTCTGTTAATTCATTTCGCAGAGTTACAGCTTTCCCCTCAAGAAGCTCTTTGCTAATGCTCCTTTTGTGGAATTTGCAAAATGATAATTGGAAGAACTTAGAGGGCTATGGTTAAAAAGGAAATAACTTCCGTTAAAAAACTGGAAAGAGTCTCTCTGAAAAACTTCTTTGCATTCTGCCAATACATCTCACAGAGTTACAGCTTTCCCCTCCAGAAGCCTTTTGCTAAGAGTGTTCTTGTGGAATTTAAAAAGTGATATTTGCAAGCCCATAGAGCGCTGTGGTGAAAAAGGATGTATCCTAAGATAAAAACTGAAAAGAAGCTTTTGGGGAAACTGCTTTCTGTTCTGTTACTTCAACTCACAGAGTTACAGATTTCCCCTCAAGAAGTCTTTCGCTAAGACTCTTCTTGTGGAATTTTCAAAGTGATATTTGTTAGCGCCTAGAGGGCTATGGAGAAAAAGGGAATCTCTTTCGTTAAAAACTGGAAAGAAGGTCTCTGAGAAACTGTTTCATGTTCTGTGAATTCATCTCACTGAGTAACAGCTTTCCCCTCAAGAAGCCTTTTGCTAAGACTGTTCTTGTGGAATTTGCAAAGTGATATTTGGAAGACCATAGAGGGCTATGGTAAAAAAGGAAGTCTCTTCATTAAAAACTGGAAAGAAGCTTTCAGAGTAACGTCTTTGTGTTCTGTTAATTCATCTCAAAGAGTTACAGCTTTCTCCTCAAGAAGTCTTTCTCTAAGACTGTTCTTGTGGAATTTGCAAAGTGATATTTGGAAGCCCATAGAGGACTACGGTGAAAAAGGAAATATCTTCAGTTAAAAACTTGAAATAAGCTTTTTGAGGAACTGCATTGTGTTCTGTTAATTCATCTCACAGAGCTACAGCGTTCCCCTCAAGAAGCCTTTCGCTAATAGAGTTCTTGTGGAATTTGCAAAGTGATATTTGGAAGCACATAGAGGGCTATGGTGAAAAACGAAATATCTTCAGTTAAAAACTGGAAAGAAGCTTTCTGAAAAACAGCTTTGTGTTCTGTTAATTCATCTCACAGAGTTACAGCTTTCCCCTCAATAAGCCTTTCGCTAGGACTGTTCTTGTGGAATATGGAAAGTAATATTTGGAAGCCTATAGAAGGTTATGGTGAAAAAGGAATTATCTTCAGTTAAAAACTGTAAAGAAGCTTTCTGAGAAACTGCCTTGTGTTCCGTTAATTCATCTCACAGAATTACAGCTTTCCCCTCAAGAAGCCTTTCGCTAAGACTGCTCTTGTGGAATTGCAAGGTGATATTTGGAAGCCCATAGAGGGCTATGGTGAAAAAGGAAATCTCTTCCGTTAAAAACTGGAAAGACGCTTTCTGAGAAACGGATTTGTGTTCTGATAATTCATCTCAGAGACATACAGCTTTCCCCTCAAGAAGCCTTTCGCTAAGACTCTTCTTGTGGAATTCACAATGTGATATTTTGGAAGCCCATAGAGGGCTACTGTGAAAAAGGAAATATGTTCAGTTAAAAACTGGAAAGAAGCTTTCTGAGATAGTACTTTGTGTTCTGTTAATTCATCTCACAGAGTTACAGCTTTCCCCTCAAGAACCGTTTCGTTAAGAGTGTTCTTGTGGAATTTGCAAAGTGATATTTGCATGCCCATAGAGAGCTGCGTAGAAAATGTAAATATCCTAAGATAAAAACTGAAAAGAAGTTTTTTGAGAAACTGCTTTGTGTTCTGTTAATTCATCTCACAGAGTTACAGCTTTATCCTCAAGAAGCCATTCGCTAAGACTGTTCTTGTGGAATTTGAAAAGTGATATTTGAAAGCCCATAGAAGGCTATGGTGAAAAAGGAAATATCTTCAGTTAAAAACTGCAAAGAAGTTTTCTCAAAACTGCTTTGTGTTCTCTTAATTCATCACAGAGGTTTACAGCTTTCCCCTCAAGTATCCTTTCGCTAAGGGTGTTCTTGTGGATTTAAAAAGTGATATTTGGAAACCCATAGAGGGCTATTGTGAAAAAGGAAATCTCTTCCGTTAAAAACTGGAAAGAAGCTTTCGGAGAAACGGCTTTGTGTTCTGATAATTCATCTCAGAGACATACAGCTTTCCCCTCAAGAAGCCTTTTGCTAAGACTCTTCTTGTGGAATTCACAAAGTGATATTTTGGAAGCCCATAGAGGGCTACTGTGAAAAAGGAAATATGTTCAGTTAAAAACTGGAAAGAAGCTATCTGAGATAGTACTTTGTGTTCTGTTAATTCATCTCACAGAATTACAGCTTTCCCCTCAAGAACCGTTTCGTTAAGAGTGTTCTTGTAGAATTTGCTAAGTGATATTTGGATGCCCATAGAGAGCTGTGGAGAAAATGTAAATATCCTAAGATAAAAACTGAAAAGAAGGTTTTTGAGAAACTGCTTTGTGTTCTGTTAATTCATCTCACTGAGTTACAACTTTCCCCTAAAGAATTCTTTCCCAAAGACTGTTCTTATGGAACTGGCAAAGTGATATTTGGAAGCCCATGGAAGACTACGGTGAAAAAGGACATATCTTCAGTTAAAAACTGGTAACAAGCTTTTTGAGAAACTGCATTGTGTTCTTTTAATTCATCTCACAGAGTTACAGCATTCCCCTCAAGAAGTCTTCCACTAAGACTGTTCTTGTGGAATCTGCAAAGTGATATATGGAAGCCCATAGAGGGCTATGGTAAAAAAGGAAATATCTTCAGCTAAAAACTTGAAAGAAGCTTTCTGTGAAACGTCTTTGTGTTCTCTTAATTCATCTCACAGAGTTACAGCTTTCCCCTCAAGAAGCCTTTCGCTAAGACTGTTGTTGTTTAATTTGCAAGGTGATATTTGTAAGCCTATAGAAGGCTGTTGTGAAAAACGAATTATCTTCATTTAAAAACTGGAAAGAATATTTCTGAGAATCTGCTTTGTGTTCTGTAATTCATCTCACAGAGTTACAGCTTTCCCCTCAAGAAGCCCTTCGCTAAGACTGTTTTTGTGGATTTTGCAAAGTGATATTTGGAAGCCCATAGAGGGCTTGGGTGAAAAAGGAAATCTCTTCCGTTACAAACTGGAAAGAAGCTTTCTGAGAAACGGCTTTGTGTTCTGTTAATTCATCTCACAGAGTTAAAGCTTTCCCCTCAAGTAGCCTTTCGATAAGTATGTTCCTGTGGAATTTTAAAAGTGATATTTGGAAGCTTATACAGGGCTATGTTGAAAAAGGTAATGTCTTCAGTTAAAAACTGGAAAGAAGATCTCTGAGAAACTGATTTGTGTTCTGTTAATTTATCTCAGAGAGTTACAGCTTTCCCCTGGAGAAACCTTTCACTAAGACTGTTCTTGTGGAATTTGCAAAGTGATATTTCTAAGCCCATGGAGGGCTATGGTGAAAAAGGAAATCTCTTCAGTTTAAAATTGGAAAGAAGCGTTCTGAGAATCTACTTTGTGTTCTGTTAATTCATCTCACAGAGTTACAGCTCTCCCCTGAAGAAGCCTTTCGCTAAGAGAGTTCTTGTGGAATTTAAAAAGTGATATTTGGAAGCCCATAGATAGCTGTGGTGGAAAAGGAAATATCCTCAGATAAAAACTGAAAAGAAGCCTTTTGATAAACTGCTTTGTGTTGTGTTAATTCATCTCACAGTGTTACAGCTTTCCCCTCAAGAAGTCTTTCACTAAGACTGTTCTTGTGGAATTTTCAAAATGATATTTGGAAGCCCATAGAGGGCTAGGTTGAAAAAGGAAATCTCTTCAGTTAAAAACTGGAAAGAAGCTTTTTGAGAAACTGCATTGTGTTATGCTAATTCATCTCACTGAGTTACAGCTTTCCCCTCAAGAAGCCTTTCGCTAAGACTGTTCTTGTGGAATATGCAAAGTGATATTTGGATGCCCTTAGAAGGCTATGGTGAAAAAGGAAATCTCTTCCGTTAAAAACTGGATAGAAGCCTTCTGAGAAACGACTTTGTGTTCTGTTAATTCATCTCATAGAGTAACAGCTTTCCCCTGAAGAAGCCTCTCCGTAAGACTGTTCTTGTGGAATTTGGAAAGTGATATTTGGAAGCCTATAGAGGCCTATGGTGAAAAAGGTAACATCTTAAGTTAAAAACTGGAAAGAAGCTTTCTGAGAAACTGTTTTGTGTACTGCTAATTCATCTCACAGAGTTATAGCTTTCCCCTCAAGAAGCCTTTCGCTAAGACTGTTCTTGTCAAATTTGCAAAGTGATATTTGGAAGACCATAGAGTGCTACGGTGAAAAAGGAAATACCTTCAGTTAAAAACTGGAAAGAAGCTTTCTGAGAAACTTCTTTGTGTTCTTCTAATTCCTCTCACAGAGTTACAGCTTTCCCCTCAAGAGTCTGTTCACTAAAACTGTTCTTTTGGAATTTGAAAAGAGATATTTGGAAGCCCATGGAGTGTTATGGTGAAAAAGTAAATATCTTTAGTTAAAAACCTGAAAGAAGCTTTCTGAGAAACTGCTTTGTGTTCTGTTATTTCATCTCGAAGAGTTACAGCTTTTCCCTCAAGAAGTCTTTCGCTAAGACTGTTCTTGTGGAATTTGCAAAGTGATATTTGGAAGCCCATAGAGCGCTACGGAGAAAAAGGTAATGTCCTTAGATAAAAACTGGAAAGAAGCTTTCTGAGAAACTGCTTTGTGTTCTCTTAATTCATCTCACAGTGTTACAGCTTTCCCCTCGAGAAGCCTTTCGCTAAGACTCTTCTTGTGTAATTCGCAAAGTGATATTTGGTAGCCCTTATAGGGCTAAGGTGAAAAAAGGAATATCTTCAGTTAGAAACTGTATAGAAGCTTTCTGAGAAACTGCTTTGTTTTCCGTTAATTCATCTCACAGAGTTACAGCTTTCCCCTCAAGAAGTCTTTCGCTAAGACTGTTCTTGTGGAATTTGCAAAGCGATATTTGGAAGCCCATAAAGGGCTATGGTGAAAAAGTTAATGTCCTCAGAGGAAAACTAGAAAGAAGCTTCTTGAGAAACTGCTTTGTGTTCCGTTAATTCATTTCACACAGTTACAGCTTTGCCCTCCGGAAACCGTTCACTAAGACCGTTCTTGTGGAATTTTCAAAGTGATATTTGGAAACCCTTAGGGGGCTATGGTGAAAAAGAAAATATCTTCAGTTACACACTGGAAAGAAGTTTTCTGAGAAACTGCTTTGTTTTCTGTTAATTCATCTGACAGTGTTACAGCTTTCCCCTCAAGAAGCATTCCGCTAAGACTGTTCTTGTGGAATTTGCAAAGTGATATTTGGAAGCCCCTAGAGGGCTGTGGTGAAATAGAAATTTCCTAAGATAAGATCTGAAAAGAAGCTTTCTGAGAAACGACTTTGTGTTCTCTTAATTCATCTTATAGAATTACAGCTTTCCCCTCAACAAGTCGTTCACTAAGACTGTTCTTGTGGAATTTGCAAAGTGATATTTGGAAGCCCATAGAGGACTATGGTGTAAAGGAAATATATTCAGATAAAAACTGGAAAGAAGCTTTCTGAGAAATTGCTTTGTGTTCTGTTAATTCATCTCACAGAATTATGGCTTTCCCCTCTAGAAAAGTTTCGCTAAAGCTGTTTTTGTGGAATTTGGAAAAAGATATTTGGAAAACCATAGAGATCTATGGTTAAAAAGAAAATATCCTAAGATAAAAACTGAAAAGAAAATTTCTGAGAAACTGCTTTGTGTTCTCTGAATTTATCTCACAGACTTACAGCTTTCCCCTCAAGAAACCGTTCACTAAGACTGTTCTTGCTGATTTTGCAAAGTGATATTTGGAAGCCCATAGAGTGCTATGGGTAAAAAGGAAATATCTTCAGTTAAAAAGTGGAAAGAACGGTTCTGAGAAACTGCTTTGTGTTCTGTTAATCCATCTCACAGAGTTACAGCATTCCCCTCAAGAAGTCGTTCACTAAGACTGTTCTTGTGAAATTTGCAAAGTGATATTTGGAAGTGCTTTGAGAACTATGGTGAAAAAGGAAATATCGTAAGATAAAAACTGAAAAGAAGCTTTCTGAGAAACTGCTTTGTGTTTTGATAATTCATCTCAGAGACTTACAGCTTTCCGAACAAAAAGCCGTTCACTAAGACTGATCTTGTGTTATTTTCAAATTGATATTTTGAAGCCCATAGAGGGCTATGGTGAAAAGGGAAATATCTTCAGTTAAAAACTGGAAAGAAGCATTCTGAGAAATGGTTTTGTGTTCTCTTAGTTCATCTCACAGAGTTACAACTTTCCCCTCAAGAAGCCTTTCACCAAGACTGTTCTTGTGGAATTTGCAAAGTGGTCTTTGGAAGTCCATAGATCGCTATGGTGAAAAAGGATATAGCTTCAGTTATAAAGTGAAAAGAAGCTTTCTGAGGAAATGCTTTGTGATATGTGATTTACTGTCACTGAGATACAGCTGTATTTCGTAGAACTGTTGGCTAGCCTTATTTCTGTGGAATCTGAGAAATGTTACTTCGGATCTCTTAGAAGTCTATAGGTCCAAAGGAAATATCCTCTGCTTAAAGTGTGAAAGAAGCTTTCTGAGAAACTTCTTTGAGATCTGTGAATTGATCTCACAGAGCTACGGTTTCCCCTCAAGAAGCCTTTCACTAAGACTGTTCTCGTGGAATTTGCAAAGTGATATTTGGAAAACAATAGAGGGCTATGGTGAAAAAGGAAATATCCTAAGATAAAAACCGAAAAGAAGCTTTTTGAGAAACTGCGTTGCATTCCGTTAATTCATCTCACAGAGTTATAGCTTTCCACTCAAGAAGCCGTTCATTAAGACTGTTGTTGTGAAATTTGCAAAATGATATTTGGAAGCTCATAGAGGGCTATGGTGAAAATGGAAATATCTTCAGTTAAAAACTGGAAAGAAGCTTTCTGAGAAACCTTTTCTGTTAATTCATCTCACAGGGTTACAGGTTTCCCCTCAAGAAGCCTTTCGCTAAGACTGTTCTTCTGGAATTTGCAAAGTGATATTTGGAAGCTCATAGAGGGCTACAGTGAAAAAGGAAATATGTTCAGTTAAAAGCTGGAAAGAAGCTTTCTGAGAAACTGCTTTGTGTTCTGTAAATTCATCTCACAGTGTTACAGCTATTCCCTAAAGAACCCGTTCGCTAAGACTGTTCTTGTGGAATTTTCTAAGTGATATTTGGAAGCCCATAGTGGGCTACGGTGAAAAAGGAATATCTTCAGTTAAAAACTGGAAAGAAGCTTTCTGAGAAACTGCTTTGTGTTCTGTCAATTCATCTCACAGAGGTACAGCTTTCCCCTCCAGATGCCTCCCGCTAAGACTGTTCTTGTGGAATTTGCAAAGTGATATTTGGAAACCCATAGTGGGCTATGGTAAAAAAAGATATATCTGCTGTTAAAAACTGAATAAAAGGTTTCAGAGGAACTGCTTTGTGATATGTGACTTCCACTCACTGAGCTACAGCTGTATTTCGTAGAGCTGTTTGCTAGCCTTATTTCTGTGTAATATGAGAACTGTTATTTCGTATCCCTTTGAAGACTATAAGATTAAAGAAAATATCCACCGCTAAATGTGAGAAAGAAGCTTTCTGAGAAACTTATTTGTGATCTGTGAATTCATCTCTCCGAGTTTCAGCTTTCCCATTAAGAAGGCTTTCGGTAAGACTGTTCTTGGGGACTTTACAAAGTGATATTTGGAAGCCCATAGAGGGCTACGGTGCAAAGGAAATATCTTCAGATAAAAACAGGAAAGAAGCTTTTTGAGAAACTGCTTTGTGTTCTGTTAATTCATCTCACAGAATTACAGCTTGCCCCTCAAGAAGCCGTTCACTAAGACTGTTCTTGTGGAATTTGCAAAATGATATTTCACAGCCCAAAGAGGGCTAAGGGTGAAAAAGAAAATATCTTCAGTTAAAAAATGGAAAAAAGCTTTCTGAAAAACGGCTTTGTGTTCTGTTAATTCATCTCACAGATTTACTCCTTTCCCCGCAAGAAGTGGTTCACTAAGACTGGTCTTGTGGAATTTGCAAAGTGATATTTGGAAATACCCAGAGGGCTAGAGTGAAAATGGAGATATCTTCAGTTAAAAACTGGAAAGAAGCTTTCTGAGAAACCGCTTTGTGTTCTCTTAATTCATCTCACAGTGATACAGCTTTCCCCTCAAGGAGCCCTTCAACTAAGACTGTTCGTGTGGAATTTGCAATGTGATATTTGGATGGCCCTAGAGGACTATGGTGGAAAAGGAAATAACTTCAGTTAAAAACGGGAAAGAAGATTTCTGAGAAACTGCTTTGTGTTCTGTTATTTCAAGTCACAGAGTTACAGCTTTCCCCTCTAGAAGCCTTTTGCTAAGACTGCTCTTGTGGAATTTGCAAAGTGATATTTGGGAGCCCTTAGAGAACTATGGTGAAAACGGAAATATCCTAAGATAAAAATTGAAAGGAACCTTTCTGAGAAACGGCTTTGTGTTCTGTTAATTCTTCTCACAGAGTTACAGCTTTCCCCTCAAGAAGTCGTTCACTAAGACTGTTCTTGTGTAATCTGCAAAGTGATATTGGGATGCCCATAGAGGGCTCTGGTGAAAAAGGAAGTGTCCTCAGATAAAAACCGCAAAGTAGCTTTCTGAGAATCTACTTTGTGTTCCGTTAATTCATCTCACAGAGTTACAGTTTTCCTATCAAGAAATCGATCACTATGACTGCTCTTGTGGAGTTTGCAAAGTGATATTTGTACCCCATAGAGGGCGATTGTGAAAAGGAAATATATTCAGATAAAAACTGGAAAGAAATTTTCTGAGAAACTGCTTTGGGTTCTGTTAATTCATCTCACAGACTTACAGCTTTCCCCTCAAGAAGCCTTTCGCTAAGATTGTTCTTGTGCAATTTTCAAAGTGATATTTGGAAGCCCATAGAGGGCTATGGTGAAAAAGGAAATATCCTAAGATAAAAACTGAAAAGAAGCTTTCTGAGAAACTGTCTTATGGTCTGTTAATTCATCTCACAGGTTTACAGCTCTCCCCTCAGGAAGCCTTTCGTTAAGACTGTTCTTGTGGATTTTGCAAAGTGGTATTTGGAAGCCCATAGAGGGCTATGGTGAAAAGGAAATATCTTCAGTTGAAAACTGGAAAGAAGCTTTCTGAGAAACTGTTTTATGGTCTATTAACTCATCTCACAGGGTTACAGCTCTCCCCTCAGGAAGCCTTTCGTTAAGACTGTTTTTGTGGAATTTGCAACGTGATATTTGAAAGCCCATAGATGGCTATGGTTAAAAAGGAAATATCCTAACATAAAAACTGATAAGAAGCTTTGTGAGAAACTGCTTTGTGTTCTGTTAATTCACCTCACTGAGTTACAGCTTTGGCCTAAAGAAGTCGTTCATTAACACTGTTCTTGTGGAATATGCAAAGTGATATTTGCAACCCCTTAGAGGGCTACAGTGAAAAAGGAAATATCTTCAGTTAAAAACTGGAAAGAAGCTTTCTGAGAAACTGCTTTGTGTTCTGTTAATTCATCTCACAGAGTTACAGCTTTCCTCTAAAGAAGCCATTCACGAAAACTGTTCTTGTGGAATTTGCAAAGTGTGATTTGGAAGCCCATTGAGGGCTACGGTGAAATAGGAAATATCTTATGATAAAAAATGAAAAGAAGCTTGCTGAGAAGTTGCTTTGTGTTCTGTGAATTCATCTCACAGATTTACAGCTTTCCCCTAATGAAGCCGTTTACTAAGACAGTTCTTGTGGAATTTGAAATGTGATTCTTGAAAGAACATAGAGGGCTATGATGAAAAAGGAACTATCCTAAGATAAAAACTGAATAGAAGCATTCTGAGAAACTTCTTTTTGTTCTGTTAATTCATCTACCGAGTTACAGCTTTCCCCTCAAGAAGCCTTTCGTTAAGACTGTTTTTGTGGAATTTGCAAAGTGATATTTGAAAGCCCATAGATGGCTATGGTGAAAAAGGAAATATCCTAAGATAAAAACTAAAAAGAAGCTTTCTGAGGAACTCCTTTGTGTTCTGTTAATGCATCTCACAGCCAGGCAGCTTTACCCTCAAGAATCCGTTCACTAATACTGTTCTTGAGGAATTTGCAAAGGGATATTTGGAAGCCCATAGTGGGCTACGGTAAAAAAGGAAATATCTTCAGTAAAAAACTGTAAAGAAACTTTCTGAAAAACTGCTTTGTGTTCTGTTAATTCATCTCACAGAGTTACAGCTTTCCCCTCAAGAAGCCTTTCCTAAGAACGTTCTTGTGGAATTTACAAGGTGATATTTGGAAGCCAGAGAGGTCTAAGGTGAAAAAGGAACTGTCCTCAGATAAAAACTTAAAAGAAGCTTTCTGAGAAACTATTTTGGGTTCTGTTAATTCATCTCACAGGGTTAAAGCTTTCCCCTCAAGAAGCCTTTTGCTAAGACTGTTCTTGTGGAATTTTCAAAGTGATATTTCGAAGCACATAGAGGGCAATGGTGAAAAAGGAAATGTCCTCAGATAGAAATTGGAAAGAAGCTTTCTGAGAAATTGCTTCGTGTTCTGTCAATTCATCCCACCGAGTTACAGCTTTCCCCTCAAGAAGTCTTTCAGTAAGAGTGTTCTTGTGGAATTTGCAAAGTGATATTTGAAAGCCAGTAGAGGTCTATGTTGAAAAAGGAAATATGTCTTGGTTAAAAACTGGAAAGAAGCTATGTGAGAAACTGCTCTGTGTTCTGTTAATTCATCAAACAGTACAGCTTTCCCCTCAAGAAGCCTTTCTCAAAGACTGTTCTTGTGGAATTTGCAAAGTGATATTTGGAAGCCCTTAGAGGGCTAAGGTGAAAAAGGAAATATCGTCTGTTGAAAACTGGAAAGAAGCTTTCTGAGAAACTGCTTTGTGTTCTGTTAATTCATCACACAGAGTTACAGCTTTCCCTTCAAGAAGCCTTTCGCTAAGAATGTTCTTGTGGAATTTGCAAAGTGATATTTGGAAGTCCTTAGAGGGCTAAGGTGAAAAAGGGAATATCTTCAGTTAAAAAACTGGAAAGAAGCTTTCTGAGAAACTGCTTTGTGTTCTGTTAATTCATCTCATAGAGTTACAACTTTCCCCTCAAGAAGCCTTTCGCTAAGACTCTTCTTGTGGAATTTGCAAAGTAATATTTGGAAGCCCATTGTGGGCTATGGTGAAAAAGGAAACATTCTAACATAAAAACTAGAAAGAAGCTTTTGAGAAACTGCTTTGTGTTCTGTTAATTCATCTTACAGATTTAGAGCATTCACGTCAAAAAGCCTTTCGCTAAGACTGTTCTTGTGGAATTTGCAAAGTGATATTTGGAAGTCCATAGAGAGCTAAGGAGAAAAAGCATATATCTTCCGATAAAAACTGAAAAGAACCTTTCTGAGAAACTGCTTTGTGATATGTGACTTCCACTCATTGCGTTACAGCTGTATTTCGTAGAGCTGTGTGCTAGCCTTATTTCTGTGGAATCTGAGGACTGTTATTTCGAATCCCTTTGAAGACTATAGGGATAAAGGAAATATCCACTGCTAAAAGTGAGAAAGAAGCTTTCTGAGAAACTTCTTTGTGATCTGTGAATTCATCCCACAGAGTTACAGCTTTCCCCTCAAGAAGTTTTTCGCTAAATCTTTTCTTGGGGAATGTGCAAAGTGATATTTGGAAGCCCATAGAGGGCTTTGGTGAAAAATTGAATATCCTAAGATAAAAACTGAAAAGAAGCTTTCTGAGAAACTGCTTTGTGTTCTGTTAATACATCTCACAGAGTTACAACTCTCCCCACAAGAAGCCGTTCACTAAGACTGTACTTGTGGAATTTGCAAAGTGATATTTGGAAGCCCATAGAGGGCTACGGTGAAAAAGGAAATGTCCTCAAATAAATACTGGAAATAAGCTTTCTGAGAAACCGCTTTGTGTTGTATTAAATCATCTCACTGTGTGACAGCTTTCCCCTCAAGAAGCCGTTCCCTAAGACTGTTCTTGTGTAATTTGCAACGTGATATTTGGATGCCCACAGAGGGCTACGGTGAAAAAGGAAATATCTTCAGCTAAAAACTGGAAAGCCGCTTTCTGAGAAACTATTTTGTGTTCTGTTAATACATCTCACAAAGCTACTGCTTTCCCGTCAAGAAGCCTTTCGCTAAGACTGTTCTTGTGGAATTTGCAAAGTGATATTTGGAAGCAAACAGAAAGCTATGGTGAGAAGAGAAATACCTTCCGTTTAAAACTGGAAAGAAGCTTTCTGAGAAACTGCATTGTGTTCTGCTAATTCATCTCACAGAGTTACAGCTTTCCACTCAAGAAGTCTTTCGATAAGACTGTTCTTGTGGAATTTGCAAAGGTATATTTGGAAGCCCAAAGAGGGCTCTGGTGAAAAAGGGAATATCTGAATTGAAAAACTAGAAAGAAGCATTCTGAGAAACTGCTTTGAGTTTTGTTAATTCATCTCACAAAGTTACAGTTTTCCCCTCAAGAAGCCTTTTGCTAAGACTGTTCTTGTGGAATTTGGAAAGTGATATTTGGAAGCCCATAGAGGGCTATGATGAAAAAGGAAATATCTTCCTTTAAAAACTGGAAAGAAGCTTTCTGAGAAACTGCTTTGTGTTCTGTTAATTCATCTCACTGAGTTACATTTCCCTCTAAAAGCCTTTCTCTAAGGCTGTTGTTGTCGAATTTGCAAAGTGATATTTGGAAGCCCATAGAGGGCTATGGTGAAAAAGGACATATCTTCCCTTAAATACTGGAAAGAAGCTTTTTGAGAAACTGCCGTGTGTTCTGTTAAAGCATCTCACCGAGTTACAGCTTTCCCCTCAAGAAGGCTTTCGCTAAGACTGCTCTTGTGGGATTTGCAAAGTGATATTTGGAAGCCCATAGAGGACTATGGTGAAAAAGGAAATATCTTTCGTTAAAAACTGGAAAGAATATATCTGAGAAACTGCTTTGTGTTCTGTTAATTCATCTCACAGCGTTACAGTTTTCCCCTCCCGAAGTCTTTCGTTTCCACTGTTCTTGTGGAATTTGCATAGTGATATTTGGAATCCCATAGAGGGCTATGGTGAAAATGGAAATACCTTCAATTAAAAAATGAAAAGAAGCTTTCCGAGAAACTGCTTTGTGTTCTGTTAATTCATCTCAAAGAATTGCAGCTTTCCCCTCAAGAAGCCTTCCGCTAAGACTGTTTTTGAGGAATTTCCAAAGTGATATGTGGAAGCCCATAGAGGGATATGGTGAAAATGGAAATATCCTAAGATACTTACCGAAGAGAAGCTGTCTGAAAAACTGCTTTGTGTTCTGTTAGTTCATCTCACAGAGCTACAGCTTTTCCCTCAAGAAGCCGTTCATTAGGACTGTTTTGTGAAATTTGGAAAGTGATATTTGGAAACCCATAGAGGACTATGGTGAAAAAGGAAATATATTCCGTTAAAAACTGTAAAGAAGCATTCTGAGAAAATGCCGTGTCTTCTGTTAATACATCTCACTGAGTTACAGCTTTCCTCTCAAGAAGCCTTTCGCTAAGACTGTTCTTGTGGGATTTGCAAAGTGATATTTGGAAGCCCACAGAGGACTATGGTGAGAAAGGAAATATCCTCCGTTAAAAACTGGAAAGAAGATTTGTGAGAAAATACTTTGTGTTCTGTTAATTCATCTCACAGAGTTAGAGCTTTCCCCTCAAGAAGCCTTTCGCTAAGACAGTTCTTGTGGAATTTGCAAAGTGATATTTGGAAGCCCAAAAGGGCTATGGTGAAAAAGGAAATATCCTCAGTTAAAAACTGGAAAGAAGCTTTCTGAGAAACTGCTTTGTGTTCAGTTAGTTCCTCTCACAGAGTTACAGCTTTCCCCACAAGAAGACTTTCGCTAAGACTGTTCATGTGGAATTTTCAAAGTGATAATTGGAATCCCATAGAGGGCTATGGTGAAAAAGGAAATATCCTAAGGTAAAAACTGAAAAGTAGGTTGCTGAGAAAATGTTTTGTGTTCTGTTAATTCATCTTACAGAGTTACAGCTTTACCCTCAAGAAGCCTTTCGCTAAGACTTTTCTTCTGGAATTTGCAAAGTGATATTTGGAAACCCTATAGCCCTATGGTTAAAATGGAAATATCGTAAGATAAGAAATGAAAAGAAGGTTTCTGAGAAACTGCTTTGAATTCTTTTAATTCATCTTACAGATTTACAGCTTTTATCTCCAGAATCCTTTCGCTAAGACTGTTCTTGTGGAATTTGCAAAGTGATCTTAGAAGCCCGTAGAGGGCTATGGTGAAAAAGGAAATAACTTACGTTAAAAATTGGAAAGAAGCTTTCTGAGAAACTGCTCTGTGTTCTGTTAATTCATCTCACAGAGTTACATCTTTCCCTTCAAGAAGCCTTTCGCTAAGGCTGTTCTTGTGGAATTGGCAAAGGGATATTTGGAAGCCCATAGAGGGCTATAGTGAAAAAGGAAATATCCTAAGATAAATACTGAAAGGAAGCATTCTGAGAAACTGTTTTATGTTTTGTTAATTCATCTCACAGGGTTACAGCTTTACCTTCAAGATTCCCTTCGCTAAGGCTGTTCTTGTGGAATTGGCAAAGTGATATTTGGAAGCCCATAGTGGGCTGTGGTGAAAAAGGAAATATCCTAAGATAAAAACCGAGAAGAAGCTTCCTGAGAAACTGCTTTGTGTTCTGTTAGTTAATCTCACAGTGTTACCGCTTTCCCCTCAAGAAGCCATTCAGTAAGACTGTTCTTGTGAAATTTTCAAAGTGATATTAGGAAGCCCATAGTGGGCTATGGTGAAAAAGGAAATATCTTCCCTTAAAAACTAGAAAGAAGCACTCTGAGAAACTGCCGCGTGTTCTGTTAATATATCTCACCGAGTTACAGCTTTCTCCAGAAGAAGCCTTTCGCTAAGACTGTTCCTGTGGGATTTGCATAATGATATTTGGAAGCCCATAGAGGGCTATGGTGAAAAAGGAAATACCTAAGATAAAAAGTGGAAAGAAGATTTCTGAGAAACTGCTATGTGTTCTGTTAATTCATCTCACAGAATTACAGCTTTGCTCTCCAGAAGCCTTTCACTAAGACTATTTTTGTGGAAATTGCAAAGTGATCATGGAAGCCTATAGAGGGCTATGGTGAAAAAGGGAATATCTTTAGTTAAAAACTGGAAAGAAGCTTTAGGAGAAACTGCTTTGTGTTCTGTTTATTCATCTCACCGATTTACAGCTTTCCCCTCAAGAAGCCTCTCACTAAGACTGTTCTTCTGGAATTTAACAAGTGATATTTGGAAGCCCATAGAAGGCTCTGCTTAAAAAAGAAATATCTTCAGTTAAAAACCGGAAAGAAGCTTTCTAAGAAACGGCTTTTTGTTTTCTTAATTCATCACACAGAGTTACAGCTTTCCCCTCAAGAATCGTTTTGGAAAGACTGCTCTTGTGGAATTTGCAAAGTGATATTTTCAAGCACATAGTGTGTCATGGTGAAAAATAAAATATCTTCAGTTAAAACTGGAAGGAAGCATTCTGAGAAACTGCTTTGTTTTCTGTTATTTCATCTCACAGAGTAACAGCTTTCCCCTCAAGAAGCCTTTCGCTAAGACACTTCTTGTGGAATATACAAAGTGATATTTGGAAGCCCATAGAAGTCTATGGTGAAAAAGGAGATATCTTCAGTAAAAAACTGGAAAGAAGCTTTCTGAGAAACTGCTTTGTGTTCTGTTAATTCATCTCACAGAGATACAGCTTTCCCCTGAAGAAGCCTTTCGCTAAGAATGTTCTTGTGGAATTTGCAAAGTGACATTTGGAAGCCCCTAGAGGGCTATGGAGTAAAAGGAAATCTCATCCGTTAAAAACTGGATAGAAGCTTTCTGACAGACGGCTTTGTGTTCTCTTAATTCATCTCACAGTGTTACAGAGTTCCCCTCAAAAAGCCTTTCGCTAAGACTGTTCTTGTGGAATTTGCAAAGTCATATTTGGAAGCCTATAGAGGGCTATTGTGAAAAAGGTAATATCTTAAGTTATAAACTGGAAAAAAGCTTTCTGAGAAACTGCTTTGTGTTCTGTTAATTCATCTAACAGAGATACAGCTTTCACCTCAGGAAGCCTTTCGCTAAGATTGTTCTTGTGGAATTTGCAAAATGAGATTTGGAAGCCCATAGAGTGCATTGCTGAAAAAGGAAATCTCTTTCGTCAAAAACTGGAAAGAAGCTTTCTGAGAAACGGATTTTTGTTCACTTATTTCACCTCACAGAGTTACAGCTTTCCCCTCCAGAAGCCTTTCGCTAAGACTGTTCTAGTGGAATTTGCAAAGTGATATTTGGAAGCCCATAGTGGGCTATGGTGAAAAAGGAAATCTCTTCCGTTAAATACTGGAAAGAAGCTTTCTGTGCAACGGCTTTGTGTTCTGTTAATTCATCTCACAGAGTTACAGCGTTCCGCTCAGGAAGCCTTTGGCTAAGAGTGTTCTTGTGGAATTTGCAAAGTGATATTTGGAAGCCCTTCGGTTGCTATGGTAAAAAAGGAAATCTCTTCCGTTAAAAACTGGAAAGAACCTTTCTGAGAAACTGCTTTTTGTTCTGTTAATTCATCCCACAGTGTAACAGTTTTCCCCTCAAGAAGCCTTTCGCTAAGACTGTTCTTGTGGAATTTACAAAGTGATATTTGGAAGCCCATAGAGGGCTACGGTGAAAAAGGAAATCAATTCCGATAAAAACTGGAAACAAGCTTTCTGAGAAAAGTCTTCGTGTTCTGTTATTTCATCTCACAGAGTTACACGTTTCCCCTCATGAAGCCTTTCGCTAAGAGTGTTCTTGTGGAATTTCCAAAGTGATATTTCGAAGCCCATAGAGGGTTATGCTGAAAAAGGAAATATCTTCGGTTAAAAAGTGGAAAGAAGCTTTCTGAGATACTTTTTTGTGTTCTGTTAATTCATATCACAGAGTTACAGCTTTCCCCTCAAGAAGCCTTTCGCAAAGACTGTTCTTGTGGAATTTGGAAAGTGGTATTTGGAAACCCATAGAAGACTATGCTTAAAAAAGAAATATCTTCAGTTAAAAACTGGAAAGAAGCTTTCTAAGAAACGGCTTTGTGTTCTCTTAATTCATCACACACAGTTACAGCTTTCCCCTCAAGAAGCCTTTCGCGAAGACTGTTCTTGGGGAATTTCGATAGTGATATTTTGAAGCTCATAGAGTGTTATGGTGAAAAAGAAATTATCTTCAGTTAAAACTGGAAGGAAGCATTCTGAGAAACTGCATTGTGTTCTTTTAATTCATCTCAGAGATTTACAGATTTCCCCTCAGGAAGCCTTCCGCTAACACTGTTCTTGTAGAATTTGCAATGTGATATTTGGAAGCCCATAGAGGGCTATGGAGAAAAAGGAAATATCTTCAGTTAAGAACTGGAAAGAGCTTTCTGAGAAAGGGTCTTGTGTTCTCTTAAATTATTGCACAGAGTTACAGCATTCCCTTCAAGAAGCCTTTCGCTAAGACTGTTCTTGTGAATTTTCAAAGTGATATTTGGAAGCCCATAGAGGGCTATGGTGAAAAAGGAAATCTCTTCCTTAAAATCTGGAAAGAAGCTATCTGAGAAACGGATTTGTGTTCTGTTAATTCATCTCACAGAGTTACAGCTTTCTCCTCAACAAGCTCTTCGCTAAGACTATTCTTGTGGAATTTGCAAAGTGATATTTGGAAGCCCATAGAGAGCTACAGTGGAAAAGGAAATATCTTCAGTTAAAAACTGGAAAGAAGCTTTCTGAGAAACTGCTTTGTGTTCTGTTAATTCATCACACAGAGTTACAGCTTTCCCCTCAAGAAGCCTTTCGCGAACTATGTTGTTGTGGGATTTGCAAAGTGATATTTGGAAGCCCATAGAGGACTATGCTGGAAAAGGAAATCTCTTTTGTTAAATACTGGAAAGAAGCTTTCTGAGAAACGGATTTGTGTTCTCTTATTTCATCTCACAGAGTTACAGCTTTCCCTTCAAGAAAACTTTCGCTAAGACTGTTCTTGTGGAATTTGCAAAGAGATATTTGGAAGCCCATAGGGAGCTATGGTGAAAAAGGAAATATCTTCAGTTAAGAAATGTAAGAAGCTATCTGACAAACGGCTTTGTGTTCTGTTAATTCATCTCACAGAGTTACAGCTTTCCCTCAAGAAGCCTTTCGCTAAGACTGTTCTTGTGGAATTTGCAAAGTGATACTTGGAAGCCCATAGAGGGCTATGGTGAAAAAGGAAATATCTTCAGTTGAAAATTGCAAAGATGCTTTCTGAGAAACGGCTTTGTGTTCTGTTAATTCATCTCACAGAGTTACAGCTTTCCCCTCATGAAGCCTTTCGCTAAGAGTGTTCTTTTGGAATTTGCAAAGTGATATTTGGAAGCCCATAGAGGGCTTTGCTGAAAAAGAAAATATCTTCAGTTAAAAACTGGAAAGAAGCTTTCTGAGAAACGGCTTTGTGTTCCTTAATTCATCTCACAGAGTTACAGCTTACCCCTCAAGGCGCCTTTCGCTAAGACTGTTCTTGTGGAATTTTCAAAGTGACATTTGGAAGACCATAGAGGTCTATGGTGAAAAAGAAGTCTCTTCATTAAAAACTGGAAAGAAGCTTTCTGAGAAATGGCTTTGTGTTCTGTTAATTCATCTCACAGTGTTACAGCTTCCCCTCAAGAATCCTTTCGCTAAGACTGTTCTAGTGGACTTTAAAAATTGATATTTGGAAGCCCAATGAGGGCTATGGTGAAAAAGGAAACATCCTAAGATAAAAACCGAAAAGAAGCTTTCAGACAAACGGCTTTTTGTTCTGTTAATTCATATCACAGAGTTACACCTTCCCCCTCAAGAAGCCTTTGGCTAAGACTGTTGTTGTGTAGTTTGCAAAGTGATATTTCGAAGCCCACAGAGGCCTATGGTGAAAAAGGAAATATCTTCAATTAAAAACTGGAAAGAAGATTTCTGAAAAACTGCTTTGTGTTCTGTTAATTCATCTCACAGAGTTATAGCTTTCCCCTCAAGATGCCTTTCGCGAAGACTGTTCTTGTGGAATTTGCAAAGTGATATTTGGACGCCCATAGAGGGCTATGGTGAAAAAGGAAATATCCTCAGTTAAAAACTGGAAAGAAGTTTTCTGAGAAACTGCTTTGTGTTCTGTTAATTCATATCACGGAGTTACATCTTTCCTCTCAAGAAGCCTTTTGCTAAGACACTTCTTGTGGAATTTGCAAAGTGATATTGGGAAGCCCTTAGAAGGCTATGGTGAAAAAGGAAATATTTTCCGTTAAAACACTTTAAGCATTCTGTGAAACTGCCGTGTGTTCTGTTAATACATCTCACCGAGTTACAGCTTTCCCATCAAGATGCCTTTCGCTAAGACTGTTCATGTGGGATTTGCAAAGTGATATTTGGAAGCCCATTGAGGGCTATGCTGAAAAAGGAAATATCTTCAGTTAAAAACTGGAAAGAAGCTTTCTGAGAAACTGCTTTGTGTTTTCTTAATTCATCTCACAGAGTTACAGATCTTCCCTCAAGAAGCCGTTCACTAAGAGTGTCTTTGTGGGATTTGCAAAGTTGTAATTGGAAGCCCATAGAGGGCTATGGTGAAAAAGGAACTATTTTCAGTTAAAAACTGGAAAGAAGCTTTAAGATAAACTGCCGTGTGTTCTGTAAATACATCTCACAGATTTACAGGTTTCCCATCCAGAAGCCTTTCGCTAAGGCTGTTCTTGTGGAATTTGCAAAGTAATATTTGGAAGCCCATAGAGGGCTATGGTGAAAAAGGACATAACTTCCGTTAAAAACTGGAAAGAAGATTTCTGAGAAACTGCTTTGTGTTCTCTTAATTCATCTCACAGAGTTAAAACTTTCCCCTCCAGAAGCCTTTCGCTAAGACTGTTCTTGTGGAATTTGAAAAATGATATTTGGAAGCCCAAAGAGAGCTAGGGTGAAAAAGGAAATATCCTAAGATAAAAACTGAAAAGAAGCTTTCTGAGGAAGTGCTTAGTGTTCTCTTAATTCGTATCACAGAGTTACAGATTTTCCCTCAAGAAGCCATTCGCTAAGACTGTTCTTGTGGAATTTGCGAAGTGATATTTGGAAGCCCATAGAGGGCCATGATGAAAAAGGAAATATGTTCAGTTCAAAACTGGAAAGAAACTTTCTGAGAAACTGCTTTGTGTTCTGGTAATTCTTCTCACAGAGTTACAGCTTTCTTCTCAAGAAGCTTTTCGGTAAGTCTGTTTTGTGGAATTTGCAAAGTGATATTTGGAAGTCCATAGTGGTCTATGGAGAAAAAGGAAATATTTTCCGATAAAACTGGAAAGAAGAGAAACTGCTTTGTGTTCTGTTAATTCATCTCACAGAGTTAAAATTTTCCCCTCCAGGAGCCTTTCGCTAAGACTGCTCTTGTGGAATTTGCAAAATGATATTTGGAAACCCAAACAGAGCTATGGTAAAAAAGGAAATATCCTATGATAAAAACTGAAAAGAAGCATTCTGAGGAACTGCTTTGTGTTCTCATAATTCGTATCACGGAGTTACAGATTTTCCCTCAAGAAGCCATTCGCTAAGACTGTTCTTGTGCAATTTGCAAAGTGATATTTGGAAGCCCATAGAGGGCCATGATGAAAAAGGAAATATCTTCAGTTAAAAACTGGAAAGAAACTTTCTGAGAAACTGCTTAGTGTTCTGGTAATTCATCCCACAGGGTTACAGCTTTCTTCTCAAGAAGCTTTCTGGTAAGTCTGTTTTGTGGAATTTGCAAAGTGATATTTGGAAGTCCAGAGTGGGCTATGGAGAAAAATGAAATATCTTCCGTTAAAAACTGGGAAGAAGATTTCTGAGACACTGCTTTGTGTTCTGTTAATTTATCTAATAGAGTTACAGCATTCCCCTACAGAAGTCATTCGCTTAGAGTGTTTTTGTGGAATTTGTAAAGTGATATTTGGAAGCCCCTAGAGGGCCTCGTTGAAAAAGGAAATATCTTCAGTTAAATACTGGAAAGAAGCTTTCTGAGAAACTGCTTTGTGTTCTGATAATTCTTCTCACAGAATTACAGCTTTCCCTTCAAGAAACCTTTCGAAAAGACTGTTCTTGTGGGATTTGCAAAGTGGTATTTGGAAGCCGAAATAGGGCTATGGTGAAATAGGAAATTTCTTCAGTTAAAAACTGGAAAGAAGCTTTCTGAGAAACTGCTTTGTGTTCTGTTAATTCAACTCACTGAGTTACAGCTTTCCCCTCCAGAAGCAGTTCCCTAAGACTGTTCTTGTGGAATTTGCAAAGTGATATTTGGAAGCCCATAGAGGGCTTTGGACAAAAAGGAAATATCTTAAGATAATAACTGAAATGTAGCTTTCTGAGAAACTGTTTTGTGTTCTGTTAATTCATCTTACAGCCTTACACCTTTCCCCTCAAGAAGCCTTTCATTAAGACTGTTCTTGTGTAATTTACAAAGTGATATTTGGAACCCCTAGAGGGCTAAGGTGAAAATGGAAATATCCTAAGATAACAACCGAAAGGAAGGTTTCTGGGAAACTGCTTTGTGTTCTGTTAGTTCATCTCACAGAGTTACAACTTTCCCCTCAAGAAACCTTTCACTAAGACTGTTCTTGTGGAATTTGCAAAGTGATATTTGGAAGCCCCTAGAGGGCTATGGTGAAAAAGGAAATATGTTCCGTTAAAAATTAGAAAGAATGTTTCTGAAGAATTGCTTTGTGTTCTTTTAATTCATCTCACAGAATTACAGCTTTCCAGTCCAGAATCCTTTCGCTAAGACTGTTCTTGTGGAATTTGCAAAATGTTTTTGGAAGCCCATAGAGGGCTATGATGAAAAAGGAAATATCCTAAGAAAAAAACTGAAAGAAAGCTTTCTGAGAAACTGTTTTGTGTTCTGTTAATTCATCTCAAAGATTTACAGTTTTTCCCTCAAGAAGCCTTTCGCTAAGTCTGTACTTCTGGAGCTTGCAAAGTGATATTTGGAAGCCCATAGTGGGCTATGGTGAAAAAGGAAAAATCGTCGGGTAAAACCGGGAAAGAAGCTTTCTGAAAAACTGCTTTGTGTTGTGTTAATTCATCTCACAGAGTTACAACTTTCTCCTCAAGAAGTCGCTCACTAAGCCTGTTCTTGTGAAATTTGCAAAATGATATTTGGAAGCCCATAGAAGTTTGTGGTGAAAATGGAAATATCCTAAGATAAAAACCGAAAAGAAACTGTCTGAGAAACTGTTTTGTGTTGTGTTAGTTTATCTCACAGAGTTACAGCTTTCCCCTCAAGAAGTCGTTCACTAAGACTGTTATTGTGAAATTTACAATGTGATATTTGGAAGCTCATAGAAGGCTATGGTGAAATTGAAAATATCTTTCGTTAAAAACTGGAAATAAGCATTCTGAGAAACTGCCGTGTGTTCTGTTAATACATCTCACCGAGTTACAGCTTTCACCTCAAGAACCCTCTCGCTAAGACTGTTCTTGTGGAATTTGCAAAGTGATATTTGGAAGCCCTTAGAGGGCTATGGTGAAAAAGGAAATATCCACCTTTAAAAACTGGAAAGAAGACTGTTGAGTAACTGCTTTGTGTTTTGTTAATTCATCTCACAGAATTATAGGTTTTCCGTCAGAAGCTTTTCGCTAAGATTGTTCTTGTAGAACTTGCAAAGTGATATTTGGAAGCCCATATAGGGCTACGGAGAAAAAGGAAATATCCTCCGTTAAAAACTGCAAAGAAGCTTTCTGAGAAACTGCTTTAGGTTCTGTTAATTCATCTCACAGAGTTACAGTTTACCCTCAAGCAGCCGTTCACTCAGATTGTTCTTGTGGAATTTGCAAAGTGATATTTGGAAGCCCATAGATGATTAGGGCAAAAAAGGAAATATCCTAAGATAAAAACCGAAAAGAAGCTTTCTGAGAAAGTGAATTGTGTTCTCTTAATTCATCTCAAAGAGTTACAGCTTTCCCCTCAATAAGCCATTCACTAAGACTGTTCCTGTGGAATTTGCAAGGTGATAGTTGGGAGCCCATACATGGCTACGGAGAAAAAGGAAATATGTTGCGTTAAATACTGGAAAGAATCTTTCTAGGAAACTGCTTGGTGTTCTCTTAATTCATCTCACAGAGTTAGAGCTTTCCCCTCAAGAAGCCTTTCGCTAAGACTCTTCATGTGGAATTTGCAAAGTGATATTTGGAATCCCATAGAGGGCAATGGTGAAATAGGAAATATCCTAAGGTAAAAACTGAAAAGTAGGTTCCTGAGAAAATGTTTTGTGTTCTGTTAATTCATCTTACAGAGTTACAGCTTTACCCTCAAGAAGCCTTTCGCTTAGACTGTTCTTCTGGAATTGGCAAAGTCATATTTGGAAGCCCATAGAGGGCTTTGGTGAAAAAGGAAATATCCTAAGATAAAAAACGAAAAGAAGGTTTCTGAGAAACCGCTTTGTATTCTGTTAACTCATCTCACAGATTTACAGATTTCCCGTTGAAAATCCTTTCGCTAAGACTGTTCTTGTGGAATTTGCAAAATGTTTTTGGAATCCCATAGAGGGCTATGCTGAAAAAGGAAATATCCTAAGATAAAAACTGAAAAGAAGCTTTCTGAGAAACTGTTTGTGTTCTGTAAAATCATCTCAGAGTGTTACAGCTTTCCCCTCAAGAAGTCTTTCACAAAGACTGTTCTTGTGCAATTTGCAAAGTGGTATTTGGAAGACCATAGAGGGCTATGTTGAAAAAGGAAATATAGTAAGATAAAATCCGAAAAGAAGCTTTCTGAGAAACTGCTTTCTGTTCTGTTAATTCATCTCAAAGATTTACAGATTTCCCCTCATGAGGCCGTTCCCTAAGACTGTTCTTCTGAAATTTGGAAAGTGATATTTAGAATCTCATAGAGGGCTATGGTGAAAAAGGAAATATTTTCCATTAAAAACTGTAAACAAGCTTTCTGATAAACTGCTGTGTGTTCGGTTAGTTCATCTCACAGAGTTACAGATTTCCTTTCAAGGAGCAGTTCACTGAGACTATTCTTGTGAAATTTGCAAAGTGATATTAGAAAACTCATAGATGGCTATGGTGAAAAAGGATATATCTTCCGTTAAAAACGTGAAAGAAGCTTTTTGAGAAACTGCCGTGTGTTCTGTTAAAGCATCTCACTGAATTACAGCTTTCCCGTCAAGAAGTCTTTCGCTAAGACTGTTCTTGTGGGATTTGCAAAGTGATATTTGAAAGCCCATAGAGGGCTATGGTGAAAAAGGAAATATCTTTCGTTAAAAACTGGAAAGAAGATATCTGAGAAACTGCTTTGTGTTCTGCTAATTCATCTCACATAGTTACAGTTTTCCCCTCCAGAAGACTTTCGATTACACTGTTCTTGTAGAATTTGCAAAATGATATCTGGAATCCCACAGAGGGCTATGGTGAAAAAGGAAATATCCTCCGTTAAAAACTGGGAAGAAGATTGCTGAGAAACAGCTTTGTGCTCTGTTAATTCTTCTAACAGAGTTACAGCTTTCCCCTCAAGAAGCCGTTCACTAAGACTGTTCTTGTGGAATTTGCAAAGTGATATTTGGAAGCCCATAGAGGGCTATGGTGAAAAAGGAAACATCCTAAGATAAAAACTGAAAAGAAGCTTTCTGAGAAACTGCTTTCTGTTCTGTTAATTCGTCTAACAGAGTTACAGCTTTCCCCTATAGAAACCTTTCGCTAACACTGTTCTTGTGGAATTTGCAAAGTGATAATTGGAAGCCCAGAGAGAGCTATGGTGAAAAAGGAAATACCTTCAGTTGAAAAATGAAAACAAGCTTTCCGAGAAACTTCTTTGTGTTCTGTTAATTCATCTCAAAGAGTTACAACTTTTCCCTCAAGAAGCCTTCTGTTAAGACTGTTTTGAGGAATTTCCAAAGTTATATGTGGAAGCCCATAGAGGGCTATTGTGAAAATGGAAATATCCTAAGATACTAACCGAAAAGAAGCTGTCTGAAAAACTGCTTTGTGTTCTGTTAGTTCATCTCACAGAGTTACAGATTTCCTTTCAAGAAGCAGTTCACTGAGACTATTCTTGTGAAATTTGCAATGTGATATATGGAAGCCCAAAAGGGCTATTGTGAAAAAGAAAACATCCTAAGATAAAAACTGAAAAGAAGCGTTCTGAGAAACTGCTTTGTGTTCTGGTAATTCATTTCACAGAGTTACAGCTTTCCCCTCCAGAAGCCTTTCGCTAAGACTGTTCTTGTGTAATTTGCAAAGTGATATTTGGAAGCCCATAGAGGGCTATGGTGAAAAAGGAACTATGCTACGTTAAAAACTGCAAAGAAGATTTCTGACACACTGATTTGTATTCTGTTAATCCACCTCACAGAGATACAGCTTTCCCCTCCAGAAACCTTTCGCTAAGACTGTTCTTGTGGAATTTTCAAAGTGATATTTGGAAGCCCATAGAGGGCTATGGTGAAAAAGGAAAATCCTAAGATAAAAACTGAAAAGAAGCTTTCTGAGGAACTGCTTTGTGTTGTGTTAATTAATCCCACAGAGTTACAGCTTTCGCCTGAAGAAGCCTTTGGATAAGACTGTTTTTGTGGAATTTGTAAAGTGGTATTCAGATGCCAATAGAGTGCTATGGTGAAAAAGGAAATATCTTCAGTTGAAAACTGAAAAGAAGCTTTCTGAGAAACTGCTTTGTGTTCTGTTAGTTCATCTCACAGAGTTACACCTTTCCCCTCAAGAAGCCCTTCACTAGGACTGTTCTTGTGAAATTTGCAAAGTGATATTTGGAAGCCCATAGAGGGCTATGGTGAAAAACGAAATATCTTCAGATAAAAACTGGAAAGCAACTTTCTGAGAAACTGCTTTGTGTTCTGTTAATTCATCTCAGAGAGTTACAGCTTTCCCCTCAAGAAGCCTTTCGCTAAGACTGCTCTTGTGGAATTTGCAAAGTGATATTTGGAAGCCCACAGAGGGCAATGAAGAAAAAGGAAATATCCTTATATAAAAAAAGAAAAGAAGCTTTCTGAGAAACTTCTTTGTGTTCTGTTAATTCATCTCACAGAGTTACAGCTTTTCCCTAAAAAAGCCTTTCGCTAAGACTGTTCTTGTGGGTTTGCAAAGTGATATTTGGAAGACCATAGAGTGCTATGGTGAAAAAGGAAATATTTTCAGATAAAAACTGGAAAGAAGCTTTGTGAGAAATTGGTTTGTGTTCTGTTAATTAATCTCGAAGAGTTACAGCTTTCCCCTCAAGAAGCTTTTCGCTTAGACTGTTCTTGTGGAATTTGCACAGTGATATTTGGAAGCCCATAGAGGGCTATGGTGAAGAGGTAAATATCTTCCGTTAAAAACTGGAAAGAAGATTTCTGAGAAACTGCTTTGTGTTCTGTTAATTCATCTCACAGAGTTACAGCTTTCCCCTCAAGAAGCCTTTCGCTAAGACCCTTCTTGCTGAATTTCCAAAGTGATATTTGGAATGCTCTAGAGGGCTACGGTGAAAAAGGAAATATCTTCCGTTAAAACCTGGAAAGAAGCTTTCTGAGAAACTGCTTTGTGTTCTGCTAATACATCTCACAGAGTTTCAGCTTTCACCTCAAGAAGCCATTCACTAAGACTCTTTTTGTGGAATTTGCAATGTGATATTTGGAAGCCCATAGAGGGCTATGGTGAAAAACGAAATATCTTAAGATAAAAACTGAAAAGAAGCTTTCTGAGAAGCTGCTTTGGTTCTGTTAATTCAACTAACAGAGGTACAGCTTTCTCCTCAGGAAGCCTTTCTCTAAGACTGTTCTTGTGGAATTTGCAAAGTGATATTTGGAAGCACAAGAAGGGCTATGGTGAAGAAGAAATTATCTTCAGTTAAAATCTGAAAAGAAGCTTTCTGAGAAACTGCTTTGTGTTCTGTTAATTCATCTCAAAGAGTTACAGCTTTCCCCTCAAAAAGCCTTCCGCTAAGACTGTTCTTGTGGAATTTGCAAAGTGATATTTGGAAGCCCATAGAGGGCTATGGTGAAAAAGGAAATTTCTTCCATTAAAAACTGGAAAGAAGCTTTCTGAGAAACTGCTTTGTGTTCTTTTAGTTAATCTCACAGAGTTTCAGCATTCCACTGAAAAAGCCGTTCACTAAGACTATTCTTGTGAAATTTGCAAACTGATATTTGGAAACCCATAGAAGACTATGGTGATAAAGGAAATATCTTCCGTTAAACACTGGAAAGAAGCCTTCTGAGAAACTGCCGTGTGTTGGTGTAATACATCTCACCGAGTTACAGCTTTGCCTCAAGAAGCCTTTCACTAAGACTGTTCTTGTGGAATTTGCAATGTGATTTTTGGAAGCCCATAGAGGCCTATGGTGAAAAAGGAAATATTCTGAGAAAAAAATTGAAATGAAGCTGTCTGAGAAACGGTTTGGGTTCTCTAAATTCATCTCACAGTGTTAGAGCTTTCCCCTCAAGAAGTCGTTCACTAAGACTGCTCTAGTGAAATTTGCAAAGTGATATTTGGAAACCCATAGGAGGCTATGGTGAAAAAGGCAATGTCTTCCTTTAAAAACTAGAAAGAAGCTTTCTGCGAAACTGCCATGTGTCCTGTTAATACACCTCACCGAGTTACAGCTCTCTCCTCAAGAAGTCTTTCGCTAAGACTGCTCTTGTGGGATTTCCAAAGTGATATTTGAAAGCCCACAGAGGGCTACGGTGAAAAAGGAAATATCTTCAGTTAAACTGTGGATAGAATCATTCTGAGAAACTGCTTCCTGTTCTGTTAATTCATCTCACGGAGTTACAGCTTTCCCCTCAAGAAGCCTTTCGTTAAGAGTGTTCTTGTGGGATTTGCAAAGTGGTATTTGGAAGCCCCTAGAGGGCTATGCTGAAAAAGGAAATTTCTTCAGTTAAAAACTGGAAAGAAGCTTTCTGTGAAACTGCTTTGTGTTCTGTTAATTCATCTCACAGAGTTACAGCTTTCCCCTCCAGAAGCCTTTCCCTAAGACTATTCTTGTGGAATTTGCAAAGTGATATTTGAACCCCAAGAGGTCTATGGTGAAAAAGGAAATATCTTCAGTTAAAAACTGGAAAGATAGTTTCTGAGAAACTGCTTTGTGTTCTGTTAATTTATTTCACTGAGTTACAACATTCCCCTCCAGAAGCCCTTCGTTAAGACTGTTCTTGTGGAATTTGGAAAGTGATATTTGGAAGCCCATAGAGGGCTAAGGTGAAAAGGGAAATATCTTCTGCTAAAAACCGAAAAGAAGCTCTATGAGAAACTGCTTTGTGTTCTGTCAGTTCATCTCACAGAGTTTCAGCTTTCTCCTCAAGAAGCCGTTCACTAAGACTGTTCTTGTGAAATTTGCAAAGTGATATATGGAAACCCATAGATGGCTACGAAGAAAAAGGAAATATCTTCGTTAAATACTGGAAAGAAGCTTTCAGAGAAACTGCCGTGTGTTCTGTTAATACATCTCACGGCGTTACAGCTTTCCCCTCAAGAAGCTGTTGGCTAAGACTGTTCTAGTGGAATTTGCAAAGTGATATTTGGAAGCCCACAGAGGGCTACGGTTAAAAAAGGAAATATCTTCCGTTAAAAACTGGAAAGAAGATTTCTGAGAAACTGCTTTGTGTTCTGTTAATACACCTCAACGAGTTACAGATTTCCCCTCAAGAAACCTTTCGCTAATACTGTTTTTGTGGGATTTGCACAGTGATATTTGGAAGCCCATAGAGGGCTATGGTGAAAAAGGAAATTTCTTCAGTTAAAAACTGGAAAGAAGTTTTCTGAGAAACTGCTTTGTGTTCTGTTAATTCATCTCACAGAGTTACAGCTTTCCCCTACAGAACCCTCTCCCTAAGACTGTTCTTTTGGAATTTGCAAGGTGATGTTTGGAAGCCCATAGAGGGCTATGGTGAAAAAGGAAATATCTTCAGTTAAAAACTCAAAAGAAGCTGTATGAGAAACTGCTTTGTGTTCTGTCAATTTGCCTTTAAGAGTTACAGCTTTTCCCTCCAGAAGCCTTTCCCTAAGACTGTTCTTGTGGAGTTTGCAAAGTGATATTTGGTAAAAGGCGAAAGATTTATACAGTCTGAAGAGAAACCAGAGAATTGCAAATGATACTTGGAAGCACACAGATGGCTATGGTGAAAAAGAAAATATCTTCAGTTAAAAACTGGAAAGAAGCTTTCTGAGAAACTGCCGTGTATTGGTGCAGTACATCTCACCGAGTTACAGCTTTCCCCTCAAGAATCCTTTCACTAAGACTGTTCTTGTGGAATTTGCAATGTGATATTTGGAAGCCCATAGAGGCCTATGGTGAAAAAGGAAATATCCTAAGATAAAAATTGAAAAGAAGCTTTCTGAGAAACGGCTTTGGGTTCTCTTACTTCATCTCACAGAGTTAGAGCTTTCCCCTAAAGAAATCGTTCACTAAGACTGCCCTTGTGAAATTTGCAAAGTGATATTTGGAAACTCATAGGAGGGTATGGTGAAAAAGGCAATATCTTCCGTTAAAAACTGGAAAGAAGCTTTCTGAGAAACTGCAATGTGTTCTGTTAATACACCTCACCGAGTTACAGCTTTCCCCTCAAGAAGCCTTTCGCTAAGACAGCTCTTGTGGGATTTGCAAAGTGATATTTGGAAGCCCATAGAGGGCTACGGTGAAAAAGGAAATGTCTACAGTTTAACTGTGGATAGAAACATTCTGAGAAACTGCATTCTGTTCTGTTAATTCATCTCACCGAGTTACAGCCTTCCCCTCAAGAAGGCTGTCGCTAAGAGTGTTCTTGAGGGATTTGCAAAGTGGTATTTGCAAGCCCATAGAGGGCTATGCTGAAAAAGGAAATTTCTTCAGTTAAAAACTGGAAAGAAGCTTTCTGAGAAACTGCTCTGTGTTCTGTTAAGTCATCTCACAGAGTTACAGCTTTTCCGTCAAGAAGACTTTCGCTAAGACTGTTCTTGTGGAAATTGCGAAGTGATATTTGGAAGCGCATAGAGGGCTATGGTGAAAGTGGAAATATCCTAAGATAAAAACCAAAAAGAAGCTTTCTGTGGAACTGCTTTGTGTTTTGTTAGTTCATCTCACAGAGTTACAGCTTTCCCCTCAAGAATCCGTTCACTAAGACTGTTCTTGTGAATATTGCAAAATGATATTTGGAAGCCCATAGAGGACTCTGGTGAAATAGGAAATATCTTCCATTAAAAACTGGAAAGAAGCATTCTGAGACATTACCGTGTGTTGTGTTAATACATCTCACCGACGTACAGGTTTTCCTTCAAGAAGCCTTTCGCTAAGACTGTTCTTGTGGAATTTGCAAACTGATATTTGGAAGCCCATTGAGGGCTATGGTGAAAAAGGAAATATCTTCCGTTAAAACTGGAAAGAAGTTTTCTGAGAAACTGCTTTGTGTTCTGTTAATTCATCTCAAAGAGTTACAGCTTTCCCTCAAGAAGTCTTTCGCTAAGACTGTTCTTGTGGAATTTGCAATGTGATATTTGGAAGCCCGTATATTGCTATGGTGAAAAAGGAAATATCTTCCATTAAAAACCAAAAAGAAGCTCTCTGAGAAACTGCTTTGTGATCTGTTAGTTCATCTCACAGAGTTACAGCTTTCCCCTCAAGAAGCCGTTCACTAAGACTGTTCTTGTGAAATTTGTAAAGTGATATTTGGAAGCCCATAGAGGGCTTTGGTGAAAAAGGAAATATCTTCCGTTAAAAACTGGAAAGAAACTTTATCAGAAACTGCCGTGTGTTCTGATAATACATCTCACCAAATTGCAACTTTCCCCTCAAGAAGCCTTTCCCTAAGACTGTTCTATTGGAATTTTCAAAGTGATATTTGGAAGCCCCTAGAGGGCTATGGTGAAAAAGGAAATATCTTCCGTTAAAAAGTGGAAAGAAGCTTTCTGAGAAACTGCCGTGTGTTCTGTTAATACACCTCACCGAGTTACAGCTTTCCCCTCAAGAAGCCTTTCACTAAGACTGTTCTTGTGGGATTTGCAGAGAGATATTTGGAAGCCCATAGAGAACTATGGTGAATAAGGAAATATATTCAGTTAAAAACTGGAAAGAAGCTTTCTGAGATACTGCTTTGTGTTCCCTTAATTCATCTCACAGAGTTACAGCTTTCCCCTCCAGAAGCCTTTACCTAAGACTGTTCTTGTGGAATTTGCAAACTGATATTTGGAAGCCCATAGAGCGCTATGGTGAAAAAGGAAATATCTTCCTTTAAAAACTGGAAAGGAGCTTTCTGAGAAACTGCTTTGTGTTCTGTTATTTCATCTCACAGGGTTACAGCTTTCCCTTCCAGAAGCCTTTCGCTAAGACTGTTCCTGTGGTATTTGCAAAGTGATATTTGGAAGCCCATAGAGAGCTATGGTGAAAAAGGACATATCTTCAGTTAAAACCTGGAAAGAGCTTTCTGAGAAACTGCTTTGTGTTCTGTTAATTCATCTCGGAGAGTTACAGCTCTCTCCTCAAGACGCCCTTCGCTAAGACTGTTCTTGTGGAATTTGCAAAATGATATTTGGAAGCCCAAAGAGATCTATGGTGAAAATGGAAATATCCTAAGATAAAAACTGAAAAGAAGCTTTCTGAGGAACTGCTTTGTGTTCTCTTAATTTGTATCACAGAGTTACAGATTTTCCCTCAAGAAGCCTTTCGCTAAGACTGTTCTTGTGCAATTTGCAAAGTGATATTTGGAAGCCCATTGAAGGCCATGATGAAAAAGGAAATATCTTCAGCTAAAAACTGGAAAGAAACTTTCTGAGAAACTGCTTTGTGTTCTGGTAATTCATTTCACAGATTTACGGCTTTTTTCTCAAGAAACTTTTCGGTAAGTCTGTTTTGTGGGATTTGCAAAGTGATATTTGGAAGTCCATATTGACCTATGGAGAAAAAGGAAATATCTTCCGTTTAAAACTGGGAAGAAGATTTCTGAGACACTGCTTTGTGTTCTGTTAATTTATCTAACAGAGTTACAGCATTCCCCTACAGAAGTCATTGGCTAAGAGTGTTTTTGTGGAATTTGCAAAGTGATATTTGGAAGCCCCTAGAGGGCTTCAGTGAAAAAGGAAATATCTTCAGTTAAAAAGTGGAAACAAGCTTTCTGAGAAACTGCTTTGTGTTCTGATAATTCATCTCACAGAATAACAGCTTTCCCTTCAAGAAACCTTTTGATAAGACTGTTCTTGTGGGATTTGCAAAGTGATATTTGGAAGCCCAAATAGGGCTATGGTGAAAAAGGAAATTTCTTCAGTGAAAAACTGGAAAGAAGCTTTCTGAAAAACTGCATTGTGTTCTTTTAATTCAACTCACTGAGTTACAGCTTTCCCCTCCAGAAGCCTTTCCCTAAGAGTGTTCTTGTGGAATTTGCAAAGTGATATTTGGAAGCCCATAGAGGGCAGTGGAGAAAAAGAAAATATATTAAGATAATAACTGAAAAGAATTTTTCTGAGAAACTGCTTTGTGTTCTGTTAATTCATCTCACAGAGTTACAGATTTCCCCTCCAGAAGCCTTTTGGTAAGACTGTTCTTGTGGCATTTGCAAAGTGATATTTGGAATCCCATAGAGAGGAATGGGGAAAACTGAAATATCTTCCGTTAAAAACTTGAAAGAAGCTTTCTGAGAAACTGCTTTCTGTTCTGTTGATTCATCTCACAGAGTTACAGCTTTCCCTGAAAGAAGCGTTTCGCTAAGAATGTTCTTGTGGAATTTGCAAAGTGATATCTTGAAGAATCTAGAGGGCTAGGGTGAAAAAGGAAATATTTACCGTTAAAAACTGGAAAGAAGATTTCTGAGAATCAGCTTTGTGTTCTGTTACTTTATCTAACTGAGTTACAGCTGCCCCTACAGAAGCCTTTCACTAAGACTTTTCTTGTGGAATTTGCAAAGTGATATTTGGAAGCCCTTAGAAGGTTACGGTGAAAAAAGAAATATCCTAAGATAAAAACTGAAAAGAAGCTTTCTGACAAACTGTTTTGTGTTCTGTTAATTCATCTCACAGAGTTACAGCTTTCTCCTTACGAAGCCATTCTCTAAGACTGTTCTTGTAGAATTTGCAAAGTGATATTTGAAAGCCCATAGAGGGCTATGGTGTAAAAGGAAATATCCTAAGATAAAAACTGAAAAGAAGCTTTCTGAGAAACTACTTTGTGTTCTGTGAATTCATCTCACAGAGTTACAGCTTTCCCCTCAAGAAGCCTTTGACTAAGACTGTTATTGTGGAATTTGCAAAGTGATATTTGGAAGCCCGTAGAAGGCTATGGTGTAAAAGGAAATATCCTCAGTTAAAAACTTGAAAGAAGCTTTCTTAGAAACTGCTTTGTGTTCTGTTAATTCATCTCTAAGAGTTACAGTTTCTCCTCAAGAAGCCTTCCGTTAAGACTGTTCTTGTGGAATTTGCAAAGTGATATTTGGAAGCCCATAGAGGGCTATCGTGAAAATGGAAATATCCTAAGTTAAAAACCGAAAAGAAGTTATCTAAGAAAGCACTTTGTGTTCTGTTAGTTCATCTCAAGGAGTTACAACCTTCCCCTAAAGAAGCCGTTCTCTAAGACTGTTCTTGTGAAATTTGCAAAGTGATATTTGGAAGCCAATAGAGGGCAATTGTGAAAAAGGAAATATCTTCAGTTAAAAACTGGAAAGAAGCTTTCTGAGAAATTGCGTTGTGCTCTGTTAATTCATCTCACAGTGTTACAGCTTTCCCCTCAAGAAATGTTTTGCTAAGACTGTTCTTGTGTAATTTGCTAAGTTATAATTGGAAGCTCATAGAGGGCTACGGTTAAAAAGGAAATATCCTATGATAAAAACTGAAAATAAGCTTTCCGAGAAACCGCTTTGTGTTATCTAAGTTCACCTCACAGAGTTACAGATTTCTCCTCAGTAAGACTTTCGCTAAGACTGTTCTTGTGGAATCTGCAAAGTCATATTTGGAAGCCCATAGAGCGCTAAGGTGAAAAAGGAAATATCATCCGTTAAAAACTGGAAAGAAGATTTCTGAGAAACTGCATTGTGTTCTGTTAATTCATCACACAGAATTACAGCTTTCCTCTCCAGAATCCTTTCTCTAGTACTGTTACTGTTTAATTTGCTAAGTGATATTTGGAAGAGAGTAGAGGGCTATGGAGAAATAGGAAATATCTTCAGTTAAAAACTTGAAAGAAGCTTTCGGAGAAACTGCTTTGTGTTCTGATAATTCATCTCACAGAGTTACAGGTTTCCACTCAAGAAGCCCTTCGTTACGACAGTTCTTGTGGAATTTGCAAAGTGATATTTGGATGCCCTTAGAGGGCTACGTTAAAAAAGGAAATATCTTCAGTTAAAAACTGGAAAGAAGCTTTCTGAGAAACTGCTTTGTGTTCTGTTAATTCCTTTCAAAGAGTTACTGTGTTCCCATCAAAAATCCTTTCACTGAGACTATTCTTGTGGAATATGCAAAGTGATATTAGGAAGCCCGTAGAGGGCTATGGTGAAAAAGCAAATCTCTTCCGTTAAAAACTGTAAGGAAGCTTTTTGAGAAACTGCTTTGTGTTGTGTTTATTCTTCTCACAGAGTTACAGCTTTCCCCTCCAAAAGCCTTTTGCTAAGACTGTTCTTGTGGAATTGGAAAAGTGATATTTTGAAGCCCAGGGAGGGCTATGGTAAAAAAGGAATATCTTAAGTTAAAAACTGGAAAGAAGCTGTCTGAGAAACTGCTTTTTGTTCTGTTAATTGATCTCACAGAGTTACAACTTTCCCCTCAAGAAGCCTTTCAATAAGACTTTTTTGTGGAATTTGGAAAGTGATATTTGGAAGCCCATAGAGGGATATGGTGAAAAAGAATAATCTTCCGTTAAAAACTGGAAAGAAACCTTCTGAGAAAGTGCTTTGGGTTCTGTTAATTCATCTCACAGAGTTACACCTTTCCCTTCAAGAAGCCTTTCACTAAGACTGTTCTTGTGGAATTTGCAAAGTGATATTTTGTAGCCCAAAGAGGGCTATTATGAAAAAGGAAATATCTTCCATAAATTACTGGAAAGAAGCTTTCTGAGAAACTGCTTTTTCTTCTGTTCATTCACCTCACAGAGTGACTTCGTTCCCCTCAAGAATCCTTTTGCTAATACTGTTCTTGTGGAATTTGCACAGTGATATTTGGGAGCCCGTAGAAGGCTATGGAGAAAAAGGAAATATCTTCCGTTAAAAACTGGAAAGAAGCATTCTGAGAAACTGCTTTGTGTTCTGTTAATTCATGTCACAGAGTTACAGCTTTCCCTTGAAGAAGATTTTCGCTAAGGCTGTTCTTGTGGAATTGGCATAGTGATATTTGGAAGCCCATAGAGTGCTATGGTGAAAAGTAAATATCTTCAGTTAAAAAATGGAAAGAAGCTTTCTAACAAACTGCTTTGTGTTCTGTTAATTCATCTCACAGAGCTACTGCTTTCCCTTCAAGCAGTCTTTCGCTAAGACTGTTCTTGTGGAATTGGCAAAGTGATATTTGGAATCCTATAGAGGGCTGTGGTGAAAAAGGAAATATCTTCCATTAAAAACTGGAAAGAAGCTTTCTGAGAAACTGGTTTGTGTTCTGTTAATTCATCTCACAGAGTTACAGCTTTCCCTTCAAGAAGCCTTTCGCTAATGGTGTTCTTGTGGAATTTGCAAAGTCATATTTAGAAGCCCACAGAGGGCTATGGTGAAAAAGGAAATATCCTCAGTTAAAAACTGGAAAGGAGCCGTCTGAGAAACTGCTTTAGGTTCTGTTAATTCATCTCTCACCGTTACATTTTCTCCCTCAAGAAGCCTATCGCTAAGTATGTTCTTCTGGAATATGCAAAGTGATCTTTCGAAGCCCATAGAACGCTATGGTGAAAAAGGAAATATCTTCAGTTAAAAATTGGAAGGAAGCTGTCTGAGAAACTGCTTTCTGTTCTGTTAATTCATCTCAGTGAGTTACACGTTTCCCCTCAAGAAGCCTTTCGCTAAGACTGTTTTTGTGGAATTTGCAAAGCGATATTTGGAAGCCCATTGAGGGCTATGGTGAAAAAGGAAATATCTTCAGTTAAAAACTGGAAGGAAGCTTTCTGAGAAACTGCTTTGTGTTCTGTTAATTCATCTCACAGAATTACAGCTTTTCCTTCAAGAAGTCTTTCGCTAAGACTGTTCTTGTGGAATTTACAAAGTGATATATAGAAGCCCATAGAGGGCCATGGTGAAAAAGGAAATATCTTCCGTTAAAAACTGGATAGAAGCTTTCTGAGAAACTACTTTGTGTTCTTTTAATTCATCTCACAGAGTTGCAGCTTTCCCCTCAAGAAACCTTTTGCTAAGACTGTTCTTGTGGAATTTGCAAAGTGATATTGGGAAGACCTTAGAGGGCTGTGGTGAAAAAGGAAGTAACTTCTGTTAAAAACTGGATAGACGCTTTCTGAGAAACTGCTTCGTGTTCTGTTAATTCATCTCACAGAGTTACAGCTTTCCCCTAAAGATGCCTTTCCCTGAGACTGTTCTTGTGGAATTTGCAAAGTGATATTTGGAAGCCCATAGAGGGCTCTATTGAAAAAGGATATATCTTCCGTTGAAAACTAGAAAGAAGCTTTCTGAGAAACCAATTTGTGTTCTGTTAATTCATCTCACAGAATTACAGCTTTCCTTTCAAGAAGCCTTTCGCTAAGACAGTTCTTGTGGAATTTGCAAAGTGATATTTGGAAGCCCATAGAGGGCTATGGTGAAAAAGGATATATCTTCCGTTAAAAACTGGAAAGAAGCTTTCTGATAAACTGCTTTGTGTTCTGTTAATTCTTCCCATAGAGTTACAGCTTCGCCCTGAAGAAGATTTTGGCTAAGACTGTTCTTATGGAAATTGCAAAGTGATATTTGGAAGCCCATAGAAGGCTATGGTGGAAAAGGAAATATGTTCCGTAAAAACAGGAAAGAAGCTTTCTGAGAAACTGCTTTGTGTTCTCTTAATTCATCTCATAGTTACTGCTTTCCCCTCAAGAAGCCTTTCGCTAAGACTGTTCTTGTGGAATTTGGAAAGTGATATTTGTAAGTACATACAGGGATAAGGTAAAAAGGGATATATCTTCCTATAAAAACAGGAAAGAAGCTTTCTGAGAAACTACTTTGTGTTCTGTTAATTCATATCACAGAGTCACTGCTTTCACCTGAAGAAGCCTTTCGCTAAGACTGTTCTTGTGGAATTTTCATAGTGATATTTTCATGCCCATAGAGGGCTAAGGTGAAAAAGGAAATATCCTAAGATAAAAACTGAAAAGAAGCATTCTGAGAAACTACTTTGTGTTCTGTTAATTCATCTCACAGAGTTACTGCTTTCCCAGCAAGAAGCCATTCTCTAAGATTCTTCTTGTGGGTTTTGCAAAGTGATATTAGAAGCCCATAGTGGGCTATGGTGAAAAAGGAAATATCTTCCGTTAAAAACTGGAAAGAAGCTTTCTGAGAAACTGCTTTGTGTTCTCTTAATTCGTCTCATAGTTACTGCTTTCCCCTCAAGAAGCCTTTCGCTAAGTCTGTTCTTGTGAAATTGTCAAAGTGATATTTGGAAGCCCATAGAGGGTTAAGGTGAAAAAGGAAATATCTTCCATTAAAAAATGGAAAGAAGCATTCTGAGAAACTGCTTTGTGTTCTCTTAGTTCATCTCACAGAGTTACAGCTTTCCCCTCAAGAAGCCTTTCGCTAAGACTGTTCTTGTGTAATTTGCAAAGTGATATTTGGAAGCCCTTAGAGGGCTATGGTGAAAAAGGAAGTATCTTCCTTTAAAAACTGGAAAGAAGCTTTCTGAGAAACTGATTTCTGTTCTGTTAATTCATCTCACAGAGTTACTGCGTTTCCCATAAGAAGCCTTTCGCTAAGACTGTTCTTGTGGAATTTGCAAAGTGATATTTGGAAGTCCATAGAGGATATGGTAAAAAAGGGTATATCTTCCGGTAAAAACTGGAAGGAAGCTTTCAGAGAAACTGCTTTGTGTTCTGTTATCTCATCTAACAGAGTTACAGCATTCCCTTCAAGAAGCCTCTCGCAAAGTCTGTTCATGTGGAATTTGCAAAGTGATTTTTGGAAGCCCATATAGGGCTATGGGGAAAAAGGAAATGTCTTCCATTAAAAACTGGAAAGAAGCTTTCTGAGAAACTGCTTTGTGCTCTGTTAATTCATGTCACAGAGTTACAGCTTTACGCTCAAGAAGCCTTTTGTGAAGACAATTTTTGTGGAATTTACAAAGTGATATTTGGAAGTCCATAGAGGGCTAAGGTTAAAAAGGAAATATCTTCCATTAAACACTGGAAAGAAGCTTTCTGAGAAACTGCTTTGTGTTCTGTTAATTCATCTCACAGTGTCACTGCTTTCACCTAAAGAAGCCTTTTGCTAAGACTGTTCTTGTGGAATTTTCATAGTGATATTTTCAAGCCCATAGAGGGCTAAGGTGAAAAAGGAAATATCCTAAGATAAAAAGTGAAAAGAGGCAATCTGAGAAAAAACTTTGTGTTCTGTTAATTCATCTCACAGAGTTACAGCTTTCCTATGAAGAAGCCTTTCGCGAAGACTCTTCTTGTGGAATTTTTAAAGTGATATTTGGAAGCCCATAGAGGGATATGGTGAAAAAGGAAATATCTTCCGTTAAAAAGTGGAAAGAAGCTTTCTGAGAAATTGCCTTGTGTTCTGTTAATTCATATCACAGAGTTACAGCTTTCCCCTCAAGAAGCTTTTCACTAAGACTGTTCTTGTGGAATTTGCAAAGTGATATTTGGAAGCCCAGAGAGGGTTAAGGTGAAAAAGGAAATATCTTCCATTTAAAACTGGTAAGAAGCTTTCTGAAAAACTGCTTTGTTTTCTGTTAATTCATTTTACAGAGTTACTGCTTTCCCCTCAAGAAGACTTTCGCGAAGACTGTTCTCGTGGAATGTGCAAAGTGATATTTGGAAGTCCATAGCGGGCTATGGTGAAAAAGGAACTATCTTCCGTTAAAAACTGGAAAGAAGCTTTGTGACAAACTGCTTTGTGTTCTGTTAATTCATCTCACAGAGTTACAGCTTTCCCTTCAAGAAGAGTTTCGCTAAATCTATTTTTGTGGGATTTGCGCAGTGATATTTGGAAGCCCATAGAGGACTATGGTGAAAAAGGACATATCTTCCGTTAAAAACTGGAAAGAAGCTTTCTGAGAATCTACTTTGTGTTCTGTTAATTCATCTCACAGAGTTACAGCTTTCCCCTCAAGAAGCCTTTCGCTAAGACTCTTCTTTTGGAATTTGCAAAGTGATATTTGGAAGCCCGTAGAGGACTATGGCGAAAAAGAAAATATCTTCCGTTAAAAGCTGTAAAGAAGTTTTCTGAGAAACTGCTTTGTGTACTGTTAATTCTTCTCACATAGTTACAGTTTTCTCCTCAAGAAGCCTTTCGCTGAGATTGTTGTTGTGGAATTTGCAAAGTGATATTTGGAATCCATTAGAGTGCTATGGTGAAAAAGGATATAACTTCCGTTCAAAAATGGAAAGAACTTTATGAGATACTTCTTTGTGTTCTGTTAATTGTTCCCACAGTGTTACAGCTTTCCCATGAAGAAGCTTTTGGCTACGACTGTTCTTGTGGAATTTGCAAAGTGATATTTGGAAGCCCATAGAGGGCTATGGTGGAAAAAGGAATTATCTTCCGTTAAACACTGGAAAGAAGCTTTCTTAGAAACTGCTTTGTGTTCTGTAAATTCATCTCACAGAGTTACATCTTCCCTTCAAGATGCCTTTCGCTAAGACTGTTCATGTGGAATTTGCAAAGAGATATTTGGAAGCTCATAGAGGGCTATATTGAAAAAGGAAATATCTTCCGTTAAAAACTGTAAAGAAGCTTTCTTAGAAGCTTGTTTGTGTTCTGTTAATTCATCTCACAGAGTTACTGCTTTCGCTTCAAGAAGCCTTTCGCTAGTACTGCTCTTGTGGAATTTTCAATGTGATATTTGGAAACCCATAGAGGACTATGGTGAAGAAGGAAATATCTTCCGTTAAAAACTGTAAAGAAGCTTTCTGGGAGACTGCTTTCTCTACTGTTAATTCTTCTCACATAGTTACAGCTTTCCCCTCATGTAGCCTTTCGCTAAGATTGTTCTTGTAGAATTTGCAAAGTTATATTTGGAAGACCATAGAGGGCTATGGTGAAAAAGTATATACCTTCCGTTAGAAACTTGAAAGAAGCTTTCTGAGAAACTGCTTTGTGTTCTGTTAATTCTTCCCATAGAGTTACATCTTTCCCCTTGAAGAAGATTTTCGCTAAGATTGTTCTTATGGAATTTGCAAAGTGATATTTGGAAGCCCATAGAGGGCTATGGTGGAAAAGGAAATATCTTCCGTTAAAAACTGGAAAGAAGCTTTCTGAGAAACTGCTTTGTGTTCTGTTAATTCATCTCACAGAGTTGCACCTTTCCCCTCCAGAAGCCTTTCGTTAAGAATGTTCTTGTGGAATTTGCAAAGTGATATTTAAAAGCCCTTAGAGGGCTATGGTGAAAAAGGACATATGATAAGATAAAAACTGAAAAGAATCTTTTTGAGAAACTTCTTTTTGTTCTGTTAGTTCATCTCTCAGAGATACTGCTTTTCAATCAAGAATCCTTTCACTAAGACTGTTCTTGTGGAATTTGCAGAGAGATATTTGGAAACCCATAGAGGGCTATGGTGAAAAAGGTAATATCTTCCGTTGAATACTTGAAAGAAGATTTCTGAGAAACTGCTTTCGGTTCTGTTAATTCATCTCACAGAGTTACAGCTTTCCCCTCCAGAAGTCATTCACTAGGACTGTTCTTGTGAAATTTGCAAAGTGATATTTCGAAGCCCATAGAGGGCTATGGTGATAAGGGAAGTATCCTAAGATAAAAACCGAAAAGAAGCTTTCTGAGAAACTGCTTTGTGTTCAGTTAGTTCCCCTCACACAGTTACAGCTTTCCCCTCAGGAAGCCGTTCACTAAGACTGTTCTTGTGGAATTGCAAAGTGATATTTGGAGGCACATAGAGGGCAATGGTGAAAAAGGAAACATCCTAAGATAAAAAATGAAAAGAAGCTTTCTGAGAAACTGCTTTGTGTTCTGTTAATTCAAGTCACAGAGTTACTCTTTTACCTCAGGAAGTCTTTCGCTAAGGCTGTTGTTGTGGAATTTACAAAGTGATATTTTGAAGTCCATAGAGGGCTATGGTGAAAAAGGAAATACCTTCAGTTAAAAACTGAAAAGAAGCTTTCTAAGAAACTGCTTTGTGTTCTCTTAATTCATCTCAAAGAGTTACAGCTTTTGCCTCAAGAATCTTCCGCGATGACTGTTTTTATGGAATTTCCAAAGTGATATTTGGATGCCCATAGTAGGCTATGGTGAAAATGGAAATATCCTAAGAAAGAAACCGAAAAGAAGCTGTATGAAAACCTGCTTTGTGTTTTGTTAGTTCACTCAAAAAGTTACAGCTTTTCCCTCAAGAAGCCGTTCACTAAGACTGTTTTGTGAAATTTGCAAAGTGATATTTGGAATCCCATAGAGGGCTAAGGTGAGAAAGGAAATATCTTCCGTTAAAAACTGAAAAGAACCATTCTGAGAAAATGCGGTGTGTTCTGTTAGTACATATCACCGAGTTACAGCTTTCCTCTCAAGAAGCCTTTCTCTAAGACTGTTCTTGTGGGATTTCCAAAGTGATATTTGGAAGCCCATAGAGGGCTATAGTGAAAAAGGAAATATCTTCAGTTAAATACTGGAAAGAAGCTTTCTGAGAGTCTGCTTTGTGTTCTGTTAATTCATCTCACAGAGTTACAGCTTCCCCCTCAAGAAGCCTTTCGCTAAGACTGTTCTTGTGGAATTTGCAAAGTGATATTTGGAAGCCCTTAGAAGACTATGGTGAAAAAGGAAATGCCTTCCGTTAAAAACTGGAAAGAAGATTTCTGAGAAACTGCTTTGTGTTCTGTTAATGCATCTCACAGAATTACAAATTTCCCCTCCAGAAGCCTTTCGCTAAGACTGTTCTTGTGGAATTTGCAAAGTGATATTTGGAAGTCCTTGGAGGGCTATGGTGAAAAGGGAAATAACTTCCGTTAAAAACTGGAAAGAAGCTTTCTGAGAAACTGCCGTGTGTTCTGTTAATACATCTCACCGAGTTACAGCTTTCCCTTCAGGAAGCCTTTCTATAGGACTGTTCTTGTGGAATTTTCAAAGTGATACTTGGAAGCCCGTAGAGAGCTATTTTGAAAATGGAAATATCCTAAGACAAAAACCGAAAAGAAGCTGTCTGAGAAATTGCTGTGTGTTGTGTTACTTCATCTCACAGTGTTACAGCTTTCCCCTCAAGAAGCCCTTCACTAAGACTGTTCTTGGGAAATTTGCAAACTGATATTTGTAATCCCATAGAGGGCTATGGTGAAAAAGGAAATATCTTTCTTTAAAAACTGGAAAGAAGCTTTGTGAGAAACTGCTTTCTGTTCTGTTAATTCATCTCAAAGAGTTACATCTTTCCCTTCAAGAAACCTTTCGCTAACACTGTTCTTGTGGAATTTGCAAAGTGATATTTTGAAGCCCATAGTGGGCTATGGTGAAAAAGGAAGTATCTTCCGTTAAAAACTGGAAAGAACCTTTCTGAGAAACTACTTTGTGTTCCGTTAATTTATCTCACAGAGTTACAGCTTTCCTATCATGAAGCCGATCACTAAGACTGTTCTTTTGGAATATGCAAAGAGATATTTGGAAGCCCATAGAGGGCGATGGTGAAAAAGGAAATATCTTTCATTTAAAACTGGAAAGCAGATTTCTGAGCAACTGCATTGTGTTCTATTAATTCATCTCGCATAGTTACAGCTTTCCCCTCCAGAAGAATTTCGCTAACACTGTTCTTGTGGAATTTGCGAAGTGATATTTGGAAGCCCGTATAGGGCTATGGTGAAAAAGAAAATATCTTCCGTTAAAAACTGGAAAGAACTTTTCTGAGAAACTACGTTGTGTTCTGTTAGTTAACCTCACAGAGTTACAGCTTTCCTCTCATGAAGCCGATCACTAAGACTGTTCTTGTGGAATTTGCAAAGTGATATTTGGAAGCCCATAGAGGACTATGGTGAAAAGGAAATCTCCTAAGATAAAAATTGAAAAGAAGCTTTTTGAGAAATTGGTTTGTGTTCTGTTAATTCGTCTCACAGAGTTACAGAGTTCCCCTCAAGAAGCCTAACGCTAAGGGTCTTTCTGTGGAAATTGCAAAGTGATATTTGGAAGCCCATAGAGGGCTATGGTGAAAAATTAACTATGTTCTGTTAAAAAGTGAAAAGAAGATTTCTGACACACTGATTTGTATTCTGTTAATTCATCTCACACAGATACAGCTTTCACCTCCAGAAGCCTTTCGCTAAGACTGTTCTTGTGGAATTTGCAAAGTGATATTTGGAAGCCCATAGAGGGCTATGGTGAAAAAGGAAAATCCTAAGATAAAACCTGAAAAGAAGCTTTCTGAGAAACTTCTTTGTGTTGCGTTAATTCATCTCACAGAGTTAGAGCTTTCCCCTCAAGAAGTCGTTCACTAAGACTGTTCTTGTGAAATTTGCAAAGTGATATTTGGAAGCCCTTTGAGGCCTATGGTGAAAAGAAATATACTAAGAAAAATCGGAAAAGAAGCTTTCTGAGAAACTTTGTGTTCTGTTAATTCCTCTCACAGATTACAGCTTTCACCTCAAGAAGCCTTTCGTTAAGACTGTTCTTGTGGAAATTGCAAAGTGATATTTGGAAGCTCCTCGAGGGCTCTGGTGAAAAAGGAGGTATCCTAAGATAAAAACTTAAAAGAAGCTTTCTGAGAAACTGCACAGTGTTTTCTTAATTGATCTCACGGAGTTATAGATTTCCCCTCCAGACGCCTTTCGCTAAGACTGTTCTTCTGGAATTTGCAAAGTGATATTTGGAAGCCCAAAGAGGGCTATAGTGAAAACGGAAATATCTTCACTTAAAAACTGGAAATAAGCTTTCTGAGAAACTGATATGTGTTCTCTTAATGCACCTCACCGAGTTACATCTTTCCTCTCAAGAAGACTTTCGCTAGGTCTGTTCTTGTGGGATTTGCAAAGTGATATTTGGAAGTCCATAGAGGGCTATGGTGAAAAAGGAAATTTCTTCCGTTAGGAACTGGAAAGAAATTTCTGAGAAATTGCTCTTTGTTCTGTTAATTCATCTCACAGAGTTACAGCTTCACCTCCAGAAGCCTTTCGCTAAGACTGTTCTTGTGGTATTTGCAAAGTGACATTTGGAAGCCCATTGAGGGCTTTGGTGAAAAAGGAAATATCCTAAGATAAAAACTAAAAAGAAGCCTTCTGAGAAACTGCTTTGTGTTCTATTAATTCATCTCAGAGAGTTATAGATTATCCCTCCAGAAGACTTTCGCTAAGACTGTTCTTGTGGAATTTGCAAAGTGTAATTTGGAAAGCCATGAAGGGCTATGGTGAAATAGGAAATATTTTCCGTTAAAAACTGGAAAGAAGCTTTCTGAGAAACTGTTTTGTGTTCTGTTAATTCATCTCACAACGTTACAGCTTTCCCCTCAAGAAGCCGTTAACTAAGACTGTTCTTGTGGACTTTACGAAGTGAAATTTGGAATCCCATAGAGGGCGATGGTGAAAAAGGAAATATCTTCCGTTAAAAACCGAAAAGAAGCTCTCTGAGAAACTGCTTTGTGGTCTGTTAGTTCATCTCACAGAGTTACAACTTTCGCCTGAAGAAGCCTTTCGCTAAGACTGTTCTTGTGGAATTTGTAAAGTGATATTTGGAAGCCCATAGAGGGCTATGGTGAAAAAGGAAATATCTTCAGTTAAAAACTGGAAAGAAGCTTTCTGAGAAAGTGCTTTGTGTTCTGTTAATTCATTTCACAGAGTTACAGCTTTAAGCTCAAGAAGAATTTCGCTAACACTGTTCTTTTGAAATTTGCAAAGTGATATTTGGAAGCCCATAGAGGGCTTTGGTAAAAAAGGAAATATCTTCCGTTAAAAACTGGAAAGATGCTTTCTGAGAAACTGCTTTGTGTTCTGTAAATTCATCTCAGAGAGTTACAGCTTTCCCCTCAAGAAGTCTTTCACAAAGAGTGTTCTTGTGTAATTTGCAAAGTGATATTTCGATGACCATAGAGGGCTATGTTGAAAAAGGAAATATAGTAAGATAAAATCCGAAAAGGAGCTTAAACTGCTTTCTGTTCTGTTAATTCTTCTCAAAGAGTTACAGATTTCCCCTCATGAGGCCGTTCACTAAGATTATTCTTCTGAAATTTGGAAAGTGATATTTAGAATCTCATAGAGGGCTATGGTGAAAAAGGAAATATTTTCCGTTTAAAACAGTAAAGAAGCTTTCTGATAAACTGCTTTGTGTTCTGTTAGTTCATCTCACAGTGTTACAGCTTTCCCTACAAGAAGCAGTTCCCTGAGACTATTCTTGTGAAATTTGAAAGTTGATATTTGAAAACTCATAGAGGGCTATGGTGAAAAAGGAATTATCTTCCCTTAAAAACTTGAAAGAAGCTTTTTGAGAAACTGCCGTGTGTTCTGTTAAAGTATCTCACTGAGTTACAGCTTTCCCCTGAAGAAGGCTTTCGATATGTCTGTTCTTGTGGGATTTGAAAAGTGATATTTGGAAGCCCATAGAGGGCTATGGTGAAAAAGGAAACATCCTAAGATAAAAACTGAAAAGAAGCTTTCTGAGAAACTGCTTTGTGTTCTGTTAATTCGTCTCACAGAGTTACACCTTTCCCCTCCAGAAACCTTTCACTAACATTGTTCTTGTGGAATTTCCAAAGTGATATTTGGAAGCCCAGAGAGAGCTATGGTGAAAAAGGAAATACCTTCAGTTAAAAAATGAAAGGAAGCGTTCCGAGAAACTGCTTTGTGTTCTGTTAATTCAACTCAAAGAGTTACAGCTTTCCCCTCAAGTAGTCTTCCGCTAAGACTGTTTTTGAAAAACTTCCAAAGTGATACATGGAAGCCCATAGAGGGCTATGGTGAAAAAGGAAATATCTTCAGATAAAAACTGGAAAGAAGTTTTCTGAGAAATTGGTTTGTGTTCTGTTAATTAATCTCGAAGAGTTACAGCTTTCCCCTCAAGAAGCCTTTCGCTAAGACTGTTCTTGTGGAATTTGCACAGTGATATTTGGAAGCCCATAGAGGGCTATGGTGAAAAAGTAAATTTCTTCCATTAAAAACTGGAAAGAAGATTACTGAGAAACTGCTTTGTGTTCTGTTAATTCATCTCACATAGTTAGAGCCTTCCCCTCAAGAAGTCTTTCACAAAGAGTGTTCTTGTGTAATTTGCAAAGTGATATTTGGAAGACCATAGAGGGCTATATTGAAAAAGGAAATATAGTAAGATAAAATCCGAAAAGGAACTTTCTGAGAAACTTCTTTCTGTTCTGTTAATTCATCTCAAAGAGTTACAGATTTCCCCTCATGAGGCCGTTCACAAGACTAATCTTCTGAAATTTGGAAAGTGATATTTAGAATCTCATAGAGGGCTATGGTGAAAAAGGATATATTTTACGTTAAAAACAGTAAAGAAGCTTTCTGATAAACTGCTTTGTGTTCTGTTAGTTCATCTTACAGAGTTACAGCTTTCCCTACAAGAAGCAGTTCACTGAGGGTATTCTTGTGAAATTTGCAAAGTGATATTAGAAAACTCATAGAGGGCTATGATGAAAAAGGAAATATCTTCCGTTAAAAACTTGAAAGAAGCTTTTTGAGAAACTGCCGTGTGTTCTGTTAAAGAATCTCACTGCGTTACAGCTTTCCCCTGAAGAAGGCTTTCGCTAAGACTGTTCTTGTGGGATTTGCAAAGTGATATTTGGAAGCCCATAGTGGGCTATGGTGAAAAAGGAAACATCCTAAGATAAAAACTGAAAAGAAGCTTTCTTAGAAACTGCTTTGTGTTCTGTTAATTCGTCTCACAGATTTACACCTTTCCCCTCCAGAAACCTTTCGCAAACACTGTTCTTGAGGTATTTCCAAAGTGATATTTGGAAGCCCAGAGAGAGCTATGGTGAAAAAGGAAATACCTTCAGTTAAAAAATGAAAGGAAGCTTTCCGAGAAACTGCTTTGTGTTCTGTTAATTCAACTCAAAGGGTTACAGCGTTCCCCTCAAGTAGCCTTCCGCTAAGACTGTTTTTGAAAAATTTCCAAAGTGATATGTGGAAGCCATAGAAGGCTATGGTGAAAAAGGAAATATCTTCAGATAAATACTGGAAAGAAGCTTTCTGAAATATTGTTTTGTGTTCTGTTAATTAATCTCGAAGAGATACAGCTTTCCCCTCAAGAAGCCTTTCGCTAAGACTGTTCTTGTGAAATTGGCACAGTGATATTTGGAAGCCAATAGAGGGCTATGGTGAAAAAGTAAATTTCTTCCATTAAAAACTGGAAAGAAGATTTCTGAGAAACTGCTTTGTGTTCTGTTAATTCATCTCACAGAATTACAGCTTTCCCCTTAAGAAGCCTTTCACTAAGACGTTTCTTGTGGAATTTCCAAAGTGATATTATTTTTAATCCTCTAGAGGTCTACGGTGAAAAAGGAAATATCACCCGTTAAAAACTGGAAAGAAGCTTTCTGAGAAACTTCTTTGTGTTCTGCTAATTCATCTCACAGAGCTTCAGTTTTCACCTCAAGAAGCCATTCACTAAGTCTCTTCCTGTGGAATATGCAAAGTGATATTTGCAAGCCCATAGAGGGCTATGGTGAAAAACGAAATATCTTAAGATAAAAAGTGAAAAGAAGCTTTCTGAGAAACTGCTTTGGTTCTGTTAATTCAACTCACAGAGATACAGCTTTCTCTTCAAGAAGTCTTTCGCTAAGGTTGTTGTTGTGGAAGTTGCAAAGTGATATTTGGAAGCACATAGAGGGCTATGGTGAAAAAGGAAATATCTTCAGTTAAAATCTGAAAAGAAGCTTTCTGAGAAACTGCTTTGTGTTCTGTTAATTCATCTCAAACAGTTACAGCTTTCCCCTCAAGAAGCTTTCCGCTAAGACTGTTCTTGTGGAATTTGCAAAGTGATATTTGGAAGCCCATAGAGGTCTACGGTGAAAAAGGAAATCTCTTCCGCTAAAAACTGGAAAGAAGCTTTCTGAGAAACTGCTTTGTGTTCTTTTAGTTCATCTCACAGAGTTTCAGCTTTCCCCTGAAGAAGCCATTCACTAAGACTATTCTTGTGAAATTTGCAAAATGATATTTGGAAACTCATAGAGGACTATTCTGATAAAGGAAATATCTTCCGTTAAAAACTGGAAAGAAGCTTTCTGAGATACTGCCGTGTTTTCTGTTAATACATCTCACAGAGTTACAGCTTCCCCTCCAGAAGCCTTTCGCTAAGAGTGTTCTTGTGGAATTTGCAAAGTGATAATTGGAAGCCTATAGAGGACTGTGGGGAAAAGGAAATATCCTGAGATAAAAATTGAAAAGAACCTTTCTGAGAAACTGCTTTGTGTTCTGTTAATTCATCTCCCAGAGTTACAGCTTTCCCTTGAAGAAGCCTTTCGGTAAGACTGTTTTTTTTGGAATTTGTAAAGTGATATTTGGAAGCCCACAGAGGGCTACGGTGAAAATGGAAATATCCCGTGATAGAAACCTAAAAGAAGCTTTCTGAGAAACTGCTTTGTGTTCTGTGAGTTCATCTCACAGAGTTACAGCTTTCCCTCAAGAAGTCGTTCACTAAGACTGCTCTTGTGAAATTTGCAAAGTGATATTTGGAAGCCAATAGAGGGCTATGGTGAAAAAGGAAATATCTTCAGTTAAAATCTGAAAAGAAGCTTTCTGAGAAACTGCTTTGTGTTCTGTTAATTCATCTCAAACAGTTACAGCTTTCCCCTCAAGAAGCTTTCCGCTAAGACTGTTCTTGTGGAATTTGCAAAGTGATATTTGGAAGCCCATAGAGGTCTACGGTGAAAAAGGAAATCTCTTCCGCTAAAAACTGGAAAGAAGCTTTCTGAGAAACTGCTTTGTGTTCTTTTAGTTCATCTCACAGAGTTTCAGCTTTCCCCTGAAGAAGCCATTCACTAAGACTATTCTTGTGAAATTTGCAAAATGATATTTGGAAACTCATAGAGGACTATTCTGATAAAGGAAATATCTTCCGTTAAAAACTGGAAAGAAGCTTTCTGAGATACTGCCGTGTTTTCTGTTAATACATCTCACAGAGTTACAGCTTCCCCTCCAGAAGCCTTTCGCTAAGAGTGTTCTTGTGGAATTTGCAAAGTGATAATTGGAAGCCTATAGAGGACTGTGGGGAAAAGGAAATATCCTGAGATAAAAATTGAAAAGAACCTTTCTGAGAAACTGCTTTGTGTTCTGTTAATTCATCTCCCAGAGTTACAGCTTTCCCTTGAAGAAGCCTTTCGGTAAGACTGTTTTTTTTGGAATTTGTAAAGTGATATTTGGAAGCCCACAGAGGGCTACGGTGAAAATGGAAATATCCCGTGATAGAAACCTAAAAGAAGCTTTCTGAGAAACTGCTTTGTGTTCTGTGAGTTCATCTCACAGAGTTACAGCTTTCCCTCAAGAAGTCGTTCACTAAGACTGCTCTTGTGAAATTTGCAAAGTGATATTTGGAAGCCAATAGAGGGCTATGGTGAAAAAGGAAATATCTTCAGTTAAAAACTGGAAAGAAGCTTTCTGAGAAACTGCCGTGTGTTCTGTTAATATATCTTACCGAGTTACAGATTTCCCCACAAGAAGCCTTTCGCTAAGACTGTTCTTGTCGGATTTGCAAAGTGATATTTGGAAGCCCATAGCGAGCTATCGTTAAAAAGGTAATATCATCCGTTAAAAACTGGAAAGAAGCTTTCTGAGAAATTGCTTTGTGTTCTGTTAATTCATCTCATAGAGTTACAACCTTCCCCTCCACAAGCCTATTGCTAAGACTGTTCTTGTGCGATTTTCAAAGTGATATTTGGAAGACCGTAGATGGCTATGGTGAAAAAGGAAACATCTTCAGTTAAAAACTGGAAAGAAGTTTTCTGAGAAACTGCTTTGGGTTCTGTTTATTCATCTCACAGAGTTACAGCTTTCCCCTCAAGAATCTTTTCGCTAAGACTGTTCTTGTTGCATTTCCAAAGTGATAATAGGAAGCACATAGAGGGCTATGGTGAAAAAGGAAATCTCTTCCGCTAAAAACTGGAAAGAAGCTTTCTGAGAAACTGCTTTGTGTTCTTTTAGTTCATCTCACAGAGTTTCAGCTTTCCCCTGAAGAAGCCATTCACTAAGACTATTCTTGTGAAATTTGCAAAATGATATTTGGAAACTCATAGAGGACTATTCTGATAAAGGAAATATCTTCCGTTAAAAACTGGAAAGAAGCTTTCTGAGATACTGCCGTGTGTTCTGTTAATACATCTCACAGAGTTACAGCTTCCCCTCCAGAAGCCTTTCGCTAAGAGTGTTCTTGTGGAATTTGCATAGTGATAATTGGAAGCCTATAGAGGACTGTGGGGAAAAGGAAATATCCTAAGATAAAAATTGAAAAGAACCTTTCTGAGAAACTGCTTTGTGTTCTGTTAATTCATCTCCCAGAGTTACAGCTTTCCCTTGAAGAACCTTTCGGTAAGACTGTTTTTTTTGGAATTTGTAAAGTGATATTTGGAAGCCCACAGAGGGCTACGGTGAAAATGGAAATATCCCGTGATAGAAACCTAAAAGAAGCTTTCTGAGAAACTGCTTTGTGTTCTGTGAGTTCATCTCACAGAGTTACAGCTTTCCCCTCAAGAAGTCGTTCACTAAGACTGCTCTTGTGAAATTTGCAAAGTGATATTTGGAAACCAATAGAGGTCTATGGTGAAAAAGGAAATATCTTCAGTTAAAAACTGGAAAGAAGCTTTCTGAGAAACTGCCGTGTGTTCTGTTAATATATCTTACCGAGGTACAGATTTCCCCACAAGAAGCCTTTCGCTAAGACTGTTCTTGTTGGATTTGCAAAGTGATATTTGGAAGCCCACAGAGTGCTATCGTTGAAAAGGTAATATCATCCGTTAATAACTGGAAAGAAGCTTTCTGAGAAACTGCTTTGTGTTCTGTTAACTCATCTCACAGAGTTACAACCTTCCCTTCCAGAAGCCTGTCGGTAAGACTGTTCTTGTGGGATTTTCAAAGTGATATTTGGAAGCCCGTAGAGGGCTATGGTGAAAAAGGAAACATCTTCAGTTAAAAACTGGAAAGAAGTTTTCTGAGAAACTGCTTTGGGTTCTGTTTATTCATCTCACAGAGTTACAGCTTTCCCCTCAAGAATCTTTTCGCTAAGACTGTTCTTGTTGCATTTCCAAAGTGATAATTGGAAGCCCATAGAGGGCTATTGTGAAAAAGGAAATATCTTCCGTTAAAAACTGGAAAGAAGCTTTCTGAGAAACTGCTTTGTGTTCTGTTAATTCATCTCAGAGAGTTACTTCTTTTGCCTCCAGAAACCTTTCGCTAATACTGTTGTTTTGCAATTTGCAAAGTGATATTTGGAAGCCCATACAGGGCTAGGGTGAAAAAGGAAATATCCTAAGATAAAAACTGAAAAGAAGCTTTCATAGAAACTGCTTTGTGTTCTCTTACTTCATTTCACAGAATTACAGCTTTCCCCTCCAGAAGCCTTTCGCTAAGACTGTTCTTGTGGAATTTGCAAAGTGATATTTGGAAGCTCATAGAGGGCTACGGTAAAAAAGGAAATATCTTCATTTAAAAACTTGAAAGAAGCGCTTTGAGAAACTGCTTTGTGTCCTGTTAATTCATTTCACAGAGTTACATCTTTCCCCTCAGGAAGCCTTTCGCTAAGACTGTTCTTGTGGAATATGCAAAGTGATATTTTGTAGCCCTTAGAGGGCTATGGTGAAAAAGGAATATCTTCATTTAAAAACTTGAAAGAAGCTTTCTGAGAAACTTCTTTGTGTTCTGTTAATTCATGTCACAGAGTTACAGCTTTCTCTTCAAGAAGCCATTCGCTAACACTGTTCTTGTGGATTTTGCAAAGTGATATTTGGAAACCCATAGAGGGCTATGGTGAACAAGGAAGAATCCTAAAATAAAAACTGAAAAGAAGCTTTCTGAGAAACAGCTTTGTGTTCCGTTGATTCACCTCACAGAGTTACAGCTTTCCCCTCAAAAAGTCTTTATTAAGACTGTCCTTGAGGAATTTGCAAAGTGATATCTGGAAGCCCATAGTGGGCTATGGTGAAAAAGGAAATATGTTCCGTTAAGAACTGTAAAGAAGCTTTCTGGGAAACTGCTTTGTATTCTGTTAATTCATCACTCATAGTTACAGATTTCCCTTCAAAAAGTCTTTATTAAGACTGTCCTTGTGGAATTTGCAAAGTGATATTTGGAAGCCCATATAGGGCAATGGTGAAAAAGGAATTATCTTCCGTTAAAAACTGTAAAGAAGCTTTCTGAGAAACTGCTTTGTGTTCTGTTAATTCATCTCACAGAGTTACAGATTTCCCCTGAAAAGACTTTCGTTAAGACTGTTCTTGTGAAATTTGCAAAGTGATATTTGGAATTTCATAGAGGGCTATGGTGAAAAGGAAAATATCCTCCGTGAAAAACTGAAGAGAAGCTTTCTGAGAAACCGCTCTGTGTTCTGTTAATTTATCTCACAGATTTACAGCTTCCACCTCAAGAATCCTTTTGCTAAGACTGTTCTTGTAGAATTGGCAAAGTTATATTTGGAAGCCCATAGAGCGCTATGGTGAAAAAGGAAATATCTTCAGTTAAGAACTGCAAAGAAGCTTTCTGAGAAACTGATTCGCGTTCTGTTAATACATCTCCCCGAGTTAGAGCTTTCCCCTCAAAAAGCCTTTCTATAAGACTGTTCTTGTGGAATTCGCAAAGTGATACTTGGAAGCCCATAGAGAGCTATTTTGAAAATGGAATTATCCTAAGATAAAAACCGAAAAGAAGCTGTCTGAGAAATTGCTTTCTGTTGTGTTAGGTCATCTCACAGTGTTACAGCTTTCCCCTCAAGAAGCCCTTCACTAAGACTGTTCTTGTGAAATTGCAACCTGATATTTGTAATCCCATAGAGGGCTATGGTGAAAATGGAAATATCTTTCATTAAAACTGGAAACAAGATTTGTGAGAAACTGCTTTGTGTTCTGTTAATTCATCTCACAGAGTTACAGCTTTCCCCTCAAGAAGCCGTTCACTAAGACTGTTCTTGTGAAATTTGCAAAGTGATATTTGGTAGCCCATAGAGGGCTATGGTGAAAAAGGAAATATCTTCCGTTAAAAGCCAGAGGCAGATAAAGCCACAAAGATGGGGAAAAAGCAGGGCAGAAAAACTGGAATTTTAAAAAATAAGAGCGCATCTTCTCCGGCAAAGGAGCATAGCTCATCGCCAGCAACGGATCGAAGCTGGACGGAGAATGACTTTGTCGAGATGATGGAAGAAGGCTTCAGTCCATCAAACTTCTCAGAGCTAAAGGAGGAATTACGTACCCATCCCAAAGAAACTAAAAGTCTTGAAAAACAATTGGAAGAATTGATGGCTAGAATAATTAATGCAGAGAAGGTCATAAACGAAATGAAAGAGATGAAAACCATGACACGAGAAATACGTGACAAATGCACAAGCTTCAGTAACTGACTCGATCAACTGGAAAAGAGTATCAGCAATTAAGGATCAAATGAACGAAATGAAGCAAGAAGAGAAATCAAAAGAAAAAACAAGAAAAAGAAATGAACAAAGCCTGCAAGAAGTATGGGATTATGTAAAAAGACCAAATCTACGTCTGATTGGGGTGCCTGAAAGTGAGGGGGAAAATGGAATCAAGTTGGAAAACACTCTTCAGTATATCATCCAGGAGAACTTCCCCAACCTAGTAGGGCAGGCCAACATTCAAATCCAGGAAATACAGAGAACACCACAAAGATACTCCTCGAGAAGAGCAATTCCAAGACACATAATTGCCAGATTCACCAAAGTTGAAATGAAGAAAAAAATCTTAAGGTCAGCCAGAGAGAAAGGTCGGGTTACCCACAAAGGGAAGCCCATCAGACTGACAGCAGATCTCTCAGCAGAAACTCTACAAGCCAGAAGAGAGTGGGGGCCAATATTCAACATTCTTAAAGAAAAGAATTTTCAACCCAGAATTTCATATCCAGCCAAACTAAGTTTCATAAGTTAAGGAGAAATAAAATTCTTTACAGATAAGCAAATGCTTAGAGATTTTTTCACCACTAGGCCTGCCTTACAAGAAACCCTGAAGGAAGCACTAAATATGGAAAAGAACAACCGGTACCAGCCATTGCAAAAACATGCCAAAATGTAAAGAAAATCAAGGCTAGGAAGAAACTGCATCAACTAAGAAACTCAATCAAAACCACTCAACTACATGGAAACAGAACAACCTGCTCCTGAATGACTACTGGGTACATGACGAAATGAAGGCAGAAATAAAGATGTTCTTTGAAACCAATGAGAACAAAGATACAACATGCCAGAATCTCTGGGACACATTTAAAGCAGTGTGTAGAGGGAAATTTATAGCACTAAATGCCCACAAGAGAAAGCAGGAAAGATCTAAAATTGACACTCTAACATCACAATTAAAAGAACTAGAGAAGCAAGAGCAAACTCATTCAAAAGCTAGCAGAAGGCAAGAAATAACTAAGATCAGAGCAGAACTGAAGGAGATAGAGACACAAAAATCCCTCCAAAAAATCAATGAATCCAGGAGTTGGTTTTTTGAAAAGATCAACAAAATTGACAGACCGCTAGCAAGACTAATAAAGAAGAAAAGGGAGAAGAATCAAATAGACGCAATAAAAAATGATAAAGGGGATATCACCACCGACCCCACAGAAATACAAACTACCATCAGAGAATACTATAAACACCTCTACGCAAATAAACTAGAAAATCTAGAAGAAATGGATAATTTCCTGGACACTTACACTCTTCCAAGACTAAACCAGGAAGAAGTTGAATCCCTGAATAGACCAATAGCAGGCTCTGAAATTGAGGCAATAATTAATAGCCTACCAATGAATAAAAGTCCAGGACCAGATGGATTCACAGCTGAATTCTACCAGAGGTACAAGGTGGAGCTGGTACCATTCCTTCTGAAACTATTCCAATCAATAGAAAATCAGGGAATCCTCCCTAACTCATCTTATGAGGCCAACATCATCCTGATACCAAAGCCTGGTAGAGACACAACAAAAAAAGAGAATTTTAGACCAATATCCCTGATGAACATCGATGCAAAAATCCTCAATAAAATACTGGCAAACCGTATTCAACAGCACATCAAAAAGCTTATCCACCATGATCAAGTGGGCTTCATCCCTGGGATGCAAGGCTGGTTCAACATTCGCAAATCAATAAACATAATCCAGCATATAAACAGAACCAAAGACAAGAACCACATCATTATCTCAATCGATGCAGAAAAGGCTTTTGACAAAATTCAACAGCGCTTCATGCTAAAAACGCTCAATAAATTCGGTATTGATGGAACGTACCTCAAAATCATAAGAGCTATTTATGACAAACCCACAGCCAATATCATACTGAATGGGCAAAAACTGGAAAAATTCCCTTTGAAAACTGGCACAAGACAGGGATGCCCTCTCTCACCACTCCTATTCAACATTGTGTTGGAAGTCCTGGCTAGGGCAATTAGGCAAGAGAAAGAAATCAAGGGGATTCAGTTAGGAAAAGAAGAAGTCAAATTGTCCCTGTTTGCAGATGACATGATTGTATATTTAGAAAACCCCATTGTCTCAGCCCAAAATCTCCTTCAGCTGATAAGCAACTTCAGCAAAGTCTCAGGATACAAAATTAATGTGCAAAAATCACAAGCATTCTTATACACCAGTGACAGTCAAACAGAGAGCCAAATCAGGAATGAACTTCCATTCACAATTGCTTCAAAGAGAATAAAATATCTACGAATCCAACTTACAAGGGATGTAAAGGACCTTTTCAAGGAGAACTACCAACCACTGCTCAGTGAAATCAAAGAGGACACAAACAAATGGAAGAACATACAATGCTCATGGATAGGAAGAATCAATATCGTGAAAATGGCCATACTGCCCAAGGTAATTTATAGATTCAATGCCATCCCCATCAAGCTACCAATGAGCTTCTTCACAGAATTGGAAAAAACTGCTTTAAAGTTCATATGGAACCAAAAAAGAGCCCGCATCTCCAAGACAATCCTAAGTCAAAAGAACAAAGCTGGAGGCATCACGCTACCTGACTTCAAACTATACTACAAGGCTACAGTCACCAAAACAGCATGGTACTGGTACCAAAACAGAGATATAGACCAATGGAACAGAACAGAGTCCTCAGAAATAATACCACACATCTACAGCCATCTGATCTTTGACAAACCTGAGAGAAACAAGAAATGGGGAAAGGATTCCCTATTTAATAAATGGTGCTGGGAAAATTGGATAGCCATAAGTAGAAAGCTGAAACTGGATCCTTTCCTTACTCCTTATATGAAAATTAATTCAAGATGGATTAGAGACTTAAATGTTAGACCTAATACCATAAAAATCCTAGAGGAAAACCTAGGTAATACCATTCAGGACATAGGCATGGGCAAAGACTTCATGTCTAAAACACCAAAATTGACAAATGGGATCTCATTAAACTAAAGAGCTTCTGCACAGCAAAAGAAACTACCATCAGAGTGAACAGGCAACCTACAGAGTGGGAGAAAATTTTTGCAATCTACTCATCTGACAAAGGGCTAATATCCAGAACCTACAAAGAACTCAAACAAATTTACAAGAAAAAAAACAAACAACCGCATCAAAAAGTGGGCAAAGGACATGAACAGACATTTCTCAAAAGAAGACATTCATACAGCCAACAGACACATGAAAAAATGCTCATCATCACTGGCCATCAGAGAAATGCAAATCAAAACCACACTGAGATACCATCTCACACCAGTTAGAATGGCGACCATTAGAAAGTCAGGAAACAACAGGTGCTGGAGAGGATGTGGAGAAATAGGAACACATTTACACTTTTGGTGGGATTGTAAACTAGTTCAACCATTATGGAAAACAGTATGGCGATTCCTCAAGGATCTAGAACTAGATGTACCATATGACCCAGCTATCTAATTACTAGGTATATACCAAAAGGATTATAAATTATGCTGCTATAAAGACACATGCACACGTATGTTTATTGCAGCACTATTCACAATAGCAAAGACTTGGAATCAACCCAAATGTCCATCAGTGACAGATTGGATTAAGAAAATGTGGCACATATACACCATGGAATACTATGCAGCCATAAAAAAGGATGAGTTTGTGTCCTTTGTAGGGACATGGATGCAGCTGGAAACCATCATTCTCAGCAAACTATCACAAGAACAGAAAACCAAACACCGCATTTTCTCACTCATAGGCGGGAACTGAACAATGAGATCACTTGGACTCGGGAAGGGGAACATCACACACCGGGACCTATCATGGGGAGGGGGGAGGGATTGCATTGGGAGTTATACCTGATGTAAATGACGAGTTGATGGGTGCAGCACACCAACATGGCACAAGTAAACATAGTTAGCAAACCTGAAAAAAAATAAAAAAACCTGGAAAGAAGCTTTCTGAGCAACTGCTTTGTGTTCTGTTAATTCATCTCACAGAGTTATAGCTTTCCTCTCAAGAACCATTTCGCTAAGACTGTTCTTGTGGAATTTGCAAAGTAATATTTGGAATTCCATAGAGGGCTACGGTGAAAAAGAAAATATCTTCAGTTAAAAACTGGAAAGAAGCATTTTGACAAACAGCTTTGGGTTCTGTTAATTCAACTCACAGGGTTACAGCTTTCCCCTCAAGAAGTCTTTCGCTAAGACTGTTCTTGTGGAATTTGCAAAGTGATATTTGGAAACCCATAGAGGTCTTTGGTGAAAAAGGAAATATCTTCCGTTAAAAAGTGGAAAGAACCTTTCTGAGAAACTGCTTTGTGTTCTGTTAATTCATCTCACAGAGTTAAACCTTTCCCCTCAGGAAGCCTTTCGCTAAGACTGTTCTTGTGGAATTTGCAAAGTGATATTTGAAAGCCCATGGAGAGCTATGCTGAAAAAGGAAATTTCTTTCGTTTAAAAGTGGAAAGAAGCTTTCTGAGAAACGGATTTGTGTTCTCTTATTTCATCTCACAGAGTTACAGCATTCCCCTCAAGAAGCCTTTCGCTAAGACTGTTCTTGTGGGATTTGCAAAGTGATATTTGGAAGCCCATAGAGGGCTATGGTGAAAAAGTAAATCTCTTCCGTTAAAAACTGGAAAGAAGCTTTCTGCGAAACGGCTTTGTGTTCTTTTAATTCATCTCACAGAGATACAGCTTTCCCCTCAAGAAGCATTTCGCTAACACTGTTCTTGTGGAATTTCCAAAGTGATATTTGGAAGCCCTTAGAGGTTTATGGTGAAAAAGGAAATATCTTCATTTAAAAAGTGGAAAGAAGCTTTCTGAGAAACTGCTTTGTATTCTATTAATTCATCTCACAGAGTTACAGTTTTCCCCTTAAGAAGCCTTTGGCTAAGGCTGTTCTTGTGGAATTTGCAAAGTGATATTTGGAAGCCCAAAGAGGGCTATGGTGAAAAAGGAAATATCTTCTGTTAAAAACTGGAAAGAAGTTTTTTGAGAAACTGCATTGTGTTCTGTTAATTCATCTCACACAGTTACATCTTTCCCCTCAAGAAGCCTTTCGCTAAGACTGTTTTTGTGGAATTTGCAAAGTGATATTTCGAAGCCCATAGAGGGCTATGGAGAAAAAGGAAATATATTCAGTTAAGAACTGGAAAGAAGCTTTCTGAGAAACGACCTGGTGTTGTCTTAAATCATCTCACAGAGCTACAGCATTCCCCTCAAGAAGCCTTTCGCTAAGACTGTTCTTGTGAAATTTGCAAAGTGAAATTTGGAAGCCCATAGAGGGTTATGCTGAAAAAGGAAATATCTTCAGTTAAAAACTGAAAAGACGCTTTCTGAGAAACTGCTTTGTGTTCTGTGAATTCATCTCACAGTGTTACAGCTTTCCCTTTAAGAAGCCTTTCGCTAAGACTGTTCTTGTGGAATTTAAAAAGTGATATTTGGAAGCCCATAGAGGGCTATGGTAAAAAAGGAAATACCCTAAGATAAAAACTGAAAGGAAGCTTTTTCAGGAACTGCTTTATGTTCTGTTAATTCATCTCACAGTGTTATAGCTTTCCTCTCAAGAAGCCTTTCGCTGAGGCTGTTCTTGAGGAATTCGCAAAGTGATAATTGGAAGCCCACAGAGGCCTACGGTTAAAAAGGAAATATCTTCAGTTAAAAACTGGAAAGAAACTTTTTGAGACACTGCATTGTGTTCTCTTAATTCATCTCACAGATCTACAGCCTTACCCTCAAGAAGCCTTTCGGTTAAACTGTTGTTGTGTAATTTGCAATATGATATTTGGAAGACCATAGAGGGCTACGATGAAAAAGAAAATCTCTCCCGTTAAAAACTGGAATGAAGGTTTCTGAGAAACGGCTTTGTGTTCCGTTAATTCATCTCACAGACTTACAGCTTTCCTCTCAAGAAGTCTTTCACTAAGACTCTTCTTGTGGAATTTACAAAGTGATATTCGGAAGCCCTTAGAGGTATACGGTGAAAAAGGAAATATCTTCAGTTAAAAACTGGAAAGAAGCTTTCTGAGAAACTGCTTTGTGTTCTGTTAATTCATCCCACAGAGTTACCACTTTCCCCTCAAGAAGCCTTTCACTAAGACTGTTCTTGTGGAATTTACGAAGTGATATTTGGAAGCCCATAGAGGGCTATGGTGAGAAAGAAAATCACTTCCGTTAAAAACAGGAAAGAAGCTTTCTGAGAAACGCCTTTGTGTTCTGTTAATTCATCTCACAGAGTTACAGCTTTTCCCTCAGGAAGTCTTTCACTAAGACTGTTCTTGTGGAATTTGCAAAGTGATATTTGGAAACCTATAGAGGGCTATAGTGAAAAAGGTAATATCTTAAGTTAAAACTGGAAAGAAGCATTCTGAGAAAGTGCTTTGTGTTCAGTTAATTCATCTCACAGAGTTACAGCTTTCCCCTCAAGAGGCCTTTCGCAAAGACTGTTCTTGTGGAATTTACAAAGTGATATTTGGAAGCCCATAGAGGGCTATGCTGAAAAAGGAAATCTCTTTCATTAAAAACTGGAAAGAAACTTCCTGAGAAACGGATTTTTGTTCTCTTATTTCATCTCACAGAGTTACAGCATTCCCCTCAAGAAGCCTTTCGCTAAGACTGTTCATGTGGAATTTGCAAAGTAATATTTGGAAGCCCATAGAGGGCTATGGTGAAAAAGGAAATCTCTTCCGTTAAAAACTGGGAAGAATCTTTCTGAGAAGCGGCTTTGTGTTCCGTTAATTCATCTCACAGAGTTACAGCTTTCCCCTCAAGAAGGCTTTCGCTAAGACTGTTGTGTTGTAATTTGCCAAGTGATATTTGGAAGCCCTTGGAGGGCTGTGGTGAAAAAGGAAATATCTTCAGGTAAAAAGTGGAAAGAAGCTTTCCGAGAAACTGCTTTGTGTTCTGTTAATTCATCTCACAGAGTAACAGCTTTCCCCTCAAGAAGCCTTTCGCTAAGGCTGTTCTTGTGGAATTTGCAAAGTGATATTTCATAGCCCTTAGAGGACTATGGTGAAAAAGGAAATCTCTTCCGTTAAAAAATGGAAGGAAACTTTCTGAGTAATGGCTTGGTGTTCTCTTAATTCATCTCACAGAGTTACAGTTTTACCCTCAAAAAGCCGTTCGCTAAGTCTCTTCTTGTGGAATTTACAAAGTGACATTTGGAAGCCCTTAAAGGGCTATGGTGAAATAGGAAATAACGGAAGATAAAAACTGAAAAGAAGCTTTCAGAGAAACTACTTTGTGTTCTGTTAATTCATCTCACAGAGTTACGGTTTTCCGCTCAAGAAGCCTTTCGCTAAGAGTGTTCTTGTGGAATTTGCAAAGTGATATTTGGAAGCCCATAGAGGGCTATGCTGGAAAAGGAAATCTCTTCCGTTAAAAACTGGAAAGAAGGTTTCTGAGAAACTGCTTTTTGTTCTGTTAATTCATCCCACAGTGTAACAGGTTTCCCCTTAAGAAGCCTTTCGCTAAGACTGCTCTTGTGGAATTTGCAAAGTGATATTTGGAAGCCCATACAGGGCTATGGTGAAAAAGGAAATCTATTCCGTTAAAAACTGGAAAGAAGCTTTCTGAGAAACGGCTTTGTGTTCTCTAAATTCATCTCACAGAGTTACAACTTTCCTCTCAAGAAGCCTTTCGCTAAGACTGTTCTTGTGGAATATGAAAAGTGATATTTGGAAGCCCATAAGGATTATGGTGAAAAAGAAAATATCTTCAGTTAAAACCTGGAAAGAAGCATTCTGAGAATCTGCTTTGTGTTCTGTTAGTTCATCTCACACTGTTATAGCTTTCCTCTAAAGAAGCATTTCGCAAATACTGTTTTTGTGGAATTTGCAAAGTGATATTTGGAAGCCCAAAGAGGGCTACGGTGAAAAAGGAAATATCTTCCGTTAAAAACTGGAAAGAAGCTTTTTCAGAAACTGCATTGTGTGCTGTTAATACAACTCACAGAGTTACAGCTTTCCCCTCAAGAAGCCTTTCTCTAAGAATGTTCTTGTGGAAATTGCAAAGTGATATTTGGAAGCCTATAGAGGGCTATGGAGAAAAAGGAAATATATGCAGTTAAAAACTGGAAAGAAGCTTTCTGAGAAACGGCCTTGTGTTCTCTTAATTCATCTAACAGAGTTACAGCATTCCCTTCAAGAACCCTTTCGCTAAGGCTGTTGTTGTGGAATTTGCAAAGTGATATTTGGAAGTCCATAGAGTGCTATGGAGAAAAAGGAAATCTCTTTCGTTAAAAACTGGAAAGAAGCTTTCTGAGAAACTGCGTTGTGTTCTGTTAATTAATCTCACAGAGTTACAGCTTTCCTCTCAAGAAGCCTTCTCTAAGACTGTTCTTGTGGAATTTGCAGAGTGATATTTGGAAGCCCATAGAGGGCTATGGTTAAAAAGGAAATGTCTTCCGTTAAAAAGTGTAAAGAAGCTTCCTGAGAAACGGCTTTGTGTTCTCTTAATTCATCTCACAGAGTTACAGCTTTCCCTCAGTAAGCCTTTCGCTAAGTCTGTTCTTGTGGAATTTAAAAAGTGTTAATTGGAAGCCCTTACAGGGCTATGGTGAAAAGGAAACATCCTAAGATAAAAAATGAAGAGAAGCTTTCTGAGAAACTGCTCTGTGTTCAGTCAATTCATCTCACAGAGTTACAGCTTTCCGCTCAAGAAGTCTTTGGCTAGGAGTGTTCCTGTGAAACTTGCAAAGATATATTTGGAAGCCCATAGGTTGCAATGGTGAAAAAGGAAATCTCTTCTGTTAAAAACTGGAAAGAAGTTTTCTGAGAAACTGCTTTATTTTCTGTTAATTCATCCCACAGTGTAACAGCTTTCCCCTCAAGAAGCCTTTCGCTAAGACTGTTCTTGTGGAATTTACAAAGTGAAATTTGGAAGCCCATAGAGGGCTATGGTGAAAAAGGAAGTCAATTCCATTAAAAACTGGAAAGAAGCTCTCTGAGAAGAGTCTTTGTGTTCTGTTATTTCATCTCACAGAGTTACACCTTTCCCCTCATGAAGCCTTTCGCTAAGAGTGTTCTTATGGAGTTTCCAAAGTGATATTTCGAAACCCATAGAGGGCTATGCTGAAAAAGGAAATATCTTCGGTTAAAAAGTGGAAAGAAGCTTTCTGAGATACTGCTTTGTTTTCTCTTAATTCATATCACAGAGTTACAGCTTTCCCCTCAAGAAGCCTTTCGCTAAGACTCTTCTTGTGGAATTTAAAAAGAGATATTTGGAAGCCCAAACAGGGCTATGGTGAAAAAGGAAATATCGTTAGATAAAAACTGAAAAGAAGATTTTTGAGAAACTGCTTTGTGTTCTGTTAATTCATCTCTCAGAGTTACAGCTTTCCCCTGAAAAAATGCTTTAGCTAAGACTGTTCTTGTGGAATTTGCAAAGTGGTATTTGGAGCCCTTAGAGGGCTATGGTGAAAAAGGAAATATCCTAAGATAAAAAGTGAAAAAAAGCTTTTTCAGAAACTGCTTTGTGTTCTCTTAATTCATCTCACAGCGTTATAGCTTTCCTCTCAAGAAGCCTTTCGCTAAGACTGCTCTTGTGGAATTTGCAAAGTAATATTTGGAATTCCATAGCGGGCTATGGTGTAAAAGGAAATCAATTCTGTTAAAAACTGGAAAGAAGCCTTCTGAGAAACGGTTTTGTGTTCTCTTAACTCATCTCACAGTGTTACAGCTTTCCCCTCAAGAAGCCTCTCACTAAGACTGTTCTTCTGGAATTTAAAAAGTGATATTAGGAAGCCCATAGATGGCTATGCTGAAAAAAGAAATATCTTCAGTTAAAAACTGGAAAGAAGGTTTCTAAGAAACGGCTTTGTGTTCTCTTAATTCATCACACAGAGTTACAGCTTTCCCTTCAAGAAGCCTTTTGCAAAGACTGTTCTTGTGGGATTTGGAAAGTGATATTTTGAACCACGTAGGGTGTTATGGTGAAAAAGAAAATATATTCAGTTAAAACTGGAAGGAAGCATTCTGAGAAACTGCTTTGGGTTCCGTTAGTTCATCTCTCAGAGTTATAGCTTTCCTCCCAAGAAGCCTTGCGCTAAGACTGTTCTTGTGAAATTTTCAAAGTGGTATTTGGAAGCCCATAGATGGCTATGCTGAAAAAGGAAATATCTCCTTTAAAAACTGGAAAGAAGCTTTTTGGGAAACTGCATTGTGTTCTTTTAATTCACCTCACGGAATTACTGATTTCCCCTCAAAAGCCTTTCACTAAGACTGCTTTTGTGGAATTTGCAAATTGATATTTGGAAGCCCATAGAGGGCTATGGAGAAAAAGGAAATATCTTCAGTTAAAAACTGGAAAGAAGCTTTCTGAGAAACTGCTTTGTGTCCTGTTAATTCATCTCAGAGACTTACAGCTTTCCCCTCAAGAAGCCTTTCGCGAACTATGTTCTTCTGGGATTTACAAAGTGATATTTGGAAGGTCATAGAGGACTATCCTGAAAAAGGAAATCCCTTTCGTTAATAACTGGAAAGAAGCTTTCTGTGAAACGGATTTGGGTTCTCTTATTTCATCTCACAGAGTTACAGCTTTCCCTTCAAGAAACCTTTCGCTAAGACTGTTCTTGAGGAATTTGAAAAGTGATATTTGGAAGCCCATAGAGGGCTACGGTGAAAAAAGCTATCTGACAAACGGCTTTGTGTTCTGTTAATTGATCTCACAGAGTTACAGCTTTCCCCTCAAGAAGCCTATCGCTGAGACTGTTCTTGTGGAATTTGCAAAGTGATATTTGGAAGGCTATAGAGGGCTATCGTGAAAAAGGTAATATCTTAAGTTAAAAACAGGAAAGAAGCTTTCTGAGAAACTGTTTTGTGTCCTGTTAATTCATCTCAAAGAGTTACAGCTTTCCCGACAAGAAGCCTTTCACTAAGACTGTTCTTGTGAATTTGCAAAGTGATATTGGGAAGCCCATAGAGGGCTATGGAGAAAAAGGAAATATCTTCAGTTAAGAACTGGAAAGAAGCTTTCTGAGAAACGGCCTTGTGTTCTCTTAATTCATCTCACAGTGTTACAGCATTCCCCTCAATAAGTCTTTCGCTAAGACTGTTCTTGTGGAATTTGCAAAGTGATATTTGGAAGCCGGTAGAGGGCTATGGTGAAAAAGGAAATACCTTCCGTTTAAAACTGTAAAGAAGCTTTCTGAGAAGCTGCTTTGTGTTCCGTTAATTCATCTCACAGAGTTACTGCTTTCCCCCTCAAGAAGCCTTTCGCTAAGACTGTTCTGGTGGAATTGGCAAAGTGATATTTGGAAGCCCATAGAGGGCTATGGTGAAAAAGGAATATCTTCAGTTAAAAACTGGAAAGAAGCTGTCTGTGAAACTGCTTCGTGTTGTGTTAATTCATCTCACAGAATTACAGTTTCCCCTCAAGAAGCCTTTCGTTAAGACTGTTCTTGTGGAATTTGCAAAGTGATATGTGTAAGCTAATAGAGGGCTACATTGAAAAAGGAAATATCTTGCATTAAAAACTGGAAAGAGGCTTTCCTTGAAACTACTTTGTGTTCTGTTAATTCATCTCACAGAGTTACAGATGTACCCTCAAGAAGCCTTTCGCTAAGACTGTTATTGTCGAATTGGAAAAGTGATATTTGGAAGCCCATTGAGGGATATGGTGAAAAAGGAAATATCTTCCGTTAAAAACGGTAAAGAAGTTTTCTGAGAAACTGCTTTGTTTTCTGTTAATTCATCTAACAGAGTTACAGCTTTCCCTTCAAGAAGCCGTTCGCTAAGGCTGTTCTTGTGGAATTTACAAAGTGATATTTGGAAGTCCCTAGACGGCTACGTTGAAAAAGGAAATATCTGTCTTTAGAAACTGTAAAGAATCTTACTGAGAAACTGTTTTGTGTTCTTTTAATTCTACTCACGGAGTTACTGCTTTCCCCTCATGAAGTCGTGTGGTAAGACTGTGCTTGTGGAATTTGCAAAGTGATATTTGGAAGCCCATAGAGGGCTATTTTGAAAAAGGAAATATCCTAATATAAAAACTTAAAAGAATCATTCTGAGAAACTGCTTTGTTCTCTGTTAATTCATCTCACAGAATTACAGCTTTCCCATCAAGAAGTCTTTCGCTAAGACTGTTCTTGTCGAATTTGCAAAGTGATATTTGTAAGCCCTTAGAGGGCGATGGTGAAAAAGGAAATATCTTCCGTTAAAAACTGGAAAGAAGCTGTCTGAGAAACTGCTTTGTTTTCTGTTAATTCATCTCACAGAGTTACAGCTTTAACCTCAAGAAGCCTTTCGCTAAGACTGTTCTTATGGAATTTGCAAAGTGATCTTTGGAATCCGCAGAGGGCTATGGTGAAAAAGGAAACATCTTCCGTTAAAAACTGGAAAGAAGCTTTCTGAGAAATTGCTTTGTGTTCTCTTAATTCATCTCACAGAGTTACAGCATTCCCCTCAAGAAGCCTTTCGCTAAGACTGTTCTTGTGGAATTTGCAAAGTGATATTCGGAAGCCCATAGAGGGCTATGGTGAAAAAGGAAATATCTTCCGTTAAAAACGGTAAAGAAGCTTTCTGAGTTACAGCTTTCCTTTCAAGAATTCTTTCGCTAAGGCTGTTCTTGTGGAATTTGCAAGGTGATATTTGGAAGCCCATAGATGGCTATGGAGAAAAAGGAAATATCTTCAGTTAAAAACTGGAAAGAACCTGTCTGAGAAAGTGCTATGCGTTGTGTTAATTCATCTCATAGAGTTACAGCTTTCACCTCAAGAAGACTTTTGCTAAGACTGTTCTTGTGGAATTGACAAAGGGATATTTGGAAACCCATTTAGGGCTATGGTGAAAAAGGAATAACTTCAGTTAAAAACTGTAAAGATGCTGTCTGAGAAACTGCTTTGTGTTCTGTTAATTCAACTCAGAGAGTTACAGCTTTCCCCTCAAAAAGTCTATCTCAAGAAACCTTTCGCTTAGACTGTTCTTGTGAAATTTTCAAAGTAATATTTCGAAGCCCATAGTGGGCTAAGTTGGAAAGGGAAATTTCTTCCGTTAAAAACTGGAAAGAAGTTTTCCGAGAAAATGCTTTGTGTTCTATTAATTCATCTCACAGAATTACAGCTCTCCCTTCAAGAAGCCTTTCCCTGAGACAGTTTTTGTGGAATTTGCAAAGTGATATTTGGAAGCCCATAGAGGGCTATGGTAAAAAAGGAAATATCTTCAGTTGAAAACTGGAAAGAAGATTTCTGAGAAACTGCTTTGGTTTCTGTTAATTCGTCTCACAGAGTTACAGCATTCTCCTTAAGAAGCCTTTCCCTAAGGCTGTTCTTGTGGAATTTGCAAAATGATATTTGGAAACCCGTAGAGGTCTATGGTGAAAAAGGAAATATCTTCAATTAACTTCTTGAAAGAAGCTTTCTGAGAAACTGCTTTGTGTTTCATTAATTCATCTCACGGAGTTACAGCTTTCCCATCAAGAAGCCTATCGCTAAGACTGTTTTTGTGGAATTTGCAAAGTGATATTGGAAGCCCATAGAGGGCTATGGTGAAAATGGAGATATCCTAAGATAAAAACCGAAAAGAACCTTTCTGAGAAATTACTCAGTGTTCTGTTAATTCAACTCACAGAGTTACAGCTTATTCCTCAGGAAGTCTTTCGCTACGAATCTTCTTGTGGAATTCGCAAAGAGATATTTGAAAGCCCTTAGAGGGCTCTGGTGAAAAAGGAAATATCTTCCGTTAAAAACTGGAAAGAAGCTTTCTGAGAGACTGCTTTGTGTTCTGTTAAATCATCTTACAGTGTTACACTTTTCCCCTCATGAAGTCTTTCGCTAAGAGTGTTCTTGTGGGATTGGCAAAGAGATATTTGGAAGCCCACAGAGGGCTATGGTGCAAAAGGAAATCTCTTACGTTAAAAAGTGAAAAGAAGCTTTCTGAGAAACTTCTTAGTGTTCTGTTAATTCACCTCACAGAGTTACAGCTTTCCCCTCAAGAAGCCTTTCGCTAAGACTGTTCTGGCGGAATTTTCAATGTGGTATTTGGAAGCCCATAGGGGGCTACGGTGAAAAATGAAATATCTTTGGTTACAAACTGGAAATAAGCTTTCTGAGATACTGCTTTGTCTTCTGTTAATTCAATCAGAGATTTACAGCTTTCCCGTCAAGGAGACTTTCGCGAAGGCTGTTCTTGTGGAATTTGCAAAGTGATATTTGGAAGCCCTTAGAGGGCTATGGTGAAAAAGGAAATATCTTCAGTTAAAAACTGGAAAGAAGCTTTCTGAGAAACTGCTTTGTGTTCTGTTAATTCATCTCGCAGAGTTACAGCTTTTCCCTCAAGAAGAATTTCACTAAGACTCTTCTTGTGGAATTTCCAACGTGATAATTGGAAGCCCATAGAGGGCTCTGGTGAAAAAGGAATTATACTAAGATAAAAACCGAAAAGAAGCTTTCTGATAAACTACTTTGTTTTCTGTTAGTTCATCTCACAGAGTTACAGCTTTCCCTCCAAGAAGACGTTCACTAAGACTGTTCTTTTGAAATTTGTAAAGTGATATTTGGAGGCCCTTAGGGGGCTATGGTGGAAAAGGAAATATCTTCCGTTAAAAACTGGAAAGAAGCTTTGTGGGAAACTGCTTTGTGTTCTGTTAATTCATCTCACAGAATTACAGCTTTCCCCTCAAGAAGACTTTCCCTAAGACTGTTCTTGTGGGATATGCAAAGTGATATTTGGAAACACATAGAGGACCTTGGTAAAAAAGGAAATATTCTAAGATAAAAACAGAAAACAAGCTTTCTGAGAAACTGCTTTGTGTTCTTTTAATTCATCTCACAGAGTTATAGCTTTACTCTCAAGAGCCCTTTCGCTAACACTGTTCTTGTGGAATTTGCAAAGTAATATTTGGAAGTCCATAGAGGGCTACGGTGAAAAAGAAAATATCTTCAGTTAAAAACTGGAAAGAGCTTTCTGAGAAACGGCTTGTGTTCTGTTAATTCATCTTACAGAGTTACAGCTTTCCACTCAAGTAGCCTTTCCCTAAGAGAGTTCCGGTGAAATTTGCAAAGTGATGTATGGAAGCCCACAGAAGGCTAGGGTAAAAAAGGAAATATCCTAAGATAAAAACTGAAATGAAGCTTTCTGAGAAACTGATTTGTGTTCTGTTAATTCATCTCACAGAGTTACTGAGTTCCCCTCAAAAAGCCTTTCGCTAAGACTGTTCTTGTGGAATTTGCAAAGTGATATTTGGAAGCCCAAAGAGGGCTATGGTAAAAAGGATGTATCTTCCAGTAAAAACTGGAAAGAAGCTTTCTGAAAAACTGCTTTGTGTTCTGTTAACTCATTTAACGGAGTTACAGCATTCCCTTCAAGAAGCCTTTGCTAAGTTTGTTTTTGTGAAATTTGAACAGTGATATTGGAAGCCCATAGAGGACTATGGTGAAAAAGGAAATATCTTCCATTAAAAACTGGAAAGAAGCTTACTGAGAAACTGCTTTGTGTTCGGTTAGTTCATCTCACAGTTACTGCTTTCCCCTCAAAAAGCCTTTCGCTAACACTGTTCTTATGCAATTTGCAAAGTAATATTTGGAAGCCCTTAGAGGGTTAAGGTGAAAATGGAAATATCTACCGTTAAAAACTGTAAAGAAGCTTTCTGAGAAACTGCTTTGTGTTCTCTTAGTTCATCTCACAGACATACAGCTTTCTCCTAAAGAAGCCTTTCGCTAAGACTGTTCTTGTGGAATTTGCAAAGTGATATTTGGTACCCCGTAGAGGGCTATAGTGTAAAAGAAAATATCTTCCATTAAGAACTGGAAAGAAGCTTTCTGAGAAACTGCTTTGTGTTCTGTTAATTCATCTCACAGGTTTACTGAGTTCCCCTTAAGAAGACTTTCGCTAAGACTGTTCTTGTGGAATTTGCAAAGTGATATTTGGAAGCACATAGAGGGATATAGTGAAAAAGGAAGTATCTTCAGTTAAAAACTGGAAAGAAGCTTTCTGAGGAACTGCTTTGTTTTCTGTTATTTCATCTCACAGAGTTACACCTTTCCCCTCAAGAAGCCTTTCTCTAAGTCTGTTCTTGTGTAATTTGCAAAGTGAAATTTGGAAGCCCATAGAGGTCTATGGTGAAAAAGGAAATATCTTCCATTAAAAACTGGAAAGAAGGTTTCAGAGAAAGTGCTTTGTGTTCTGTTAATTCATCTCACAGACTTACAGCTTTCCCCTTAAGAAGCCTTTCGCGAAGACTGTTCTTGTGCAATTACCAAAGTGATATTTGGAAGCCCATAGAGGGCTATGGTGAAAAAGAAAGTATCTTCCGTTAAAAACTGGAAAGAAGCTTTCTGAGAAACTGCTTTGTGTTCTGTTAATTCATCTCCTAGAGTTACAGCTTTCTCTTCAAGAAGCCTTTTCTAAGTCTGTTCTTGTGGAATTTGCAAAGTGATATTTGGAAGCCCATAGTGGGCTATGGTGAAAAGGAAAATATGTTCCATTAAAAACTGGAAAGAAACTTTCTGAGAAACTGCTTTGTGTTCTGTTAGTTCAGCTCACAGACTTAGAGCTTTCCCCTCAACAAGTCTTTCGCTACGATTGTTTATGTGTAATTTGCAAAGTGATATTTGGAAGTCGATAGAGGGCTACGGTGAAAAAGAAAATATCTTCCGTTAAAAACTGGATAGAAGCTTTGTGAGAAACTGCTTTGTGTTGTGTTATTTCATCTCACAGAGTTACAGCTCTCCCTTCAAGAAGCGTTTCGCTAAATCTATTTTTGTGGAAGTTCTGCAGTGTTATTTGGAAGTCTGTAGAGACTATGGTGAAAAAGAAAATATCTTCCCTAAAAAACTATAAAGAAACTTTCTGAGAAACTCCTTTCTCTTCTGTTAATTCATCTCACAGAGTTACAGCATTCCCCTCAAGAAGCCTTTCGCTAAGAGTGTTCTTGTGAAATTTGCAAAGTGATATTAGGAAGCCCATAGAGGGCTATGGTGGTAAAGGAAACATCTTCCGTTAAAAACTGGAAAGAAGCTTTATGAGAAACGGCTTTGTGTCCTCTTAATTCATCTCACGGAGTTACAGCTTTCCCTTCAAGAAGCCTTTCGCTAAGACTCTTCTTGTGGAATTGGCACAGTGATATTTGGAAGCCCATAGAGCTCTATGGTGAAAAAGGAAATATCTTCCGTTAAAAACTGGAAAGAAGCTTTCTGAGAAACTGCTTTGTGTTCTGTTAATTCATCTCACAGAGTCACTGCTTTCACCTCAAGAAACCTTTCGCTAAGACTGTTCTTGTGGAATTTTCATAGTGATATTTTCAGGCCCATAGAGGGCTAAGGTGAAAAAGGAAATATCCTAAGATAAAAACTGAAAAGAAGCATTCTGAGAAACTACTTTGTGTTCTGTTAATTCATCTCACAGAGTTACAGCATTCCCCTCAAGAAGCCTTTCGCGAAGACTGTTCTTGTGGGATTTGCAAAGTGATATTTGGAAGCCCATAGAGGGCTATGGTGAAAAAGGGAATATCTTCCGTTAAAAAGTGGAAAGAAGCTTTCTGAGAAACTGCTTTATGTTCTGTTAATTCAGCTCAGAGAGTTTTTGCTTTCCCAGCAAGAAGACATTCTCTAAGATTCTTCTTGTGGATTTTTCAAAGTGATATTGGAAGCCCTTAGAGGGCTATGGTGAAAAAGGAAATACCTTCCGTTAAAATCTGGAAAGAAGCTTTCTGTGAATCTGCTTTGTGTTCTGCTATTTAATCTCACAGAATTACTGCGTTCCCCTCAAGAAGCCTTTCCCTAAGACTGTTCTTGTGGAATTTGCAAAGTGATATTTGGAATCCCATAAAGGGTTATGGTGAAAAAGGAAATATCTTCAGTTAAACACTGGAAAGAAGCTTTCTGAGAAACTGCTTGGGTTCTCTTAGTTCATCTCACAGAGTTACAGCTTTCCCCTCAAGAAGCCTTTCACCAAGACTGTTCTTGTGGAATTTGCAAATTGGTCTTTGGAAGTCCATAGATCACTATGGTGAAAAAAGATATAGTTTCAGTTGAAAAGTGAAAAGAAGCTTTCTGAGGAACTGCTTTGTGATATGTGATTTCCTGTCACTGCGATACAGCTGTATTTCGTAGAACTGTTGGCAAGCCTTATTTCTGTGGAATCTGAGAAATGTTACTTCGGATCTCTTTGAAGACTATAGGTCCAAAGGAAATATCCGCCGCTAAAAGTGTGAAAGAAGCTTTCTGAGAAACTTCTTTGTGATCTGTGAATTGGTCTCACAGAGCTACAGTTTTCCCTCAAGAAGCCTTTCGCTAAGATTGTTCTCGTGGAATTTGCAAAGTGATATTTGGAAAACAATAGAGGGCTATGGTGAAAAAGGAAATATCCTAAATTAAAAACTGAAAAGAAGGTTTTTGAGAAACTGCTTTGTGTTCCGTTAATTCATCTCACAGAGTTAAAGCTTTCCCCTCAAGAAGCTGTTCATTAAGACTGTTGTTGTGAAATTTGCAAAATGATATTTGGAAGCTCATAGAGGGCTACGGTGAAAATGGAAATATCTTCACTTAAAAACTGGAAAGAAGCTTTCTGAGAAACCTGTTCTGTTAATTCATCTCACAGAGTTACAGCTTTCCCCTCAAGAAACCTTTCGCTAAGAGTGTTCTTGTGGAATTTGCAAAGTGATATTTGGAAGAGCATAGAGGGCTACGGTGAAAAAGGAAATATGTTCAGTTAAAAGCTGGAAAGAAGCTTTCTGAGAAACTGCTTTGTGTTCTGTAAATTCATCTCACAGCGTTACAGCTTTTCCCTAAAGAAGCCGTTCGCTAAGTCTCTTCTTTTGGAATTTGCTAAGTGATATTTGGAAGCCCATAGTGGGCTACGGTGAAAAAGGAAATATCTTCAGTTAAAAACTGGAAAGAAGCTTTCTGAGAAACTGCTTTGTGTTCTGTCAATTCATCTCACAGAGGTACAGCTTTCCCCTCCAAATGCCTTCCACTAAGACTGTTTTGTGGAATTTGCAAAGTGATGTTTGGAAGCCCATAATGGGCTATGGTGAAAAAGGATTTATCTTCTGTTAAAAACTGAAGAAAAGGTTTCAGAGGAACTGCTTTGTGATATGTGACTTTCACTCACTGAGCTACAGTTGTATTTCGTAGAGCTGTTAACTAGCCTTATTTCTGTGTAATATGAGAACTGTTATTTCGTATCCCTTTGAAGACTATAAGATTAAAGACAATATCCATCGCTAAATGTGAGAAAGAAGCTTTCTGAGAAACTTATTTGTGTTCTGTGAATTCATCTCTCCGAATTTCAGCTTTCCCCTCAAGAAGGCTTTTGGTAAGACTGTTCTTGGGGACTTTACAAAGAGATATTTGGAAGCCCATAGAGGGCTACGGTGAAAAGGAAATATCTTCAGATAAAAATAGGAAAGAAGCTTTTTGAGAAACTGCTTTGTGTTCTGTTAATTCATCTCACAGAGTTACAGCTTGCCCCTCAAGAAGCCGTTCACTAAGACTGTTCTTGCGGAATTTGCAAAATGATATTTCGCAGCCCAAAGAGGGCTAAGGGTGAAAACAAAAATATCTTCAGTTAAAAAATGGAAACAAGCTTTCTGAAAAACTGCTTTGTGTTCTGTTAATTCATCTCACAGATTTACTCCTTTCCCCACAAGAAGTGGTTCACTAAGACTGTTCTTGTGGAATTTGCAAAGTGATATTTGGAAATACACAGAGGGCTAGAGTGAAAAAGGAGATATCTTGAGTTAAAAACTGGAAAGAAGCTTTCTGAGAAACCGCTTTGTGTTCTGTTAATTCATCTCACAGTGATACAGCTTTCCCCTCAAGGAGCCCTTCAACTAAGACGGTTCTTGTGGAATTTGAAATGTGATATTTGGATGCCCATAGAGGGCTATGGTGGAAAAGGAAATAACTTCAGTTAAAAACTGGAAAGAAGGTTTCTGAGAAACTGCTTTGTGTTCTGTTATTTCAACTCACAGAGTTACAGCTTTCCCCTCTAGAAGCCTTTCGCTAAGTCTGCTCTTGTGGAATTTGCAAAGTGATATTTGGAAGCGCTTAGAGAACTATGGTGAAAACGGAAATATCCTAAGATAAAAATTGAAAGGAAGCTTCCTGAGAAACGGCTTTGTGTTCTCTTAATTCTTCTCAAAGAGTTACAGCTTTCCCCTCAGGAAGTCGTTCACTAAGACTGTTCTTGTGGAATCTGCAAAGTGACATTGGAATGCCCATAGAGGGCTATGGTGAAAAAGGAAGTGTCCTCAGATAAAAACCGCAAAGAAGCTTTCTGAGAAACTGCTTTGTGTTCTGTTAATTCATCTCACCGAGTTACAGTTTTCCCCTCCAGAAATCGATCACTTAGACTGTTCTTGTGGAGTTTGCAAAGTGATATTTGAAGCCTATAGAGGGCGATTGTGAAAAGGAACTATCTTCAGATAAAAACTGGAAAGAAACTTTCTTAGAAACTGCTTTGGGTTCTGTTAATTCATCTTACAGACTTACAGCTTTCCCCTCAAGAAGCCTTTCGCTAAGATTATTCTTGTGGAATTTTCAAAGTGATATTTGGAAGCCCATAGAAGGCTATGGTGAAAAAGGAAATATCCTAAGATAAAAACTGAAAAGAAACTTTCTGAGAAACTGCTTTGTGATCTGTTAATTCTTCTCAAAGAGTTACAGCTTTCCCCTCAGGAAGTCGTTCACTAAGACTGTTCTTGTGGAATCTGCAAAGTGACATTGGAATGCCCATAGAGGGCTATGGTGAAAAAGGAAATATCTTCAGATTAAAACTGGAAAGAAGATTTCTGAGAAACTGCTTTGTTTTCTGTTAATTCACCTCACAGAGTTACAGCTTTTCCCTCAAGAAGGCTTTCGCTAAGATTGTTCTTGTGGAATTTGCAAAGTGACATTTGGAAGCCCATAGAGGGTTACGGGGAAAAAGGAAATATCTTCAGTTAAAGACTGGAAAGAAGCTTTCTGAGAAACTGCTTTGTGTTCTGTTAATTCATCTCACAGAGTTACAGCTTTCGCCTCAGGGAGCCTTTCGCTAAGACTGTTCTTGTGGAATTTTCAAAGTGATATTTGGAAACCGATAGATGGCTATGGTGAAAAAGGATATTTCTTCAATTAAAAACGGAAAATAGGCTTTCAGAGAAACTGGTTTGTGATATGTGACTTCCACTCACTGAGTTACAGCTGTGTTTCGTAGAGCTGTTTTCTAGCATTATTACTGTGGAATCTGAGACCTGTTATTTCGGATCCCTTTGAGAACTATCGGGACAAAGGAAATATCGACCGCTAAAAGTGAGAAAGAATTTTTCGGAGAAACTTCTTTGTGTTCTGTGAATTCATCTCACAGAGTAACAGCTTTCCCTTCAAGAAGCCGTTCACGAAGACTGTTCTTGGAGAATTTGCAAAGTGATATTTGGAAGCCCAAAGATGGCTATGGTGAAAAAGGAAATATCCTAAGATAAAAACTAAAAAGAACCTTTCTGAGAAACTGCTTTGTGTTCTGTTAATTCATCTCACAGCGTGGCAGCTTTACCCTCAAGAATCCGTTCACTAATACTGTTCTTGAGGAATTTACAAAGTGATATTTGGAAGCCCATAGTGGGCTATGGTTAAAAAGGAAATATCTTCAGTAAAAAACTGTAAAGGAACTTTCTGAAAAACTGCTTTGTGTTCTGTTAATTCATCTCACAGAGTTACAGCTTTCCCCTCAAGAAGTCTTTCCTAAGACCGTTCTTGTGGAATTTACAAAGTGATATTTGGAAGCCAGAGAGGTCTAAGGTGAAAAAGGAACTGTCCTCAGATGAAAACATAAAAGAAGCTTTCTGAGAAACTACTTTGGTTTCTGTTAATTCATCTCACAGGGTTAAAGCTTTCCCCTCAAGAAGCCTTTCGCTAAGACTGCTCTTGTGGAATTTTCAAAGTGATATTTCGAAGCACATAGGGGGCTATGGTGAAAAAGGAAATGTCCTCAGGTAGAAATTGGAAAGAAGCTTTCTGAGAAATTGCTTTGTGTTCTGTTAATATATCCCACAGAGTTACAGCTTTCCCCTCAAGAAGTCGTTCACTAAGAGTGTTCTTGTGGAATATGCAAAGTTATATTTGAAAGCCAGTAGAGGGCTATGGGGAAAAAGGAAATATGTCTCAGTTAAAAACTGGAAAGAAGCTTTGTGAGAAACTGCTTTGTGTTCTGTTAATTCATCACACACAGTTACAGCTTTCCCCTCAAGAAGGCTTTCGCAAAGACTGTTCTTTGATATTTGGAATCCCTTAGAGGGCTAAGGTGAAAAAGGAAATATCGTCTGTTGAAAACTGGAAAGAAGCTTTGTGAGAAACTGCTTTGTGTTCTGTTAATTCATCACACACAGTTACAGCTTTGCCCTCAAGAAGCCTTTCACAAAGACTGTTCTTGTGGAATTTTCAAAGTGATATTTGGAATCCCTTAGAGGGCTAAGGTGAAAAAGGAAATATCGTCTGTTGAAAACTGGAAACAAGCTTTCTGAGAAACTGCTTTGTGTTCTGTTAATTCATCTCACAGAGTTACAGCTTTCCCTTCAAGAAGCCTTTCGCTAAGACTGTTCGTGTGGAATTTTCAAAGTGATATTTGGAAGTCCTTAGAGGGCTAAGGTGAAAAAGGAAATATCTTCAGTTAAAAAACTGGAAAGAAGCTTTCTGAGAAACTGCCTTGTGTTCTGTTAATTCATCTCATAGAGCAACAGCTTTCCCCTCAAGAAGCCTTTCGCTAAGACTCTTCTTGTGGAATTTGCAAAGTGATATTTGGAAGCCCATTGTGGGCTATGGTGAAAAAGGAAACATTCTAACATAAAAACTAGAAAGAAGCTTTGAGAAACTGCTTTGTGTTCTGTTAATTCATCTTACAGAATTACAGCATTCCCCTCAAAAAGCCTTTCGCTAAGACTGTTCTTGTGGAATTTGCAAAGTGATATTTGGAAGTCCATAGAGAGCTAAGGAGAAAAAGGATATATCTTTCGATAAAAACTGAAAAGAACCTTTCTGAGTAACTGCTTTGTGATATGTGACTGCCACTCACTGAGTTACATCTGTATTTCATAGAGCTGTGTGCTAGCCTTATTTCTGTGGAATCTGAGGACTGTTATTTCGAATCCCTCTGAAGACTATAGGGATAAAGGAAATATCCGCTGCTCAAAGTGAGAAAGCAGCTTTCTGAGAAACTTCTTTGTGATCTGTGAATTCATCTCACAGAGTTACAACTTTTCCCTCAAGAAGTTTTTCGCTAACACTTTTCTTGGGGAATTTGCAAAGTGATATTTGGAAGCCCATAGAGGGCTTTAGTGAAAAATTGAATATCCTAAGATAAAAACTGAAAAGAAGCTTTCTGAGAAACTGCTTTGTGTTCTGTTAATTCATCTCACAGAGTTACAACACTCCCCTCAAGAAGCCGTTCACTAAGACTGTTCCTGTGGAATTTGCAAAGTGATATTCTAAGCCCATAGAGGGCTACGGTGAAAAAGGAAATGCCCTCAAATAAAAACTGGAAAGCAGCTTTCTGAGAAACTGCTTTGTGTTCTATTAATTCATCTCACTGTGTGACAGCTTTCCCCTCAAGAAGCCGTTCCCTAAGAATGTTCTTGTGTAATTTTCAACGTGATATTTGGAAGCCCACAGAGGGCTACGGTGAAAAAGGAAATATCTTCAGCTAAAAACTGGAAATCAGCTTTCTGAGAAAATGTTTTGTGTTCTGTTAATACATCTCACAAAGTTACAGCTTTCCCCTCAAGAAGCCTTTCGCTAAGACTGTTCTTGTGGAATTTGCAAAGTGATATTTGGAAGCCCATAGAGGTCTACGATGAAAAAGGAAATATCTTCAATTAAAAACTGCAAAGATGCTTTCTGAGAAACTGCTTTGTGTTCTGATAATTCCTCTCAAAGTGTTACAGCTTTACCCTCAAGAAGACTTTTGTTAACATTGTTTTGTGTAATTTTCAAAGTGATATTTTAAGCCCAAATAGGGCTATGGTGAAAAAGGCAATATCCTAAGATAAAAAGTGGAAAGAAGCTTTCTGAGAAATTCCTTTGTGTTCTGTTGATTCATCTCAAAGAGTTACAGCTTTCCCCTCAGCAAGCCTTTCGCTAAGACGGTTCTTGTTGAATTTGCAATGTGATATTTGTAAGCCCATAGAGGGCTAATGTGAAAAAGGAGATATCCTACGATAAAAACTGAAAAGACGTTTGCTGAGAAACTGCTTTGTGTTCTGTTAATTCATCTCAGGTAGTAACAGCTTTCCCCTCAAGAAGCCTTTCGCTAAGACTGTTCTTTTGGAATTTGCAAAGTGATATTTGGAAGACCATAGAGGGCTACGGTGAAAAAGGAAATATCTTCAGTTAAAAACTGGAAAGAAGCTTTCTCAGAAACTTCTTTGTGCCCTTTAATTCATCTCACAGAGTTACAGCTTTCCCCTCAAGTAGCCTTTCGCGAAGACTGCTCTTCTGGAATTTGCAAAGTGATATTTGGAAGCCCATAGAGGGCTATGGTGAAAAAAGAAATATCTTCAGTTACAAACTGGGAAGAAGCTTTCTGAGAAACTGCTCTGTGTTTTGTTAATTCACCTCAAAGACTTACAGCTTTACCCTCAAGAAGACTTTTGTCAAGACTGTTCTTGTTTAATTTTCAAAGTGATATTTTTAAGCCTATATAGGGCTACGGTGAAAAAGGAAATATCCTAACATAAAAACTGGAAAGAATCTTTCTGAGAAACCGCTTTGTGTTTGGTTAATACATCTCACAGAGCTACAGCTTTTCCCTCAAGAAACCTTTCGCTAAGACTGTTCTTGTGGAATTTGCAAAGTCGTATTTGTAAGCCCATAGATGATTATGGTGAAATAGGAAATATCTTCAGTTAAAAATTGGAAAGAGGCTTTCTTTGAAACTGCTTTGTGATCTGTTAATTCATCTCAAAGAGTTACAGTTTTCCCCTCAAGAATCCTTTCGATAAGAGTGTTCTTCTGGAATTTGCAAAGTGATATTTGGAAGCCCTTAGATGGCTATGGTGAAAAAAGATATATCTTCAGTTAAAAACTGAAAAGAAGGTTTCTGAGAAACTGCTTTTTGATATATGACTTCCACTCACTGAGTTACAGCTGTATTTCATAGAGCTGTTTGCTAGCCTAATTTCTGTGGAATCTGAGAACTGTAATTTCGGATCAATTTGAAGACTATAGGGCCAAAGGAAATATCCGCTGCTGAAAGTGCGGATATTATTTTCTGAACTTTCTGAGAAACTTCTTTGTGATATGTGAGTTCACCTCAAAGAGTTACAGCTTTCCCCAAAAGAAGCCTTTCGCTAAGACAATTCTTGTGGGATTTGAGAAGTGACATTTGGAAGCCCAACGAGGGCTATGGTGAAAAAGGGAATCGCCTAAGATGAAAACTGAAAAGAAGCTTTTTGTGAAACTGCTTTGTGTTCTGTTAATTCATCTCACAGTATTACAGCTCTATCCTCAAGAAGCCCTTCACTAAGACTGTTCTTGTGGAATTTCCAAAGAAATATTTGGAAGCCCATAGAGCTCTATGTTGAAAAAGGAAATATCTTCAGTTAAAAACTGGAGAGAAGCTTTCTGAGAAACTGCTTTGTGTTCTGTTAATTCATACACAGAGTTACAGCTTTCCTATCAAGAATACTTTCGCTAAGACTGTTCTTGTGGAGTTTACAAAGTGATAATTGGAAGCCCATAAAGGGGTACGGTTAAAAAGGAAATTTCTTCACATAAAAACTGGAACGAAGCTTTCTGAGAAACTGCTTTGTGTTCTGTTAATTCATCTCACAGAGTTACAGCTTTCCCCTCAAGAAGCATTTCGCTAAGACTGTTCTTGTGGAATTTGCAATGTGATATTTGGAAGCCCATGGAGGGATATGGTGAAAAAGGAAATATCTTCAATTAAAAACTGGAAAGAAGCTTTCTGAGAAACTGCTTTGTGTTCTGTAAATTCATCTCGCAGAGTTACAGCTTTCCCCTCATGAAGTCTTTCGCTAAGATGGTTCTTGTGGAATTTGCAAAGTGATATTTGGTAGCCGTGAGAGGGCTGTGGAGTAAAAGGAAATGTCCTCGGATAAAAACTGGAAAGAAGTTTTCGAAGAAACTGTTTTGTGCTCTGTTAATTCATCTGACAGAATTTCAGCTTTCCCCTCAAGAAGCCGTTCGCTAAGACTGTTCTTGGGGAATTTGCAAAGTGATATTTGAAAGCCCGTAGAGGGCTATGGTGAAAAAGGAATTACCTTCAGTTAAAAACTGGAAAGAAGCTTTCTGAGAAACTGTTTTGTATTCTGTTAATTCACCTCACAGAGTTTCAGCTTTCCCCTCTAGAAGCCTTTCGCTAAGACTGTTCTTGTGGAATTTGCAAAGTGATATTTGTAAGCCCATAGAAGTCGATGGTAAAAAAGTAAATATCCTAAGATAAAAACTGAAAAGAACCTTTCTGAGAAACTGCTTTGTGTTTTGTTAATTCATCTCACAGAGTTAGAGGTTTCCCCTCAAGAAACCTTTCGCTAAGACAGTTCTTGTGGAATATGCAAAGTGATATTTGGAAGCTCATAGTGACCTATAGTGAAAAAGGATATATCTTCAGTTAAAAACTGAAAAGAAGCTCTCTGAGAAACTGCTTTGTGATATATGACTTCCACTCACTGAGTTAAAGCTGTATTTCGTAGAGCTGTTTGGTAGCCTTATTTCTGTGGAATCTGAGAACTGTTATTTCGGATCCCTTTGAAGACTGTAGGGCCAAAGGAATTATCCGCCGCTAAAAGTTAGAAATAAGCTTTCTGAGAAACTTCTTTGTGATCTGCGAATTCATTTCACAGAGTTACAGCTTTCACCTCAAGAAGCCTTTCACTAAGATTATTCTTGCACAATTTGAAAAATGATATTTGGAAGCCAATAGATGGCTATGGTGAAAACGAAATATCCTCAGATAAAAACTGGAAAGAAGCTTTCTGAGAAACTGCTTTGTGTTCTTTTAATTCATCTCACAGACATACAGCTTTCCCCTCAAGAAGTCTTTCGCTAAGACTGTTCTTGTGGAATTTGAAATGTGATACTTGGAAGCCCATAGAGCGCTATGGTGAAAATGAAATATCTTCAGATAAAAACTGTAAAGAACATTCCTGAGAAACTGCTTTGTATTCTGTTAATTCACCTAACAGAGTTACAGCTTTCCACTATAGAAGCCTTTCGCTAAGACTGTTCTTGCTGTATTTTCAAAGTGATATTTTGAAGCCCATAGAGGGCTACGGTGAAAAAGGATATAGCTTCAGTTAAAAACTGAAAGAGACTCTCTGAGAAACGGTTTAGTATTATGTGACTTCCACTCACTGAGTTACAGCTGTATTTCCTAGAGCTGTTTGATAGCCTTATTTCTATGGAATCGGAGAACTGTTATTTTGGAACCCTTTGAATGCTACAGGGACAAAGGAAATATCTACCGCTAAAAGTGAGAAAGAAGCTTTCTGAGAAACTTCTCTGAGATCTGTGAATTCATCTCACAGAGTTACAGCATTCCACTCAAGAAGCCTTTCGCTAGGACTGTTCTTTTTGAATTTGCAAAGTGATATTTGGAAGCCCATAGACGGCTGTGGTGAAAAGGGAAATATCTTCAGTTTAAAAATGGAAAGAAGCTTTCTAAGAAACTGCTTTGTGTTCTGTTAATTCATCTCAAAGAGTTACAGCTTTACCCTCAAAAAGACTTTTGCTAAGACTCTTCTTGTGTAATACTCATAGTGATATTTGTAAGCCCTTATAGGGCTATGGTGAAAAAGGAAATATCCTAAGATAAAAGCTGAAAAGAAGCTTTCTGAGAAACTGCTTTGTGTTCTGGTAATTCACCTCACAGAGTTACAGCTTTCTCCTTAAGAAGCCTTTCGGTAAGACTGTTCTTGTGGAATTTGCAGAGTGGTATTGGTAAGCCCATAGAGGGTTATGGTGAAAAAGGAAATATCCTAAGAAAAAAACTGAAAAGAAATTTTCTGAGAAACTGCTTTGTGATATGTGACTTCCACTCACTGAGTGATAGCTATATGTCCTAGAGCTGATGCTAACCTTATTTCTGTGGAATCTGAGAAGGGATAATTTGGTTCCCTTTGAAGACTATAGGGCCAAAGGAAATATCCGCCATAAAAGTGAGAAAGAAGTTTTCTGAGAAACACCTTTCTGATATGTGAATTCATCCCACAGAGTTACAGCTGTCCCCTCAGGAAGTCTTTCGCTATGACTGTTCTTGTGGAATTTGCAAGGTGATATTTCGAAGGCCATAGAGAGATATGGTGAAAAGGAAATATCTTCGGTTTAAAACGGGAAAGAAGCTTTCTGAGACACTGTGCTGTGTTCTGTTAATTCATCTCACAAAGTTACAGCTTTCGCCTAATGAAGCCTTTCCCTAAGACTGTTCTTGTCGAATTTGGGAAGTGATATTTAGAAGCCTACAGAGGTCTACGGTGAAAAAGGAAATAGCCTAAGATAAATACTGAAAATAAGCTTTCTGAAAAACTGCTTTGTGTTCTCTTAATTCATCTCACAGAGTTACAGCTTTCCTCTCAAGAAGCCTTTCACTGAGACTGTTCTTGTGCAATTTAGAACGTGATATTTAGAAGCCCATAGAGGGCTGTGGTGAAATAGGAAATATCCTCCGTTAAAAACTGGAAAGAAGCTTTCTGAGAACCTGCTTTGTGTTCTGTTAATTCATCTCAAAGAGTTACATCTTTCCCCTCAAGAAGCCTTTCGCTAAGACTGTTCTTGTCGAATTTGCAGGGTGATATTTGGAAGCACGTAGAGGGCTATGGTGAAAAAGGAAATATCCTCCGTTAAAAACTGGAAAGAAGCTTTCTGAGAAACTGCTTTTTGGTCTGTTAATTCATCTCACAGAGTTACAGCTTTCCCCCAAGAACCTTTTCGCTAAGACTGTTCTTGTGGGATTTGCAAAGTGATATTTGGAAGCCCATAGAAGGCTGCGGTGAAAAAGGAATTCTCTTCCGTTAAAAACTGGAAAGAAGCTTTCTGAGAAACTGCTTTGTGTTCCGCTAATTCATTTCACATACTTACAGCTTTTTCCTCAAGAAGCCTTTCACTAAGACTGTTCTTGTGGAATTTTCAAAGTGATATTTGGAAGCCCATAGAGGGCTTTGGTGAAAAAGGAAATATCTTCCGCTAAAAACTGGAAAGAAGCTTTCTGAGAAACTGCTTGTGTTCTGTTAATTCATCTCACAGAGTTACAACTTCCCCCTCAAGGAGAACTTTACTAAGTCTGTTCTTGTGGAATTTGCAAAGTGATATTTAGAAGCCCATATAGGGCTATGGTTAAAAAGGAAATATCTTCAGTAGAAAACTGGAAAGAAGCTTTCTCAAAAATTGTTTTGTGTTCTGTTAATTCATCTCACAGAGTTACAGCTTTCTCCTCAAGAAACCTTTCACTAAGACTGTTTTTGTGGAATTTTCAAAGTGATATTTGGAAGAACATAGAGGACTATGGTGAAAAAGGAAATATCCTAAGATAAAAACTGAAAAGAAGCTTTCTGAGAAACTGCTTTGCGTTTTGTTAATTCATTTCACAGAGTTACAGCTATCCCCTCAAGAAGCCCTATGCTAAGGCTGTTCTTGTGGAACTTGCAAAGTGATATTTGGAAGCCCTTAGAGGGCTACGGTGAAAAAGGAAATATCTTCCGTTAAAAACTGGAAAGGAGCTTTCTGAGAAACTGCTTTGTGTTCTGTTAATTCATCTCACAGAGTTACAGCTTTCCCCTCAAGAAGCCTTTTGATAAGACTGTTCTTGTGGAATATTTAAAGTGATATTTGGAAGCCCATAGAGGGCTTTGGTGAAAAAGGAAATATCTTTCGTTAAAAACTGGAAAGAAGCTTCCTGAGAAATTGCTTTGTGTTCTGCTAATTCATCTCACAGAGTTACAGCTTTCCCCTCAAGAAGACCTTTACTAAGTCTGTTCTTGTGGAGTTTGCAAAGTGATATTTGGAAGCCCATATAGGGCTATGGTTAAAAAGGAAATATCTTCAGTGGAAAACTGGAAAGAAGCTTTCTGAGAGACTGCTTTGTGTTCTGTTAATTCATCTCATAGAGTTACATCTTTCCCCTCAAGTTGCCATTCTCTAAGACTGTTCCTGTGGAATTTGCAAAGAGATATTTGGGTGCCCTTGGAGGGCTATGGTGAAAAAGGAAATCTCTTCTGTTAAAAACTGCAAAGAAATTTTCTGAGAAACTGCTTTTTGTGTTCTGTTAATTCATCTCACGGAGTTACAGCTTTCCCCTGAAGTAACCGTTCACTGAGATGGCTCTTGTGGAGTTTGCAAAGTGCTGTTGGGAGCCACTAGAGGGTTATGGCGAAAAAGGAAATATAATAAGATAAAAACCGAAAGGAAGCTTTCTGAGAAACTGCATTGTGTTTTGTTAATTCATCTCACAGAGTTACAGCTTTCCGCTCAGGAAGCCTTTCGCTAAGAGTGTTCTTGTGGTATTTGCAAAGTGATAATTAAAGTCCATAGAGGGCTATGGTTAAAAAGGAAATCTCTTCCGTTAAAATCTGGAAAGAAGCTTTCTGAGAAACTACTTTTTGTTCTGTTAATTCATCCCACAGAGTAACAGCTTTACCCTGAAGAAGCCTTTCGCTAAGACTATTCTTGTGGAATTTGCAAAGTGATATTTGGAAGCCCTTAGAGGGCTATGGTGAAAAAGGAAATATCCACCGTTAAAAACTGGAAAGAAGATTGCTGAGTAACTGCTTTGTGTTTTGTTAATTCATCTCACAGAATTAGAGCTTTTCCGTCAGAAGCCTTTCGCTAAGATTGTTCTTGTAGAACTTGCAAAGTGATATTTGGAAGCCCATATAGGGCTACGGAGAAAAAGGAAATATCCTCCGTTAAAAACTTCAAAGAAGCTTTCTGAGAAACTGCTTTATGTTCTGTTAATTCATCTCACAGAGTTACAGTTTACCCTCAAGCAGCCGTTCACTCAGACTGTTCTTGTTGAATTTGCAAAGTGATATTGGAAGCCCATAGAGGGTTATGGCGAAAAAGGAAATATCCTAAGATAAAAACCGAAAAGAAATTTTCTGAGAAAGTGCATTGTGTTCTCTTAATTCATTTCACAGAATTACAGCTTTCCCCTCAAGAAGCCATTCACCTAGACTGTCCCTGTGGAGGTTGCAAGGTGATAGTTGGAAGCCCATACAGGTCTACGGAGAAAAAGGAAATATGTTGCGTTAAATACTGGAAAGAATCTTTCTAGGAAAATGCTTTGTGTTCTCTTAATTCATCTCACCGAGTTACAGCTTTCCCCTCAAGAAGCCTTTCGCTAAGACTGTTCATGTGGAATTTGCAAAGTGATATTTGGAATCGCATAGAGGGCTACGGTGAAAAAGGAAATATCCTAAGGTAAAAACTGAAAAGTAGGTTTCTGAGAAAATGTTTTGTGTTCTGTTAATTCATCTTACAGAGTTACAGTTTTACCCTCAAGAAGCCTTTCGCTAATACTGTTCTTCTGGAATTTGCAAAGTCATATTTGGAAGCCCATAGAGGGCTTTGTTGAAAAAGGAAATATCCTAAGATAAAAAACGAAAAGAAGGTTTCTGAGAAACCGCTTTGTGTTCTGTTAGTTCATCTCACAGAGTTACATCTTTCCCGTACAGAATCCTTTCGCTAAGACTGTTCTTGTGGAACTTGCAAAATGTTTTTGGAAGCCCATAGAGGGCTATGCTGAAAAAGGAAATATCCTAAGATAAAAACTGAAAAGAAGCTTCCTGAGAAACTGCTTTGTGTTCTGTTAATTCATCTCAGAGAGTTACGGCTTTCCCTTCAAGAAGTCTTTCACAAAGACTGTTCTTATTTAATTTGCAAAGTGATATTTGGAAGACCATATAGGGCTATGTTGAAAAAGGAAATATAGTAAGATAAAATCCGAAAAGAAGCTATTTGAGAAACTACTTTGTGTTCTGTTAATTCATCTCAGAGAGTTACAGATTTCCCCTCAAGAGGCCGTTCACTAAGACTGTTCTTCTGAAATTTGGGAAGTGATATTTAGAATCCCATAGAGGGCTACGGTGAAAAAGGAATTATTTTCCGTTAAAAACTGGAAAGGATGTTTCTGAGAAACTGCTTTGTGTTCTGTTAATCCATCTCACAGAGTTCCAACATTTCCCTCTAAAAGCCTTTCGCTAAGGCTGTTGTTGTCGAATTTGCAAAGTGATATTTGGAAGCCCAAAGAGGGCTATGGTGAAAAAGGAAATATCTTCAGTTAAAAACTGGAAAGAAGCTTTCTGAGAAACTGCCATGTGTTCTGATAATAGACCTCACCTAGTTACAGCTTTCCACTCAAGAACACTTTCGCTAAGACACTTCTTGTGGGATTTGCAAAGTGATATTTGGAAGCCCATGGAGCGCTATGGTGAAAAACGAAATATCTTCATTTAAAAAGCGAAAAGAAGCTTTCTGAGAAACTTCTTTTTGTTCTGCTAATTCACCTCACAGAGTTACAGCTTTCCCCTCAATAATTCTTTCGCTACGAATGTTCTTGTGGAATTTGCAAAGTGAGATTTGGAATCCCATAGAGGGCTACGGTGAAAAAGGAAATATCGTAAGATAAAAACTGAAAAGAAGCTTTCTGAGAAACTGCTTTGTGTTCAGTTAATTCATCTCACATAGTTACATCTTTCCCCTCAGGAAGCCTTTCGCTAAGACTGTTCTTGTGAAACTTGCAAAGTGATATTTGGAAGCCCATAGAGGGCTATGGAATAAAAGGAAATATCCTCCATCAAAAACTGGAAAGAAGCTTTCTGAGAAACTGCTTTGTGTTCTTTTAATTCATCTCACAGAGTTACAGCTTTCCCCTCAAGAAGCCGTTCACTAAGACTTTTCTTGTGGAATTTGCAAAGTGATATTTGGAGGCCCATAGAGGGCTATGGTGAAAAAGAAAACATCCAAAGTTAAAAACTGAAATGAAGCTTTCTGTGAAACTGCTTTGTGTTCTGTTAATTCATCTCACAGAGTTACAGCTTTCCATTCAAGAAGTCGTTCACTAAGACTGTTCTTGTGAAATTTGCAAAATGATATTTGGAAGCCCATGGAGGACTATGGTGAAAATGGAAATATCCTAAGATAAAAACCGAAAAGAAGCTGTCTGAGAAACTGCTTTGTGTTGCGATAGTTTATCTCACAGAGTTACAGCTTTCCCATCAAGAAGTCGTTCACTAATACTGTTCTTGTGGAAATTGCAAAGTGATATTTGGAAGCCCATAGAAGGCTATGGTGAAAATGAAAATATCTTCCGTTAAAAACTGGAAAGAAGCATTCTGAGAAACTCTCGTGTGTTCTGTTAATACATCTCACCGAGTTACAGCTTTCTTCTCAAGAAGACTTTCGCTAAGACTGTTCTTCTGGGATTTGCAAAGTGATATTTGGAAGCCCGAGAGGGCTACGGTGAAAAAGGAAATATTTTGCGTTAAATTCTGGAAAGAATGTTTCTGAGAAACTGCTTTGTGTTCTGTTAATTCATCTCACAGAGTTACAGCTTTCCCCTCAAGAAGACTTTCGCTAAGACTCTTCATGTGGAATTTGCAAAGTGATATTTGGAATCCCATAGAGGGCTATGGTGAAAAAGGAAATATCCTAAGGTAAAAACTGAAAAGTAGGTTTCTGAGAAAAAGTTTTGTGTTCTGTTAATTTATCTTACACAGTTACAGCTTTACCCTCAAGATGCCTTTCGTTAATACTGTTCTTCTGGAATTTGCAAAGTGATATTTGAAACCCCTATAGCGCTATGGTTAAAATGGAAATATCGCAAGATAAAAAACGAAAAGAAGGTTTCTGAGAAACTGCTTTGTATTCTGTTAATTCGTCTCACAGATTTACAGCTTTCCCCTCCAGAATCCTTTCGCTAAGACTGTTCTTGTGGAATTTGCAAAATGTTTTTGGAAGCCCATAGAGGGCTATGCTGAAAAAGGAAATATCCTAAGATAAAAACTGAAAAGAAGCCTTCTGAGAAAGTGCTTTGTGTTCTGTAAATTCATCTCAGAGAGTTACAGCTTTTCCCTCAAGAAGTCTTTCCCAAAGACTGTTCTTGTGTAATTTGCAAAGTGATATTTGGAAGCCCATAGAGGGCTATGTTGAAAAAGGAAATATAGTAAGACAAAATCCAAAAAGAAGCTTTCTGAGAAACTGCTTTCTGTTCTGTTAATTCATCTCAAAGAGTTACAGATTTCCCTCATGAGGCCGTTCACTAAGACTGTTCTTCTGAAATTTGGAAAGTGATATTTAGAATCTCATAGAGGGCTGTGGGGAAAAAGGAAATATTTTCCGTTAAAAACTGTAAAGAAGCTTTCTGATAAACTGCTTTGTGTTCTGTTAGTTCATCTCACAGAGTTACAGCTTTCCTTTCAAGAAGCAGTTCACTGAGACAATTCTTGTGAAATTTCCAACGTGATGTTAGAAAACTCACAGAGGGCCATGGTGAAAAAGGAAATATCTTCCGTTAAAAACTTGAAAGAAGCATTTTGTGAAACTGCCGTGTGTTCTGTTAAAGCATCTCACTGAGTTACAGCTTTCCCCTCAATAAGGCTTTCCCTAAGACAGTTCTTGTGGGATTTGCAAAGTGATATTTGAAAGCCCATAGAGGGCTACGGTGAAAAAGGAAATATCTTTCGTTAAAAACTGGAAAGAAGATATCTGAGAAACTGCTTTGTGTTCTGTTAATTCATCTCACAGAGTTACAGTTTTCCCCTCCAGAAGTCTTTTGCTTACACTGTTCTTGTGAATTTTGCAAAGTGATATTTGGAATCACATAGAGGGCTATGGTGAAAAAAAAAAAAATCCTCCGTTAAAAACTGGAAAGTAGATTGCTGAGAAACAGCTTTGTGTTCTGTTAATTCATCACACAGAGTTACAGCTTTCCCCTCCAGAAGCCGTTCACTAAGACTGTTCTTGTGGAATTTGCAAAGTGATATTTGGAAGCCCACAGTGGGCTATGGTGAAAAAGGAAACATCCTAAGATAAAAACTGAAAAGAAGCTTTCTGAGAAACGGCTTTGTGTTCTGTTAATTCGTTCACAGAGTTACAGTTTTCCCGTCCAGAAACCTTTCGCTAACTCTGTTCTTGTGGAATTTGCAAAGTGATATTTGGAAGCCCAGAGAGAGCTATGGTGAAAAGGGAAATACCTTCAGTTAAAAAATGAAAAGAAGCTTTCCGAGAAATTGCTTTGTGTTCTGTTAATTCATCTCAAAGAGTTACAGCTTTCCCCTCAAGAAGCCTTCCGCTAAGACTGTTTTTGAGCAATTTCCAAAGTGATATGTGGAAGCCCATACAGGGCTATGGTGAAAATGGAAATATCCTAAGATACTAACCGAAATGAAGCTGTCTGAAAAACTGCTTTGTGTTCTGTTAGTTCATCTGACAGAGCTACAGCTTTCCCCTAAAGAAGCCGCTCACTAAGACTGTTTTGTGAAATTTGGAAAGTGAAATTTGGAAACCCAAAGACGACTATGGTGAAAAAGCACATATCTTCCGTTAAAAACTGGAAAGAAGTATTCTGAGAAAGTGCCGTGTGTTCTGTTAATACGTCTCACTGAGTTACAGCTTTCCCCTTAAGAAGCCTTTCGCTAAGACTGTTCTTGTGGAATTTGCAAAGTGATATTTGGAAGTCCAAAAGGGCTATGGTGAAAAAGGAAATATCTTCCGTTAAAAACTGGAAAGAAGATTTGTGAGAAATTGCTTTGTGTTCTGTTAATTCATCTCACAGAGTTAGAGCTTTCCCCTTAAGAAGCCTTTCGCTAAGACTGTTCTTGTGGAATTTGCAAAGTGATATTTGGAAGTCCAAAAGGGCTATGGTGAAAAAGGAAATATCCTCAGTTAAAAACTGGAAAGAAGATTTCTGAGAAACTGCTTTGTGTTCAGTTAGTTCCACTCACAGAGTTACAGCTTTCCCCTCAGGAAGCCATTCACTAAGACTGTTCTTGTGGAATTGCAAAGTGATATTTGGAGGCACATAGAGGGCAATGGTGAAAAAGGAAACATCCTAAGATAAAAACTGAAAAGAAGCTTTCTGAGAAACTGCTTTTTGTTCTGTTAATTCAAGTCACAGAGTTACTCTTTTACCTCAGGAAGCCTTTTGCTAAGGCTGTTGTTGTGGAATTTACAAAGTGATATTTTGAAGGCCAAAGAGGGCAAAGGTGAAATAGGAAATAACTTCAGTTAAAAACTGAAAAGAAGCGTTCTGAGAAACTGCTTTGTGTTCTGTTAATTCATCTCAAAGAGTTACAGGTTTTGCCTCAAGAAGCCTTCCGCTAAGACTGGTTTGGTGGAATTTCCAAAGTGATATTTGGATGCCCGTAGTAGGCTATGGTGAAAATGGAAATATCCTAAGATAAAAATCGAAAAGAAGCTGTATGAAAAGGTGCTTTGTGTTTTGTTAGTTCACTCAAAGAGTTACAGCTTTCCCCTCAAGAAGCCGTTCACTAAGACTGTTTTGTGAAATTTGCAAAGTGATATTTGGAACCCCATAGAGGGCTAAGGTGAAAAAGGAAATATCTTCCGTTTAAAACTGGAAAGAACCATTCTGAGAAAATGCGGTGTGTTCTGTTAGTACATATCACCGAGTTACAGCTTTCCTCTCAAGAAGCTTTTCGCTAAGACTGTTCTTGTGGGATTTCCAAAGTGATATTTGGAAGCCCATAGATGGCTATAGTGAAAAAGGAAATATCTTCAGTTAAATACTGGAAAGAAGCTTTCTGAGAAACTGCTTTGTGTTCTGTTAATTCATCTCACAGAGTTACAGCTTCCCCCTCAAGAAGCCTTTCGCTAAGACTGTTCTTGGGGAATTTGCAAAGTGATATTAGGAAGCCCATAGAGGACTATGGTGAAAAAGGAAATATCTTCTGTTAAAAACTGGAAAGAAGATTTCTGAGAAACTGCTTTGTGTTCTGTTAATGCATCTCACAGAGTTACAGATTTCCGCTCCAGAAGCCTTTCGCTTAGACTGTTCTTGTGGAATTTGCAAAGAGATATTTGGAAGCCCAAGGAGGGCTATGGTGAAAAGGGAAATAACTTCCGTTAAAAACTGGAAAGAAGCTTTCTGAGAAACTGCCATGTTTTATGTTAATACATCTCACCGAGTTACAGCTTTCCCCTCAAGAAGCCTTTCTATAAGACTGTTCTTGTGGAATTTGCAAAGTGATACTTGGAAGCCCTTAGAGGGCTATTTTGTAAATGGAAATATCCTAAGATAAAACCGAAAACAAGCTGTCTGAGAAACAGCTTTGTGTTGTGTTAGTTCATCTCACAGAGTTACAGATTTCCCCTCAAGAAGCCCTTCACTAAGACTGTTCTTGTGAAATCTGCAAACTGATATTTGTAATCTCATTGAGGGCTATGGTGAAAAAGGAAATATCTTTCGATAAAAACTGGAAAGAAGATTTGTGAGAAACTGCTTTGTGTTCTGTTAATTCATCTCACAGAGTTACAGTTTTCCCCTCCAGAAGTTTTTCGCTAACACTGTTCTTGTGGAATTTGCAAAGTGATATTTTGAAGCCCATAGTGGGCTATGGTGAAAAAGGAAATATCTTCCGTTAAAAACTGGAAAGAACCTTTCTGAGAAACTGCTTTGTGTTCCGTTAATTAATCTCACAGAGTTACAGCTTTCCTATCATGAAACCGATCACTAAGACTGTTCTTTTAGAATATGCTAACTGATATTTGGAAGCCCATAGAGGGCTACGGTGAAAAAGGAAATATCCTAAGATAAAAACTGAAAAGAAACTTTCTGAGAAACTGCTTTGTTTTCTGTTAATTCCTCTCCAGAGTTACAGCTTTGCCCTCAAGAAGCCTTTCGCTAAGACTGTTCTTGTGGAATTTGCAAAGTGATATTTGGAATCCCATAGAGGGCTAAGGTGAAAAAGGAAATATCTTCCGTTAAAAACTGGAAAGAAGATTTCTGAGAAACTGCTTTGTGTTCTACTGATGCATCTCACGGAGGTACAGCTCTACCCTCCAGAAACCTTTTGCTAACACTGTTCTTGTGGAATTTGCAAAGTGATATTTGGAAGCCCAGAGAAAGCTATGGTGAAAAATAAATATCTTTCACTAAAAACCGAAAAGAAGCTCTCTGAGAAACTGCTTTGTGTTTTGTTAGTTCATCTCACAAAATTACAGCGTTGATCTCCAGAAGCCTTTCGCTAAGTCTGTTCTTGTGGAATCTGCAAAGTGATCTTAGAAGCCCGTAGAGGGCTATGGTGAAAAATGAAATAACTTACGTTAAATATTGGAAAGAAGCTTTCTGAGAAACTGACGTGGGTTCTGTTAAAACATCTCACCGATTTACAGCTTTCACCTCAAGAAGCCTTTCGCTAAGACTGTTCTTGTGGGATTTGCAAAGTGATATTTGGAAGCCCATAGAGGGCTATGATGAAAAAGGAAATATCTTTCGTTGAAAATTGGAAAGAAGTTTTCTGAGAAATTGCATTGTGTTCTGTTAATTCATCTCACAGAATTACAGCTTTCCCCTCCAGAAGCTTTTCGCTAACACTGTTCTTGAGGAATTTGCAAAGTGATATTTGGAAGCCCGTATAGGGCTATGGTGAAAAAGAAAATATCTTCCGTTAAAAACTGGAAAGAACCTTTCTGAAAATCTACGTTGTGTTCTGTTAGTTAACGTCACAGAGTTACAGCTTCCTCTCATGAATCCGTTAACTAAGACTGTTCTTGTGGAATTTGCAAAGTGATATTTGGAAGCCCATAGAGGGCTATGGTGAAAAGGAAATCTCCTAAGATGAAAATAGAAAAGAAGCTTTCTGAGAAATTGCTTTGTGTTCTGTTAATTCAACTCACAGAGTTATAGCGTTCCCCTCAAGAAGCCTAACTCTAAGGGTCTTTCTGTGGAATTTGCAAAGTGATATTTGGAAGCCCATAGAGGGCTATGGTAAAAAAGGAACTATGTTCCGTTAAAAACTGCAAAGAAGATTTCTGACACACTGATTTGTATTCTGTTAATTCATCTCACAGAGATACAGCTTTTCCCTCCAGAAGACTTTCGCTAAGACTGTTCTTGTGGAATTTGCAAAGTGATATTTGGAAGCCCATAGAGGGCTATGTTGAAAAAGGAATATCCTAAGTTAAAAACTGAAAAGAAGCTTTCTGAGAAACTGCTTTGTGTTGTGTTAATTCATCTCACAGAGTTACAGCTTTCCCCTCAAGAATCGTTCACTAAGACTGTTCTTGTGAAGTTTGCAAAGCGATATTTGGAACACCTTTGAGGCCTATGATGAAAAAGGAAATATACTTAGAAAAAAACTGAAAAGAAGCTTTCTGAGAAACTGATTTGTGTTCTGTTAATTCATCTCACAGAATTACAGCATATCCCTCAAAAAGCCTTTCGCTAAGACGGTTCTTGTGGAATTTGCAATGTCATATTTGTAATCCCTTAGAGGGCTATGGTGAAAAACGAAATATCTTCCATTAAAAACTGGAAAGAAGCTTTCTGAGAGACTGCTTTGTGTTCTGTTAATTCCTCTCACCGATTACAGCTTTCACCTCAAGAAGCCTTTTGTTAAGACTGTTCTTTTGGAATTTGCAAATTGATATTTGGAATCTCCTAGAGGGCTATTGTGAAAAAGAAAGTATCCTCAGATAAAAACTTAAAAGAAGCTTTCTGAGAAACTGCATTGTGTTTTCTTAATTGATCTCACGGAGTTATAGATTTCCCCTTCAGAAGACTTTCGTTAAGACTGTTCTTGTGGAATTTGCAAAGTGATATTTGGAAGCCCGTAGAGGGCTATGGTGAAAAAGGAAATATCTTCCGTTAAAAACTGGAAAGAAGATTTCTGAGAAATTGCTATTTGTTCTGTGAATTCATCTCACGGAATTACAGCTTCACCTCCAGAAGCCTGTCGCTAAGACTGTTCATGTGGAATTTGCAAAGTGATATTTGGAAGCCCATAGAAGGCTATTTTGAAAAAGGAATTATCCTAAGATAGAAACTGAAACGAAGCTTTCTGAGAAACTGCTTGGTGTTCTGTTAATTCAACTCACAGAGTTAAAGCTTTCACCTCCAGAAGCCTTTCGCTAAGGCTGTTGTTGTGAAATTTTCAAAGTGATATTTGGAAGACCATAGAGGGCTATGGTGAAAAAGGAAATACCTTCCGTTAAAAACAGGAAAGAAGCTTTCTGAGAATCTGCCGTGTGTTATGTTAATACATCTCACCGAGTTACAGCTTTACCCTCAAGAAGCCTTTCGCTAAGGCTGTTCATGTGGGATTTGCAAAGTGATATTTGAAAGCCCATAGAAGGCTATGGTGACAATGGAAATACCTTCAGTTAAAAACTGGAAAAAAGCTCCTGAGTAACTGCTTTGTGTTCTGTTATTTCATCTCACAGAGTGACAGCTTTCCTCTCAAGAAGCCTTTCGCTAAGGCTGTTCTTGTGTAATTTTCAAAGTGATATTTAGAAGCCCATAGAGGGCTACGGTGAAAAAGGAAATATCTTCCGTTAAAAACTGGAAAGAAGCTTTCTGAGAAGTTGCTATGTGTTCTGTTAATTCATCTCACAGAGTTACAACTTTCCCCTCAGGAAGCCTTTCGCTAAGACTGTTCTTGTGGAATTTGCAAAGTGATATTTGGAAGCCCTTAGGGGGCTATGGTGAAAAAGGAAATATCTTCCGTTAAAAACTGGAAAGAAGATTTCTGAGAAACTACATTGTATTCTGTTAGTTCATCTCACAGTGTTACAGATTTCCCCTCCAGAAGCACTTCGCTAAAACTGTTCTTTAGGAATTTGCAATGTGATATTTGGTAGCCCTTTGAGTTCTATGGTGGAAAAGCAAATGTCCAAAGATAAAAACGGAAAAGAGGCTTTCTGAGAAACTGCTTTGTGTTGTGTTAATTCATCTCACAGAGTTACAGCTTTCCCCTCCAGAAGCCTTTCCCTAAGACTGTTCTTGTGGAATGTGCAAAGTGATATTTGGAAGCACAGAGAGGGCTACGGTGAAAAAGGAAAAATCTTCAGTTAAAAACTGGAAAAAGTCTGTCTGAGAAACCCCTTTTTGTTCTGTTAATTCATTTAACAGAGTTACAGCTTTCCCCTCCAGAAGACTTTCGCTAAAACTGTTGTTGTGGAATTTGCAAGGTGATATTTAGAAGCCCATAGAGGGCTATGGCGAAAAAGGAAATATCTTCCGTTAAAAACTGGAAAGAAGCCTTCTGAGAAACTGCTTTGTGTTCTGTTAATTCATCTCACAGAGTTACTGCGTTCCCCACAGGAAGCCTTTCGGTAAGACTGTTCTTGTGGAATTTGCAAAGTGATATTTGGAAGACCCGAGAGGGCTACGGTGTAAAAGGAAATATCTTCCGTTAAAAACAGAAAAGAAGCTTTCTGAGAAACTGCATTGTGTTCTGTTTATTCATCTCAAAGTGTTGCAGGATTTTCTCATGAAGCCTTTCGATAAGACTGTTCTTGTGGAATTTGCAAAGTGATATATGGATGCCCATAGAGGGCTATGGTGAAAATGTAATTATCCTGAGATAAAATCGAAAAGAAGCTTTCTGCGAAACTGCTTTGTGTTCTGTTAGTTCATCTTACAGAGTTTCAGTTTTGCCCACAAGGTGCCCCACTAAGACTATTCTTCTGAAATTTGCAAATTGATATTTCCAAACCCATAGAGAGCTACGGTGAAAAGCGAAATATCTTCCGTTAAAAACGGGAAAGAAGCTTTCAGAGGAACTGCCGTGTGTTCTGTTAATACATCCACCGAGTTACAGATTTCCCCTCAAGTTGCCGTTCACTAAGGCTGTTCTAGGGGAACTTGCAAAGTGATATTTGGAAGACCATAGAGGGCTACGGTGAGAAAGGAAAAATCTTAAGTTAAAAACTGAAAAGAAACTTTCTGAGAAACTACCGTGAGTTGGTGCAATACATCTCACCAAGTTACAGCTTTCCCCTCAAGAAGCCTTTCACTAAGACTGTTCTTTTGCAATTTGCAATGTGATATTTGGAAGCCCATAGAGGCTTATGGTGAAAAAGGAAATATCCTAATATAAAAATTGAAAAGAAGCTTTCTGAGATACGGCTTTGGGTTCTCTTAATTCATCTCACAGAGTTAGAGCTTTCCCCTCAAGAAGCCGTTCACTAAGACTGCTCTTGTGAAATTTGCAAAGTGATATTTGGAAACCCATAGGAGGCTATGGTGAAAAAGGAAATGTCTTTCGTTAAAAACTGGAAAGATTCTTTCTGAGAAACTGCCATGTGCTCCGTTAATACACCTCACCGAGTTACAGCTTTCCCCTCAAGAAGCCTTTCGATAAGACTGTTCTTGTGGGATTTGCAAAGTGAATTCTGAAAGCCCATAGAGGGCTACGGTGAAAAAGGAAATATCTTCAGTTAAACTGTGGATAGAAGCATTCTGAGAAACTGCTTTCTGTTCTGTTAATTCATCTCACAGAGTTACAGCTTTCCCCACAAGAAGCCTTTCGTTAAGAGTGTTCTTGTGGGATTTGCAAAGTGGTATTTGGAAGCCCCTAGAGGGCTAGGCTGAAAAAGGAAATTTCTTCAGTTAAAAACTGGAAAGAAGGTTTCTGAGAAACTGTTTTGTGTTCTGTTAATTCATCTCACAGAGTTACAGCTTTCCCCACCAGAAGCCTTTCCCTAAGACTATTCTTGTGAAATTTGCAAAGTGATATTTGGAACCCCTAGAGGTCTATGGTGAAAAAGGAAATATCTTCAGTTAAAAACTGGAAAGAAGCTTTCTGAGAAACTACTTTGTGTTCTGTTAATTTATTTCACAGAGTTACAACTTTCCTCTACGGAATCCCTTCGTTAGGACTGTTCTTGTTGAATTTGCAAAGTGATATTTGGAAGCCCATTGAGGGCTAAGGTGAAAAAGTAAATATCTTCCGCTAAAAGCCAAAAAGAAGCTCTCTGAGAAACTGTTTTGTGTTCTCTTAGTTCATCTCACAGAGTTTCAGCTTTCTCCACCTGAAGCCGTTCAGTAAGACTGTTCTTGTGAAATTTGCAAAGTGATATTTGGAAACCCATAGATGGCTGTGGTGAAAAATGAAATATCTTCCGTTAAATACTGGAAAGAAGCTTTCAGAGAAACTGCCATGTGTTCTGTTAATACATTTCACCGAGTTACAACTTTCCCCTCAAGAAGCTGTTGGTTAAGACTGTTCTAGTGGAATATGCAAAGTGATATTTGGAAGCCTATAGAGGGCTATGGTGAAAAAGGAAATATCTTCCGTTAAAAACCGGAAAGAAGATTTCTGAGAAACTGTCGTGTGTTCTGTTAATACATCTCACCGAGTTACAGCTTTCCCCTCAAGAGGCCTTTCGCTAATACTGTTTTTGTGGGATTTGCACAGTGATATTTGGAAGCCCATAGAGGGCCAAGGTGAAAAAAGAAATTTCTTCTGTTAAAAACTGGAAAGAATTTTTCTGAGAAACTTCTTTTTGTTCTGTTAATTCATCTGACAGAGTTACAGCTTTCCCCTACAGAAACCTTTCCCTAAGACTGTTCTTTAGGAATTTGCAAGGTGATATTTGGAAGCCCATAGAGGGCTAGGGCGAAAAAGGAAATATCTTACGTTAAAAACTGGAAAGAAGCTTTCTGAGAAACTGCCGTGTGTTCTGTTAATACACCACACTGATTACAGCTTTACCCTCAAGAAGCCTTTCGCTAAGACTGTTCTTGTGGGATTTCCACTGTGATATTTAGAAGCCCATAGAGGGCTATGGTGAAAAAGGAGATATCTTCAGTTAAAAACTTGAAAATAGCTGTATGAGAAACTGCTTTGTGTTCTGTTATTTTACCTTTCAGAGTTATAGCTTTCCCCTCCAGAAGCCTTTCCCTAAGACTGTTCTTGTGGAAATTGCAAAGTGATATTTGGTAAAAGGTGAAAGATTTATGTGATCTGAAGAGAAACCAGAGAATTGCAAAGTGATACCTGGAATCCAACAGAGGGCTATGGTGAAAAAGGAAATATCTTCAGTTAAAAACTGGAAAGAAGCTTTCTGAGAAACTGCCGTGTGTTGGTGTAATACATTTCACCGAGTTACGGCTTTCCCCTCAAGAAGCCTTTCACTAAGACTGTTCTATTGGAATTTGCAATGTGATTTTGGAAGCCCATAGAGGCCTATGGTGAAAAAGGAAATATCCTAAGATAAAAATTGAAAAGAAGCTTTCTGAGAAACGGCTTTGGATTCTCTTAATTCATCTCACAGAGTTAGAGCTTTCCCCTCAAGAAGTCGTTCACTAAGACTGCTCTTGTGGAATTTGCAAAGTGATATTTGGAAACCCATAGGAGGCTATGGTGAAAAAGGCAATGTCTTCTGTTAAAAATTGGAAAGAAGCTTTCTGAGAAACTTCCATGTGTTCTGTTAATACACCTCACCGAGTTACAGCTTTCCCCTCAAGAAGACTTTCGCTAAGACTGCTCTTGTGGGATTTGCAAAGTGATATTTGGAAGCCCATAGAGGGCTACGGTGAAAAAGGAAATATCTTCAGTTGAACTGTGGATAGAAACATTCTGAGAAACTGCTTTCTGTTCTGTTAATTCATCTCACAGAGTTACAGCCTTCCCCTCAAGAAGCCTTTCGCTAAGAGTGTTCTTGTGGGATTTGCAATGTGGTATTTGGAAGCCCCTAGAGGGCTATGATGAAAAAGGAAATTTCTTAAGATAAAAACTGGAAAGAAGCTTTCTAAGAAACTGCTTTGTGTTCTGTTAATTCATCTCACAGAATTACAGCTTTCTCCTCAAGAAGCCTTTCGCTAAGACTGTTCCTGTGGAATTTGCAAAGTGATATTTGGAAGCCCATAGTGGGCTATGGTGAAAAAGAAAATGTCTTTCTCTAAAAACTGAAAAGAAGCTCTCTGAGAAACTGCTTTGTGTTCTGTTAGTTCATCTCACAGAGTTTCAGCTTTCTCCTCAAGAAGCCGTTCACTAAGACTGTTCTTGTGAAATTTGCAAAGTGATATTTGGAAGCCCATAGAGGGCTATGGTGAAAAGGAAATGTCTTCCGTTAATAACTTGAAAGAAGCTTTCTGAGAAACTGCTTTGTGTTCTGTTAATTCATCTCACAGAATTACAGCTTTCCCCTCAAGAAGCCTTTCGCTTTGTGTTGTCTTAATTCATCTCCCAGAGCTAAAACCTTCCCCTCCAAAAGCCCTCCGCAAAGACTGTTCTTCCGGAAATTGCAAAGTGATATTTGGAAGCCCATAGAGGGCTATGTTGAAAAAGGAAATTACCTAAGAAAAAAACTGTAAAGAAGGTTTCTTGGAAACTACTTTGTGTTCTGTTAATTCATCTCACAGAATTACAGCTTTTCCCTCAAGAAGCCTTACGCTAAGGCAGTTGTTGTGGAATTTGCAAAGTGATATTTGGAAGCCCATGCAGGGCTATGGTGAAAAAGGAAATATCTTCAGTTAAAAACGGGAGAGAAGCTTTCTGAGAAACTGCTTTCTGTTCTGTAAATTCATCTCAAAGAGTTACAGCTTTCCCCTCAAGAAGTCTATCGTAAGACTGTTCTTGCGGAATTTGCAAAGTGCTATTTGGAATCCCTTAGATGGCTATGGTGAAAATGGAAATATCCTAAGATGAAAACCGAAAAGAAGCTTTCTGAAAAATTCTTTGTGTTCTGTTAGTTCATCTCACAGAATTACAGCTTTCCCTTCAAGAAGTCGTTCACTACGACTGTTCTTGTGAAATTTGAAAAATGAACTTTGGATGCCGTTAGAGGGCTATGGTGTAAAAGGAAATATCTTCCGTTAAAATCTGGAAAGAAGCTTTCTGAGAAACTGCCGTGTGTTCTGTTAATACATCTCACCAAGTTACAGCTTTCCCCAAAAGAAGTCTTTGGCTAAGACTGTTCCTGTGGGATTTGCAAAGTGATATTTGGAAGCCCTTAGAGGGCTTTGGTGAAAAAGGAAATATCTTCAGTTAAAAACTGGCAAGAACCTTTCTGAGAAACAGCTTAGTGTTCTGTTAATTCATCTCACACAGTTACAGCTTTCCCCTCAAGAAGCCTTTCGCTGAGACTTTTCTTGTGGGATTTGCAAAGTGACATTTGTAAGCCGATAGAGGGCTATGCTGAAAAACGAAATATCTTCAGTTAAAATCAGGAAAGAAGCTTTCTGAGAAACTGCTTTGTGTTCTGTTAATTCATCCCACAGAATTACAGCTTTCCCCTCAAGAAGCCTTTCGCTAAGACTGTTCTTGTGTGCCACATTTTCTTAATCCAATCTGTCACTGATGGACATTTGGGTTGATTCCAAGTCTTTGCTATTGTGAATAGTGCTGCAATAAACATACGTGTGCATGTGTCTTTATAGCAGCATAATTTATAATCCTTTGGGTATATACCTAGTAATGGGATGGCTGGGTCATATGGTACATCTAGTTCTAGATCCTTGAAGAATCGCCATACTGTTTTCCATAATGGTTGAACTAGTTTACAATCCCACCAACAGTGTAAAATGAGTTTGTGTCCTTTGTAGGGACATGGATGCAGCTGGAAACCGTCATTCTCAGCAAACTATCACAAGAACAGAAAACCAAACACCGCATGTTCTCACTCATAGGCGGGAACTGAAAAATGAGATCACTTCGACTTGGGAAGGGGAACATCACACACCGGGGCCTATCATGGGGAGGGGGAGGGGGGAGGGATTGCATTGGGAGTTATACCTGATGTAAATGAGGAGCTGATGGGTGCAGCATACCAACATGGCACAAGTATACATATGTAGCAAACCTGCACGTTGTGCACATGTACCCTACAACTTGAAGTTTAATAATAATAAATCAATCAATCAATAAATAAATAAATAAAGACTGTTCTTGTGAAATTTGCAAAGTGATATTTGGAAGCCTATAGAGGGCTACGGTGAGAAAGGAAATAACCTAAGATAAAAACTGAAAAGAAGCTTTCTCAGAAACTCCTTAGTGTTCTGTTAATTCATCTTACACAGTAACCGTTTTACCCTCAAGAGCTTTCTGAGAAACTGCCGTGTGTTCGTGTAATACATCTCACCGAGTTACAGCTTTCTCCTCAAGAAGCCTTTCACTGAGACTGTTCTTGTGGGATTTGCAAAGAGATATTTGGAAGCCCATAGAGGGCTATGGTGAGAAAGGAAATATCTACGGTTAAAAACTGGAAAGAGGCTTTCTGAGAAATTGATTTGTGTTCTGCTAATTCATCTCACAGGGTTACAGCTTTCCCCTCCAGAAGCCTTTTGTTAAGACTGTTCTTGTGGGATTTGCAAAGTGATATTTGGAAGCCCATAGAGGGCTATGGTGAAAAAGGAAATATCTTCAGTTAAAAACTGGAAAGAGGCTTTCTGAGAAACTGCTTTGTGTTCTGTCAATTCATCTCTGAGAGTTACAGCTCTCTCCTCAAGAAACACTTCGCTAAGACTGTTCTTGTGGAATTTGCAAAGTGATACTTTGAAGCCCCTAGGGGGCTATGGTGTAAAAGGAAATATCTTCCGTTAAAAACTGGAAAGAAGATTTCTTAGAAACTGCTTTGTGTTCTGTTAATTCATCTCACAGAGTTAGAGCTTTTTCCTCCACAAGCCTTCCACTAAGACTGTTCTTGTGGAATTTGCAAAGTGATATTTGGAAGCGCATAGAGGTCTAAGGTGAAAATGGAAATATCCTAAGATAAAAACAGAAAAGAAGCTTTCTGAGAAACTTCTTTGTGTTCTGTTAGTTCATCTCACTGAGTTACAGCTTGACCCTCAAGAATCCGTTCAGTAAGGCTGTTCTTGTGAAATTTGCAAAGTGATATTTGGAAGCCCATAGAGGGCTACGGTGAAAAAGAAAATATCTTCCGTTAAAAACTGGAAAGAAGCATTCTGAGAAATTGCCGTGTGTTGTGTTAATACATCTCACTGACTTACAGCTTTCCCCTCAACAAGCCTTTCGCTAAGACTGTTCTTGTGAAATTTGCAAAGTGATATTTGGAAGCCCATAGAGGGCTACGGTAAAAAAGGAAGTATCTACCGTTAAAAACTTGAAAGATGCTTTCTGAGAAACTGCCGTGTGTTCGTGTAAGACATCTCACCGCGTTAGAGCTTTGCGCTCAAGAAACGTTTCGCTAAGACTCTTCTTGTGGGATTTGCAAAGTGATATTTGGAAGCCCATAGAGGGCTATGGTGAAAATGGAAATATCCTAAGATAAAAACTGAAAAGAAGCTTTCAGAGAAAATGCTGTGTGTTCTGTTAGTTCACCTCACAGAATTACAGACTTCCCCTCAATAATCCGTTCTCTAAGACTGTTCTTGTGAAATTTTCAAAGTGATATTTGGAAGCCCATAGAGGGCTATGGTGAAAAAGGAAATATCTTCCGTTAAAAACTGGAAAGAAGCATTCTGAGAAATTGCCGTGTGTTGTGTTGATACTTCTCACTGACTTACAGCTTTCCCCTCAGGAAGCCTTTTGCTAAGATTGTTCTTGTGAAATTTGCAAAGTGATATTTGGAAGCCCATAGAGGGCAATGGTGAAATAGGAAATATCTACCATTACAAACTGGAAAGAAGCTTTCTGAGAAAATGCCCTGTGTTCGTGTAAGACATCCCACCGAGATACAGCTTTTCGCTGAAGAAGCCTTTCTCTAAGACTGTTCTTGTGGAATTTGCCAAGTGATATTTGGAAGCCCATAGAGGGCTAAGGTAAAAAAGGAAATATCTTCCGTTAAAAATGGAAAGAAGATTTCTGAGAAACTGCTTTGTGTTCTGCTAATTCATCTCACAGAGTTAGAGCTTTCCCCTCAAGAAGCCTTTCGCTAAGACTGTTCTTGTGGATTTTGCAAAGTGAATTTGGAAGCCCCTAGAGGGATATGGTGAAAAACGAAATATCTTCCGTTAAAAAGTGGAAAGAAGCTTTCTGAGAAACTGCTGTGTGTTCTGTTAATACACCTCACCGATTTACAGCTTTCCCCTCAAGAAGCCTTTCGCTAAGACTGTTCTTGTGGGATTTGCAGAGAGATATTTGGAAACCCATAGAGGGATCTGGTGAATAAGGAAATATCTTCACTTAAAAACTGGAAAGAAGCTTTCTGAGATCCCGCTTGGTGTTCTGTTAATTCATCTCACAGAGTTACAGCTTTCCCCTCAAGAAGCCTTTCCCTAAGACTGTTCTTGTGGAATTTTCAAAGTGATAATTGGAAGCCCATAGAGCGCTTTGGTGAAAAAGGAAATATCTTCCGTTAAAAACTGGAAAGGAGCTTTCTGAGAAACTGCCGTGTTTCATGTAATACATCTCACCGAGTTACAGCTTTCTCCTCAAGAAGCCTTTCACTGAGACTGTTCTTGTGGGATTTGCAAAGAGATATTTGGAAGGCCGTAGAGGGCTACGGTGAGAAAGGAAATATCTACCGTTAAAAAATGGAAAGAAGCTTTCTGAGAAACTGATTTGTGTTCTGCTAATTCATCTCACGTGGTTACAGCTTTCCCCTCCAGAAGCCTTTTGCTGAGACTGTTCTTGTGGGATTTGCAAAGTGATATTTGGAAGCCCATAGAGGGCTACGGAGAAAAAGGAAATATCTTCAGTTAAAAACTGGAAAGAGGCTTTCTGAGAAACTGCTTAGTGTTCTGTTAATTCATCTCGGAGAGTTACAGCTGTCTCTTCAAGAAGCCCTTCGCTAAGACTTTTCTTGTCGAATTTGCAAAATGATACTTTGAAGCCCATATGGGGCTATGGTGTAAAAGGAAATATCTTCTGTTAAAAACTGGAAAGAAGATTTCTGAGAAACTGCTTAGTGTTCTCTTAATTCATCTCACAGAGTTACACCTTTTCCGTCAAGAAGACATTCGCTAAGTCTGTTCTTGTGGAAATTGTGAATTGATATTTGGAAGCCCATAGAGTGCTGTGGTGAAAATGGAAATATCCTAAGATAAAAACCAAAAAGAAGCTTTCTGAGAAATTGCTTTGTGTTTTGTTAGTTCATCTCACAGATTTACAGCTTTCCCCTCAAGAATCCGTTCACTAAGACGGTTCTTGTGAATATTGCAAAATGATATTTGGAAGCCCATAGAGGACTATGGTGAAATAGGAAATATCTTCTGTTAAAAACTGGAAAGAAGCATTCTGAAAAATTACCGTGTGTTGTGTTAATACATCTCACCGACTTATAGGATTCCCCTCAAGAAGCCTTTCGCTAAGACTGTGCTTGTGATATTTGCAAACTGATATTTGGAAGCCCTTTGAGGACTATGGTGAAAAAGGAAATATCTTCAATTAAAACTGGAAAGAAGCTTTCTGAGAAACTGCTTTGTGTTCTGTTAAGTCATCTGAAAGAGTTACAGCTTTCCCTCAAGAAGTATTTCGCTAAGACTGTTCTTGTGGAATTTGCAATGTGATAATTGGAATCCCGTAGAGGGCTATGGTGAAAAAGGAAATATCTTCCATTAAAACCCGAAAAGAAGGTTTCTGAGAAACTGCTTTGTGATCTGTTAGTTCGTCTCACAGATTTACAGCTTTCCCCTAAAGAAGCCGTTCACTAAGACTGTTCTTGTGAAATTTGCAAAGTGATATTTGGAAGCCCATAGAGGGCTTTGGTGAAAAAGGAATTATCTTCCGTTAAAAACTGGAAAGAAACTTTTTCAGAAACTGCCGTGTGTTCTGAGAATACATCTCACCAAATTACAGCTTTCCCCTCAAGAAGCCTTTCGCTAAGACTGTTCTTTTGGAATTTTCAAAGTGATATTTGGAAGCCCCTAGAGGGCTATGGTGAAAAAGGAATTATCTTCCGTTAAAAAGTGGAAAGAAGCTTTCTGAGAAACTGCCTTGTGTTCTGTTAATACATCTCACCGAGTTACAGCTTTCCCCTCAAGAAGCCTTTCGCTAAGACTGTTCTTGTGCGATTTGCACAGAGATATTTGGAAGACCATAGACGACTATGGTGAATAAGGAAATATCTTCTGTTAAAAACTGGAAAAAAGGTTTCTGAGATACTGCTTTGTGTTCTGTTAATTCATCTCACAGAGTTACAGCTTTCCCCTCCAGAAGCATTTCCGTAAGACTGTTCTTGTGGAATTTGCAAACTGATATTTGGAAGCCCATAGAGCGTTACGGTGAAAAAGTAAATATCTTCCGTTTAAAACTGGAAAGAAGCTTTCTGATAAACTGCTTTGTGTTCTGTTATTTCATCTCACATGGTTACAGCTTTCCCTTCCAGAAGCCTTTCACTAAGACTGTTCCTGTGGGATTTGCAAAGTGATAATTGGAAGCCCATAGAGGGCTATGGTGAAAAAGAAAATATCTTCAGTTAAAACCTGGAAAGAGGCTTTCTGAGAAACTGCTTTGTGTTCTGTTAATTCATCTCTGAGAGTTACAGCTCTCTCCTCAAGAAACCCTTCGCTAAGACTGTTCTTGTGGAATTTGCAAAGTGATACTTTGAAGCCACAGGGGGCTATGGTGTAAAAGGAAATATCTTCCATTAAAAACTGGAAAGAAGATTTCTTAGAAACTGCTTTGTGTTCTGTTAATTCATCTCACAGAGTTAGAGCTTTTTCCTCCACAAGCCTTCCGCTAAGACTGTTCTTGTGGAATTTGCAAAGTGATATTTGGAAGCCCATAGAGGGCTATGATGAAAATGGAAATATCCTAAGATAAAAACCGAAAAGAAGCTTTCTGAGAAACTGCTTTGTGTTCTGTTAGTTCATCTCACTGAGTTACAGCTTTACCCTCAAGAATCCGTTCAGTAAGGCTGTTCTTGTGAAATTTTCAAAGTGATATTTGGAAGCCCATAGAGGGCTATGGTGAAAAAGAAAATATCTTCCGTTAAAAACTGGAAAGAAGCATTCTGAGAAATTGCCGTGTGTTGTGTTAATACATCTCACTGACTTACAGCTTTCCCTTCAACACGCTTTTCGCTAAGACTGTTCTTGTGAAATATGCAAAGTGATATTTGGAAGCCCATAGAGGGCTACGGTGAAAAAGGAAATATCTACCGTTAAAAACTTGAAAGATGCTTTCTGAGAAACTGCCGTGTGTTCGTGTAAGACATCTCACCGCGTTATAACTTTGCGCTCAAGAAACCGTTCGCTAAGACTGTTCTTGTGGGATTTGCAAAGTGATATTTGGAAGCATGTAGAGGACTATGGTGAAAATGGAAATATCCTAAGATAAAACTGAAAAGAAGTTTTCTGAGAAAATGCTGTGTGTTCTGTTAGTTCACCTCACAGAATTACAGCCTTCCCCTCAATAATCCGTTCACTAAGACGGTTCTTGTGAAATTTGCAAAGTGATATTTGGAAGCCCATAGAGGGCTACAGTGAAAAAGGAAATATCTTTCGTTAAAAACTGGAAAGAAGCATTCTGAGAAATTGCCGTGTGTTGTGTTGATACATCTCACCGACTTACAGCTTTCCCCTCAAGAAGCCTTTCGCTAAGACTGTTCTTGTGATATTTGCAAACTGATATTTGGAAGCCCTTTGAGGACTATGGTAAAAAAGGAAATATCTTCAATTAAAACTGGAAAGAAGCTTTCTGAGAAACTGCTTTGTGTTCTGTTAAGTCATCTGAAAGAGTTACAGCTTTCCCTCAAGAAGTATTTCGCTAAGACTGTTCTTGTGGAATTTGCAATGTGATAATTGGAATCCCGTAGAGGGCTACGGTGAAAAAGGAAATATCTTCCATTAACACCCGAAAAGAACCTTTCTGAGAAACTGCTTTGTGATCTGTTAGTTCGACTCACAGACTTCCAGCTTTCCCCTCAAGAAGCCGTTCACTAAGACTGTTCTTGTGAAATTTGCAAAGTGATATTTGGAAGCCCATAGAGGGCTTTGGTGAAAAAGGAAATATCTTCCGTTAAAAACTGGAAAGAAACTTTATCAGAATCTGCCGTGTGTTCTGAGAATACATCTCACCAAATTACAGCTTTCCCCTCAAGAAGCCTTTCGCTAAGACTGTTCTTGTGGAATTTGCAAAGTGATATTTGGAAGCCCATAGAGGGCTATGTTGAAAAAGGATATATCTTCCGTTCAAAAATGGAAAGAAGCTTTCTGAGAATCTGCTTTCTGTTTTGTTAATTGTTCCCACAGTGTTACAGCTTTTCCCTGAAGAAGCTTTTACGCTAAGACTGTTCTTGTGGAATTTTCATAGTGATATTTGGAAGCCCTTAGAGCGCTATGGAGGAAAAGGAAACATCTTCCGTTAAAAACTGGAAAAAAGCTTTCTGAGAAACTACTTTGTGTTCTGTTAATTCATCTCACAGAGTTACAGCTTTCCCTTCAAGAAGCCTTTCGCTAAGCCTTTTCTTGTGGTATTTGCAAAGTGATATTAGGAAGCCCATAGAGGGCTATGGTGGAAAAGGAAATATCTTCAGTTAAACACTGGAAAGAAGCTTTCTGAGAAACTGCTTTGTGTTCTGTCAATTCATCTCACAGAGTTACAGCATTCCCTTCAAGAAGACTTTCACGAAGACTGTTCTTTTGGACTTTGCAAAGTGATATTTGGAAGCCCATAGAGGGCTATTTTGAAAAAGGAAATATCTTCCGTTAAAAACTGGAAAGAAGCTTTCGGAGAAACTGCTTTGTGTTCTTTAATTCATCTCACAGAGTTACAGCATTTCCCTCAAGAATCCTTTCGATAAGACTGTTCTTGTGAAATATGCAAAGTGATATTTAGAAGCCCATAGAGGACTATGGTGGAAAAGGAAATATCTTCCGTTAAAAACTGAAAAGAAGCTTTATGAGAAACTGCTTTGTGTTCTGTTAATTCATCTCACAGAGTTACAGCTTTCCCTTCAAGAAGTCTTTCGCTAAGACTCTTCTTGTGGAATTGGCAAAGTGATATTTAGAAGGCCATAGAGGTCTATGGTGAAAAAGGAAATATCTTCTGTGAAAAACTGGAAAGAAGCTTCCTGAGAAACTGTTCTGTGTTCTGTTAATTCATCTCACAGAGCTACTGCTTTACCATCAAGAAGCCTTTCGCTAAGACTGTTCTTGTGGATTTTGCAAAGTGATATTTGGAAACCCTTTGAGGGCTATGGTGAAAAACGAAATATCTTCCGTTAAAAACTGGAAAGATGATTTCTGAGAATCTGTTTTGTGTTCTGTTAATTCATCTCACAGAGTTACAGCTTTCCCCTCAAGAAGCCTTTCGCAAAGACTGTTCTTGTGGAATTTGCAAAGTGATATTTGGAAGCCCATAGAGGGCTATGGTGAAAAAGGAAATATCTTCCGTTAAAAACTAGAAAAAAGCTTTCTGAGAAACAGCTTTGTGTTCTGTCAATTCATCTCACAGAGTTACAACTTTCCCTCCAGGAGCCTTTTGCTAAGACTGTTATTGTGGAATTTGCAAAGTGATATATGGAAGCCCATGGAGGGCTATATTGAAAAAGGAAATAACTTCCGTTAAAAACTTGAAAGAAGCTTTCTGAGAAACTGATTTGTGTTCTGTTAATTCATCTCACAGAGTTACAGCTTTCCTTTCAACAAGCCTTTCGCTAAGACTGTTCTGGTGGAATTTGCAAAGTGATATTTGGAAGCACATAGAGGGCTATGGTGAACAAGGAAATAGCTTCCGTTAAAAACTGGAAAGAAGCTTTCTGAGATACTGCTTTCTGTTCTGTTAATTATTCCCATAGTGTTACAGCTTCGCCCTGAAGAAGATTTTCGGAAAGACTGATTTTATGGAATCTCCAAAGTGATATTTGGAAGCCCATAGAGGGCTATGGTGGAAAAGAAAATATCTTCCTTTAAAAACAGGAAAGAAGCTTTCTGAGAAAATGCTTTGTGTTCTGTTAATTCATCTCACAGACTTACAGATTTCCCTACAATAAGCCTTTCGCTAAGATTCTTCTTGTGGAATTTTAAAAGTGATATTTGAAAGCCTATAAAGGGCTACGGTGAAAAAGGAATTATCTTCCGTTAAAAGCTGGAAAGAAGCTTTCTGAGAAACTGCATTCTGTTCTGTTAATTCATGTCACAGAGTTACAGCTTTCCCCTCAAGAAGCCTTTCGCTAAGACTGTTCTTGTGGAATATTTAAAGTGATATTTGGAAGCCCATAGAGGGCTATGGTGTAAAAGGATATATCTTCCCTCAAAAATGGAAAGAAGCTTTCTGAGAATCTGTTTTGTGTTCTGTTAATTGTTCCCACAGTGTTACAGCTTTTCCCTGAAGAAGCTTTTCGCTAAGACTGTTCTTGTGGAATTTTCATAGTGATATTTGGAAGCCCTTAGAGGGCTATGGTGGAAAAGGAAATATCTTCAGTTAAACACTGGAAAGAAGCTTTCTGAGTAACTGCTTTGTGTTCTGTCAATTCATCTCACAGAATTACAGCATTCCCTTCAAGAAGACTTTTCGAAGACTGTTCTTGTGGAATTTGCAAAGTGATATTTAGAAGCCCATAGAGGACTATGGTGGAAAAGGAAATATCTTCCGTTAAAAACTGAAAAGAAGCTTTATGAGAAACTGCTTTGTGTTCTGTTAATTCATCTCACAGAGTTACAGCTTTCCCTTCAAGAAGTCTTTCGCTAAGACTCTTCTTGTGGAATTGGCAAAGTGATATTTAGAAGGCCATAGAGGTCTATGGTGAAAAAGGAAATATCTTCTGTGAAAAACTGGAAAGAAGCTTCCTGAGAAACTGTTCTGTGTTCTGTTAATTCATCTCACAGAGCTACTGCTTTACCATCAAGAAGCCTTTCGCTAAGACTGTTCTTGTGGATTTTGCAAAGTGATATTTGGAAACCCTTTGAGGGCTATGGTGAAAAACGAAATATCTTCCGTTAAAAACTGGAAAGATGATTTCTGAGAATCTGTTTTGTGTTCTGTTAATTCATCTCACAGAGTTACAGCTTTCCCCTCAAGAAGCCTTTCGCAAAGACTGTTCTTGTGGAATTTGCAAAGTGATATTTGGAAGCCCATAGAGGGCTATGGTGAAAAAGGAAATATCTTCCGTTAAAAACTAGAAAAAAGCTTTCTGAGAAACAGCTTTGTGTTCTGTCAATTCATCTCACAGAGTTACAACTTTCCCTCCAGGAGCCTTTTGCTAAGACTGTTATTGTGGAATTTGCAAAGTGATATATGGAAGCCCATGGAGGGCTATATTGAAAAAGGAAATAACTTCCGTTAAAAACTTGAAAGAAGCTTTCTGAGAAACTGATTTGTGTTCTGTTAATTCATCTCACAGAGTTACAGCTTTCCTTTCAACAAGCCTTTCGCTAAGACTGTTCTGGTGGAATTTGCAAAGTGATATTTGGAAGCACATAGAGGGCTATGGTGAACAAGGAAATAGCTTCCGTTAAAAACTGGAAAGAAGCTTTCTGAGATACTGCTTTCTGTTCTGTTAATTATTCCCATAGTGTTACAGCTTCGCCCTGAAGAAGATTTTCGGAAAGACTGATTTTATGGAATCTCCAAAGTGATATTTGGAAGCCCATAGAGGGCTATGGTGGAAAAGAAAATATCTTCCTTTAAAAACAGGAAAGAAGCTTTCTGAGAAAATGCTTTGTGTTCTGTTAATTCATCTCACAGACTTACAGATTTCCCTACAATAAGCCTTTCGCTAAGATTCTTCTTGTGGAATTTTAAAAGTGATATTTGAAAGCCTATAAAGGGCTACGGTGAAAAAGGAATTATCTTCCGTTAAAAGCTGGAAAGAAGCTTTCTGAGAAACTGCATTCTGTTCTGTTAATTCATGTCACAGAGTTACAGCTTTCCCCTCAAGAAGCCTTTCGCTAAGACTGTTCTTGTGGAATATTTAAAGTGATATTTGGAAGCCCATAGAGGGCTATGGTGTAAAAGGATATATCTTCCCTCAAAAATGGAAAGAAGCTTTCTGAGAATCTGTTTTGTGTTCTGTTAATTGTTCCCACAGTGTTACAGCTTTTCCCTGAAGAAGCTTTTCGCTAAGACTGTTCTTGTGGAATTTTCATAGTGATATTTGGAAGCCCTTAGAGGGCTATGGTGGAAAAGGAAATATCTTCAGTTAAACACTGGAAAGAAGCTTTCTGAGTAACTGCTTTGTGTTCTGTCAATTCATCTCACAGAATTACAGCATTCCCTTCAAGAAGACTTTTCGAAGACTGTTCTTGTGGAATTTGCAAAGTGATATTTGGAAGCCCATAGAGGGCTATGGTGAAAAAGGAAATATCTTCAGTGAAAAACTAGAAAGAAGCTTTCTGAGAACCTGCTTTGTGTTCTGTTAATTCATCCCACAGTGTTACAACTTTCCCCTCAAGAAATCTTTCGCTAAAGTGTTCCTGTGGAATTTGCAAAGTGATATTTGGAAGCCCATGGAAGACTATGGTGAAAAAGGAAATATCCTAAGATAAAATTTGAAAGGGACCTTTCTGAGAAACTTCTTTGTGTTATGTTAGTTCATCTCACAGAGTTACATCTTTCCCCACGAGATGCCTTTCGCTAAGACTGTTCTTGTGGAACTTGCAAAGTGATATTTGGAATCCCTTAGATGGCTACGGGGAAAAAGGAAATATCTTCCGTTAAAAACTGGATAGAAGTTTCTGAGAAAGTGCTTTGTGCTCAGTTAATACATCTCACAGTGTTACAGCTTTCCCCTAAAGAAGTCTTTCGCTAAGACTGTTCTTGTGGAATTTGCAAAGTGATATTTGGAAGCCCAAAGAGAGCTATGTTGAAAAAGGAAATATCTGTAGTTAAAAACTGAAAAGAAGCTTTCTGAGAAACTGCTTTGTGTTCTGTTAATTCATCTCATAGGGTTACAGCTTTCCCCTCAAGAAGCCATTCGCTAAGACTGTTCTTGTGGAATTTGCAAAGTGATATTTGGAAGCCCAGGGAGGACTATGGTGAAAAACGAAATATCCTAAGATAAAAACTGAAAAGAAGCTTTCTGAGAAACTGCTTTGTGTTCTGTTAAATCATCTCACAGTGTTACAGCTTTCTCCTAAAGAAGCCTTTTGTTAATACTGTTCTTGTGGAATTTACAAAGGGATATTTTGAGGCCCACAGAGGGCTATGGTGAAAAAGGAAATAGCTTCACTTAAAAACTGGAAGGAAACTTTCTGAAAAAGTGCTTTCTGTTCTGTTAATTCATCTCAGAGTGTTACAGCTTCCCCCTCAGGAAGCCTTTCGCTAACACTGTTCTTGTGGAATTTGGAAAGTGATATTTGGAAGCCCTTAGAGGGTTATGGAGTAAAAGGATATATCTTCCATTAAAAAATGGAAAGATCTTTCAGAGAAACTGTTTTGTGTTCTGTTAATTCATCTCACAGAGTTACTGCTTTCCCCTCAAGAAGGCTTTCGCTAAGACTGTTCTTGTGGAATTTGCAAAGTGATATTTGGAAGCCCTTAGAGGGCTACGCTGAAAAAGGAAATATCCTAAGTTAAAAACTGAAAAGAAGAATTCTGAGAAACTGCTTTGTGTCCTGTTAATTCATGTCACAGAATTACAGCTTTCCCTTGTATTAGCCTTTCGCTAAGGCTGTTCTTGGGGAATTGGCAAAGTGATATTTGGAAGCCCATAGTGGGCTATGGTGAAAAAGGAAGTATCTTCAGTTGAAAACTGGAAAGAAGTTTTCTGAGAACCTGCTTTGTGTTCTGTTAATTCATCTCACAGAGTTACAGCATTCCCCTCAAGAAGCCTTTCGCTAAGACTGTTTTTGTGGAATTGGCAAAGTGATATTTGGAAGCCCATAGAGGGATACGGTGAAAAAGGAAATATCTTCTGTTAAAAACTGGAAAGAAGCTTTCTGAGAAACTGTTTGTGTTCTGTTAATTCATCTCACAGAGTTACAGCTTTTCCTTCAAGAAGCCTTTCTCTAAGGCTGTTCTTGTGGAATTTGCAAAGTGATATTTGGAAGCCCTAGGAGTGCTGTGGTGAGAAAGGAAATATCTTCAGGTAAAAACTGGAGAGAAACTGTCTGAGAAAGTGCTTTGTGTTCTGTTAATTCAACTCACAGAGGTACAGCTTTCCCCTCAAGAAGCCTTTCGGTAAGGCTGTTCATGTGGAATTTGCAAAGAGATATTTGGAAGCCCATAGAGGGCTATTTTGAAAAAGGAAATAGCCTCCGTTAAAAACTGTAAAGAAATTTTCTGAGAAAGTGCTTTGTGTTCTGTGAATTCATCTCACAGAATTACAGCTTTCCTTAAAGAAGCCTTTCGCTAAGGTTGTTCTTGCGGAACTTGCAAAGTGATATTTGGAAGCCCATAGAGGGCTATGGTGAAAAAGAAAATATCTTCAGTTAAAAACTGGAAAGAAGGTGTCTGAGAAAGTTATTTGTGTTCTGTTAATTCATCTCGCGGAATTACTACTTTCCCCTCTTGAAACCTTTTGGTGGGACTGTTCTTGTGGAATTTACAAGGTGATGGTTGGAAGCACATAGTGGGCTATGGTGAAAAAGGAAATATCCTAAGATAAAAACTGAAAAGAAACATTCTGAGAAACTGCTTTGTGCTCTGTTAATTCATCTCACAGAGTTACTGAATTCCTTGCAAGAAGCCTTTCGGTAAGGCTGCTCTTGTGGAATTGACAAAGTGATATTTGGGAACCCCTAGAGTGCTATGGTGAAAAAGGAAATACTTTCCGTTAAATACTGGAAAGAATCTTTCTGAGAAACTGCTTTGTTTTCTGCTAATTCATCTCACAGAGTTACAGCTTTCCCCTTAAGAAGCTTTTCGCTAAGACTGTTCTTGTGGAATTTGCAAAGTGATATTTGGGACCCCTTAGAGGGCTGTTGTGAAAAAGGAAATATCTTCCGTTAAAAACTGGAAAGAAGCTTTCTGAGAAATTGTTTTGTGTTCTGCTAATTCATCTCACACAGTTACAGCTTTGCCTTCAAGAAGCCTTTCGCTAAGGCTGTTCTTGTGGAATTTGCAAAGTGATATTTGGTAGCCCATAGAGGGCTACGGTGAAAAAGAAAATATCTTCAATTAAAAACAGGAAAGAGGCAGTCTGAGAAACTGCTTTGTGTTCTGTTAATTCATGTCACAGAGTTACAACTTTCCCCTCATGAAGCCTTTCGCTAAGGCTGTTCTTGTGGAATTTGCAAAGTGGTTTTGGAATCCCATAGTGGTCTATGGTGGAAAAGGAAATATCTTCCTTTAAAAAAAAAAAGAAGCTTTCAGAGAAACTGCTTTGTGTTCTGTTAACTCATCTAAAAGAGTTACAGTATTCCCTTCAAGATGCTTTTCGCAAAGTCTGTTCATGTGGAATTTGCAAAGTGATATTTGGAAGCCCGAAGAGCGCTATGGTGAAAAAGGAAATATCTTCCGTTAAAAACTGGAAAGAAACATTCTGAGAAACTTGTTTGTGTCCTGTTAATTCATCTCACAGAGTTACAGCTTTTTCCTCAAGAAGGCTTTCGCTAAGAATGTTCTTGTGGAATTTGCTAAGTGATATTTGGAAGCCCATAGACGGCTATAATGAAAAAAAAATATCTTCAATTAAAAATTGCAAAGAAGATTTCTGAGAAACTGCTTTGTGTTCTGTTAATTCTTGTCACAGAGTTACAGCTTTACCCTCAAGAAGCCTTTCGCTAAGACTGTTCTTGTGGAATTTGAAAAGTGATATTTGGAAGCCCTGGAGGGTTATGGTGAAAATGAAATATCTTCCGTTAAAAACTGGAAAGAAGCTTTCTGAGAAACTGCTTTGTGTTCTGTTAATTCATCTCACAGAGTTACAGCTTCCCCCTCAATAAGCCTTTCGCTAAGACTGTTCTTGTGGAATTTGAAAGTGATATTTGGAAGCCCGTAGAGGGCTCTGTTGAAAAAGGAAATATCCTAAGATAAAAGCTGAAAAGAAGCTTTCTGAGAAACTGCTTTATTTTCTGTTAATTCACCTCACAGAGTTACAGCTTTCCCTTCAAAAAGCCTTTCACTAAAACTATTTTGTGGAATTTACAAAGTGATATTTGGAAGCCCATAGACGCCTCTAGTGAAAAAGGAATTATCTTCCATTAAAATCAGGAAAGTAGGTTTCTGAGTAACTGCTTTTTATTCTGTTAATTCATCTAACAGAATTACAATTTTCCCCTCAAGAAGCCTGACGCTAAGACTGTTCCTGTGGAATTTGCAAAGTGATATTTGCAAGCCCATAGAGGGCTATTGTGAAAAAGTAAATATCCTAAGATAAAAACTGAAATAAAGCTTTCTGAGAAACTGCTTTGTGTTCTGTTATTTCATCTTACACAGTTACAGCTTTCCCCTCAAGAATCCATTCGCTAAAACTGTTCTTTTGGAATTTGCAAAGTGATATTTGGAAGCCCATAGTGGGCTATGGTGAAAAAGAAAATATCTTCAGTTAAAAACTGATAGGAAGCTTTGTGAGAAACTGCTCTGTGTTCTGTTAATTCGTCTCAGAGAGTTACTGCTTTCCACTCAAGAAGTCTTTCGCTAAGACTGTCCTTGTGGAATTTGCAAAGAGATATTTGGAAGCCCAAAGAGGGCTATGGCGAAAAAGGAAGTATCCTAAGATAAAAACTGATAAGAAGCTTTCTGATAAAGTGTTTTGTGTTCTGGTAATTCATCTCACAGAGTTACAGCTTTCCCCTCAAGAAGCCTTTCGCTAAGACTGTTCTTGTGGAATTTGCAAACTGACATTTGGAAGCCCATAGAAGGCTACGGTGAAAAAGGAAATATCTTTAGTTAAAAACTGAAAAGTAGCTTTCTGAGAAACTGCTCTGTGTTCTCTTAATTCATATCACAGCATTACAGCTTTCACCTCAAGAAGCCGTTGGCGAAGACTGTTCTTGGGGAATTTGCAAAGTGATATTTGGAAGTCCATAGAGGGCAATGGTGAAAAAGGAAATATCCTATGATAAAAACTGAAAAGAAGATTTCTGAGAAAATGCTTTGTGTTCTGCTAATTCATCTCACAGAGTTACAGCTTTCCCCTCAAGAAGCCTTTGGCTGAGACTCTTCTTGTGGAATTTGCAAAGTGATATTTGGAAGACAATAGAGGGCTATGGTTAAAAATGAAATATCTTCAGTTAAAGACTGAAAAGAAGCTTTCTGAGAAACTGCTTTGTATTCTGCAAATTCATCTCACAGAGTTTCAGCTCTCCCCTCAAGAAGCCATTCGCTAAGACTGTTCTTGTGAAATTTCCAAAGTGATATTTGGAAGCCCATAGAGGGCTTCGGTGAAAAAGGAAATATCCTAAAATAAAAACTGAAAAGAATCATTCTGATAAACTGCTTTGTGTTCTGTTATTTCTTCTCACAGTGTTACAGCTTTTTCCTCAAGAAGTCTTTCGCTAAGACTGTTCTTGTGGAATTTGCAAAGTGATACTTGGAAGCCCATACAGGGTTATGGTGAAAAAGGAAATATCTTCCGGTAAAAACTGGAAAGAAGCTTTCTGAGAAACTGCTTTATGTTGTGTTAATTCATCTCACAGAGTTACAGCTTTCCCCTCAAGAAGCCTTTCGCTGAGACTGTTCTTGTGGAATTTGCAAAGTGATATTTGGAATGTCCTGGAGGGTTATGGTGAAAATGAAATATCTTCCGTTAAACACTGGAAAGAAGCTTTCTGAGAAACTGCTTTGTGTTCCGATAATTCATCTCACAGAGTTAAAACTTTCCCCTCAAAAAGCCATTCGCTAAGACAGTTCTTTTGGAATTTGCAAAGTGATATTTGGATGCCCATAGAGGTCTATGGTGAAAAAGGAAATATCTTCAGTTAAAATCCGCAAAAAAAATTTCTGAGAAACTGCCCTGTGTTCTGTTAATTCATCTCACAGAGTTACAGTTTCCCCTCAAGAAGCCTTTCGCTAAGACTGTTCTTGTGGAATTTGCAAAGTGATATTTGGAAGCTCATGGAGGGCTATGATGAAAAAGGAAATATCTTCAGTTAAAAACTGAAAAGTAGCTTTCTGAGAAACTGCTCTGTGTTCTCTTAATTCATATCACAGCGTTACAGCTTTCACCTCAAGAAGCCGTTGGCGAAGACTGTTCTTGGGGAATTTGCAAAGTGATATTTGGAAGTCCATAGAGGGCAATGGTGAAAAAGGAAATATCCTATGATAAAAACTGAAAAGAAGATTTCTGAGAAAATGCTTTGTGTTCTGCTAATTCATCTCACAGAGTTACAGCTTTCCCCTCAAGAAGCCTTTGGCTGAGACTCTTCTTGTGGAATTTGCAAAGTGATATTTGGAAGACAATAGAGGGCTATGGTTAAAAATGAAATATCTTCAGTTAAAGACTGAAAAGAAGCTTTCTGAGAAACTGCTTTGTATTCTGCTAATTCATCTCACAGAGTTTCAGCTCTCCCCTCAAGAAGCCATTCGCTAAGACTGTTCTTGTGAAATTTCCAAAGTGATATTTGGAAGCCCATAGAGGGCTTCGGTGAAAAAGGAAATATCCTAAAATAAAAACTGAAAAGAATCATTCTGATAAACTGCTTTGTGTTCTGTTATTTCTTCTCACAGTGTTACAGCTTTTTCCTCAAGAAGTCTTTCGCTAAGACTGTTCTTGTGGAATTTGCAAAGTGATACTTGGAAGCCCATACAGGGTTATGGTGAAAAAGGAAATATCTTCCGGTAAAAACTGGAAAGAAGCTTTCTGAGAAACTGCTTTATGTTGTGTTAATTCATCTCACAGAGTTACAGCTTTCCCCTCAAGAAGCCTTTCGCTGAGACTGTTCTTGTGGAATTTGCAAAGTGATATTTGGAAGGTCCTGGAGGGTTATGGTGAAAATGAAATATCTTCCGTTAAACACTGGAAAGAAGCTTTCTGAGAAACTGCTTTGTGTTCCGATAATTCATCTCACAGAGTTAAAACTTTCCCCTCAAAAAGCCATTCGCTAAGACAGTTCTTTTGGAATTTGCAAAGTGATATTTGGATGCCCATAGAGGTCTATGGTGAAAAAGGAAATATCTTCAGTTAAAATCCGCAAAAAAAATTTCTGAGAAACTGCCCTGTGTTCTGTTAATTCATCTCACAGAGTTACAGTTTCCCCTCAAGAAGCCTTTCGCTAAGACTGTTCTTGTGGAATTTGCAAAGTGATATTTGGAAGCTCATGGAGGGCTATGATGAAAAAGGAAATATCTTCAGTTAAAAACTGAAAAGTAGCTTTCTGAGAAACTGCTCTGTGTTCTCTTAATTCATATCACAGCGTTACAGCTTTCACCTCAAGAAGCCGTTGGCGAAGACTGTTCTTGGGGAATTTGCAAAGTGATATTTGGAAGTCCATAGAGGGCAATGGTGAAAAAGGAAATATCCTATGATAAAAACTGAAAAGAAGATTTCTGAGAAAATGCTTTGTGTTCTGCTAATTCATCTCACAGAGTTACAGCTTTCCCCTCAAGAAGCCTTTGGCTGAGACTCTTCTTGTGGAATTTGCAAAGTGATATTTGGAAGACAATAGAGGGCTATGGTTAAAAATGAAATATCTTCAGTTAAAGACTGAAAAGAAGCTTTCTGAGAAACTGCTTTGTATTCTGCTAATTCATCTCACAGAGTTTCAGCTCTCCCCTCAAGAAGCCATTCGCTAAGACTGTTCTTGTGAAATTTCCAAAGTGATATTTGGAAGCCCATAGAGGGCTTCGGTGAAAAAGGAAATATCCTAAAATAAAAACTGAAAAGAATCATTCTGATAAACTGCTTTGTGTTCTGTTATTTCTTCTCACAGTGTTACAGCTTTTTCCTCAAGAAGTCTTTCGCTAAGACTGTTCTTGTGGAATTTGCAAAGTGATACTTGGAAGCCCATACAGGGTTATGGTGAAAAAGGAAATATCTTCCGGTAAAAACTGGAAAGAAGCTTTCTGAGAAACTGCTTTATGTTGTGTTAATTCATCTCACAGAGTTACAGCTTTCCCCTCAAGAAGCCTTTCGCTGAGACTGTTCTTGTGGAATTTGCAAAGTGATATTTGGAATGTCCTGGAGGGTTATGGTGAAAATGAAATATCTTCCGTTAAACACTGGAAAGAAGCTTTCTGAGAAACTGCTTTGTGTTCCGATAATTCATCTCACAGAGTTAAAACTTTCCCCTCAAAAAGCCATTCGCTAAGACAGTTCTTTTGGAATTTGCAAAGTGATATTTGGATGCCCATAGAGGTCTATGGTGAAAAAGGAAATATCTTCAGTTAAAATCCGCAAAAAAAATTTCTGAGAAACTGCCCTGTGTTCTGTTAATTCATCTCACAGAGTTACAGTTTCCCCTCAAGAAGCCTTTCGCTAAGACTGTTCTTGTGGAATTTGCAAAGTGATATTTGGAAGCTCATGGAGGGCTATGATGAAAAAGGAAATATCTTCAGTTAAAAACTGAAAAGTAGCTTTCTGAGAAACTGCTCTGTGTTCTCTTAATTCATATCACAGCGTTACAGCTTTCACCTCAAGAAGCCGTTGGCGAAGACTGTTCTTGGGGAATTTGCAAAGTGATATTTGGAAGTCCATAGAGGGCAATGGTGAAAAAGGAAATATCCTATGATAAAAACTGAAAAGAAGATTTCTGAGAAAATGCTTTGTGTTCTGCTAATTCATCTCACAGAGTTACAGCTTTCCCCTCAAGAAGCCTTTGGCTGAGACTCTTCTTGTGGAATTTGCAAAGTGATATTTGGAAGACAATAGAGGGCTATGGTTAAAAATGAAATATCTTCAGTTAAAGACTGAAAAGAAGCTTTCTGAGAAACTGCTTTGTATTCTGCTAATTCATCTCACAGAGTTTCAGCTCTCCCCTCAAGAAGCCATTCGCTAAGACTGTTCTTGTGAAATTTCCAAAGTGATATTTGGAAGCCCATAGAGGGCTACGGTGAAAAAGGAAATATCCTAAAATAAAAACTGAAAAGAATCATTCTGATAAACTGCTTTGTGTTCTGTTATTTCTTCTCACAGTGTTACAGCTTTTTCCTCAAGAAGTCTTTCCCTAAGACTGTTCTTGTGTAATTTGCAAAGTGATACTTGGAAGCCCATACAGGGTTATGGTGAAAAAGGAAATATCTTCCGGTAAAAACTGGAAAGAAGCTTTCTGAGAAACTGCTTTATGTTGTGTTAATTCATCTCACAGAGTTACAGCTTTCCCCTCAAGAAGCCTTTCGCTGAGACTGTTCTTGTGGAATTTGCAAAGTGATATTTGGAAGGTCCTGGAGGGTTATGGTGAAAATGAAATATCTTCCGTTAAACACTGGAAAGAAGCTTTCTGAGAAACTGCTTTGTGTTCCGATAATTCATCTCACAGAGTTAAAACTTTCCCCTCAAAAAGCCATTCGCTAAGACAGTTCTTTTGGAATTTGCAAAGTGATATTTGGATGCCCATAGAGGTCTATGGTGAAAAAGGAAATATCTTCAGTTAAAATCCGCAAAAAAAATTTCTGAGAAACTGCCCTGTGTTCTGTTAATTCATCTCACAGAGTTACAGTTTCCCCTCAAGAAGCCTTTCGCTAAGACTGTTCTTGTGGAATTTGCAAAGCGATATTTGTAAGGTACTGGAGGGTTATGGTGAAAATGAAATATCTTCCGTTAAACACTGGAAAGAAGCTTTCTGAGAAACTGCTTTGTGTTCTGATAATTCATCTCACAGAGTTAAAGCTTTCCCCTCAAAAAGCCATTCGCTAAGACAGTTCTTTTGGAATTTGCAAAGTGATATTTGGATGCCCATAGAGGTCTATGGTGAAAAAGGATATATCTTCAGTTAAAATCCGCAAAGAAAATTTCTGAGAAACTGCCCTGTGTTCTGTTAATTCATCTCACAGAGTTACAGTTTCCCCTCAAGAAGCCTTTCGCTAAGACTGCTCTTTGGAATTTAAAAAGTAATATTTGGACCCCTTAGTGGGCCATGGTGAAAAAGGAAATATCTTCAGTTAAAACTGGAAAGAAGCTTTCTGGGAAATTGCTTTGTGTTCTGTTAATTCATCTCACAGTGTTACAGCTTCCCCCTCAAGTAGCTTTTCGCTAAGACTGTTCTTGTGGAATTTGCCTAGTGATATTTGGAAACCCCTAGAGGGCTATTGTGAAAAAAGAAATATCCTAAGGTAAAAACTGAAAAGAAGCTTTCTGAGAAACGGCTTTGTGTTCTGTTAATTCATCTCACAGAGTTACAGCTTTCCCTTCAAAAAGCCATTCGCTAAGACTGTTCTTGTGGAATTTCAAAGTGATATTTGGAAGCCCATAGAGGGCTATGGTGAAAAAGGAATTATCTTCAGTTAATACTGAAAAGAAGCTTTCTGAGAAACTGCTTTGTGTTCTGTTAATTCCTCTCACAGAGTTGCAGCTCTCCCCTCAAGTAGCCATTCGCTAGGACTGTTCTTGTGAAATTTCCAAAGTGATATTTTGTAGCCCATATTGGGCTATGGTGAAAAAGGAAATATACTACAATAAAAAGTGAAAAAAAGCTTTCTGAGAAACTGCTTTGTGTTCTGTTTATTCTTCTCACAGAGTTACAGCTTTTCCATCAAGAAGCGTTTTGCTAAGACTGTTCTTGTGGAATTTGCAAAGTGATATTTCGAGGCCCAAAGAGTGCTAAAGTGAAAAAGGAAATATATTCAGTTTAAAACTGCAAAGAAGTTTTCCTGGAAACTCCTTTGTTTTCTGTGAATTCATCACACAGAGTAACAGTTTTCCCTCCAGAAGCCATTCGCTAAGACTGTTTTTTTGGAATTTGAGAAATGATATTTGGAAGTGCATAGAGGGCTGTGGTGAAAAAGGAAATATCCTGAGATAAAAACTGCAACGAAGATTTCTGAGAAACTGCTTTGTGATCTGTTAATTCATCTCACAGAGTTCCAGCATTCCCCTCAAGAAGCCTATCGCTAAGAATGTTCTTGTCGAATTTGCAAAGTGATATTTGGAAGCTCATAGAGGGCTATGGTGAAAAAGGAAATATCTTCAGTTGAAAACTGGAAAGAAGCTTTCTGAGAAACTGCTTTCTGTTCTGTCAATTCATCTCACAGACTTGCAGCTTTACCCTCAAGAAGCCATAGACTAAGGCAGTTCTTGTGAAATTTTGAAAGTGATATTTGGAAGCCCATAGAGGGCAATGTGAAAGAGGAAATATCTTCCGTTAAAAACTGAAAAGCAGCTTGCTGGGAAACTCCTTTGTGTTCTGTTAATTCATCTCAGAGAGTTACAGCTTTCCCTTCAAAAAGCCATTCGCTAAGACTGTTCCTGTGGAATTTGCCAAGCAATAATTGGAAGCCCATAGAGGGCTATGGTGAAATTGAAATATCTTCCATTAAAAACTGGAAAGAAGCTCTCTGAGAAACTGCTTTGTGTTCTGCTAATTCATCACACAGAGTTACAGCTTGCCCCTCAAGAGGCCGTTCACTAAGTCTGTTCTTGTGAAATTTGCAAAGTGATATTTAGAAGCCCAAAGAGTGCTATTGTGAAAAAGGAAATATGTTCAGTTTAAAACTGCAAAGAAGCTTTCTAAGAAACTCCTTTGTTTTCTGTGTATTCAACTCACAGAGTTACAGCTTTCCCTCAAGAAGCCATTCGCTAAGACTGTTCCTGTGGAATTTGCGAAGTGATATTTGGAAGTGCATAGAAGTCTATGGTGAAAAAGGAAATATCCTAAGATAAATCCCGCAAAGAAGCTTTCTGAGAAACTGCTTGGTGTTCTGTTAATTCAACTCACAGAGTTACAGAACTCCCCTCCAGAAGCCTTTCGCTAAGACTGTTCTTGTGGAATTTGCAAAGTGATATTTGGAAGCCCATAGAGGGCTATGGTGAAAAAGGAAATACCTTCAGTTGAAAATTGGAAAGAAGCATTCAGAGAAACTGCTTTGTGTTCTGTTAATTCATCCATCAGAATTACAGCTTTCCCCTCAAAAAGCCTTTCCCTAGGAATGTTGTTGTAGAATTTGCAAAGTGATATTTGGAGGCCCATTGAAGGCTATGGTGAAAATGAAATATCTCTCGTTAAAAACTGGAAAGAAGCTTTCTGAGACTGCATTGTATTCTTTTAATTCATCTCACAGAGTTACAGCATTCCCCTCAAGAAGCGGTTCACTAAGACTCTTCTTGTGAAATTTGCAAAGTGATATTTGGAAGCCAATAGATGGCTATGGAGAAAAAGGAAATATCTTCAGTTAAAAACTGCAAACAAGCTTTCTGAGAAACTGCTTTGTGTTCTGTTAATTCATCTCAGAGAGTTATAGCTTTCCCCTCAAGAAGCCATTCGCTAAGACTGTTCTTCTGTAATTTGCAAAGTGATATTTGGAATCCCATAGAGGGTTATGGTGAAAATGAAGTATCTTTCGTTAAAAACTGCAAAGAAGCTGTCTGAGAAACTGCTTTGTGTTCTGTTAATTCGTCTCACAGAGTTACAGCTTTCCCCTCAAGAAGACGTTCAATAAGACTGTTCTTGTGAAATTTGCAAAGTGATATTTCGAAGCCCATAGAAGGCTTTGGTGAAAAAGGAAATATCTTCAGTTTAAAACTGCAAAGAAGCTTTTTGAAAAACTGCGTTGTGTTCTGTTAATTCATCTCCCAGAGTTACAGCTTTCCCCTCAAGAAGCCTTTCGATAAGGCTGTTCTTGTGGAATTTGCAAATTGATATTTGGAAGCCCGTAGAGGGATATGGTGAAAAAGAAAATACCTTCCGTTAAAAAGTTTAGAGAAGCTTTCTTAGAAAGTGCTTTCTTTTCTGATAATTCATCTCACAAATTTACAGCTTTCCCCACAAAAAGCCATTCGCTAAGACTGTTCTTGTGGAATTTTCAAAGTGATATTTGGAAGCCCTTAGAGTGCTATGGTGATAAAGGAAATATCTTCAGTTAAAAACTGGAAAGGAGCTTACCGAGAAACTGCTTTCTGTTTTGTCAGTTCATCTCACAGAGTTCCAGCTTTCCCCTCAAGAAGCTTTTGGCTAAGACTGTTCTTGTAGAATTTGCAAAGAGATATTTGGAAGCCCATAGAGGGCTATGGTGAAAAAGGAATTCTCGTAAGATAAAAAATGAAAAGAAGCTTTCTGAGAAACTGCTTTGTGTTTTGTTAATTCATTTCACAGAGTTACAGCTTTCCCCTTAAGAAGCCTTTCGCTAAGACTGTTCTTGTTGCATCTGCAAAGTGATATTTGCAGGCCCATAGAGGGCTATGGTGAAAAAGGAAATACCTTGCGTTAAAAATTTCAAACAAGCTTTCAGAGAAACTGCTTTGTGTTCTGTTGATTCATCTCACAGAGTTACAGCTTTCCCCTCAAGAAGCCTTTCGCTAAGTCTGTTTGTGGAACTTGCATTGTGATATTTGGAAGCCCATAGCGGGCTATGGTGAAAATGAAATATCTTCCGTTAAAAACTGTAAAAAAGCTTTCTGAGAAACTGCTTTGTGTTCTGTTATTTCATCTCATAGAGTTACAGCTATCCCCTTAGGAAGCCTTTCGATAAGAATGGTCTTTTGGAATTTGCAATGTGATATTTGCAAGCCCTTAGAGGGCTGTGGTGAAAAAAGAAATATCCTAAGATAAAACCTGGAAAGAAGTTTTCTGAGAAACAGCTTTGTGTTCTGTTAATTCATTTCACAGAGTTACAGCTTCCCCCTCAAGAAGCCTTAGGCTAAGTCTGTTCTTGGGGAATTTGCAAAGTGATATTTGGAAGCCCAAAGAGGGCTGCGGTGAAAAAGGAAATATCTTCAGTTAAAAACTGAAAAGAAGCTTTCTGAGAAACTGGTTTGTGTTCTGTTAATTCATCTCACAGAGTTGCAGCTCTCCACTCAAGAAGCCTTTCGCTAAGACTCTTCTTGTGGAATTTGCAAAGTGATATTTGGAACCCCATAGAGGGCTATGGTGATAAAGGAAATATCCTAAAATAAAAACTGAAAAGAAGCTTTCTGAGAAACTGCTTTATGTCTGTTAATTTATCTTACATAGTTACAGCTTTCCCCTCAAGAAGCCTTTTGCTAAGACTGTTCTTGTGCAATTTGCAAAGTGATATTTGAAAGCCCTTAGAGGTCTATGGTGGTAAAGTAAATACCTAAGATAAAAACTGAAAAGAAGTTTTCTGAGAAAATGTTCTGTTTTCTGTTAATTCATCTCACAGTGTTACAGCTTTCCCCTCCAGAAGCCATTCGCTATGTGTGTTCTTGCGGAATTTACAAAGTGACATTTCGAAGCCCATAAAGGTCTATTGTGAAAAAGGAAATATCTTCCGTTAAAAACTGGAAAGAATCTTTCTGAGAAACTGCTTGATGCTCTGTTAATTCATCTCACAGAGTTACAGCTTTCCCCTCAAGAAGCCGTTCACTAAGGTTGTTCCTGTGCAATTTGCATGGTGATGCTTGGAAGCCCTTAGTGGGTTATGATGAAAAAGGAAATATCTTCCGTTAAAAACTATAAAGAAGCTTTCTGAGAAGCTGCTTTGTGATCTGTTAAATCATCTTACAGAGTTACACTTTTCCCGTCATGAAGCCTTTTGCTAAGACTGTTCTAGTGGGATTGGCAAAGTGATATTTGGAAGCCCGCAGAGGGCTATGGTGAAAAAGGAAATCTCTTCCGTTAAAAAGTGGAAAGAAGCTTTCTGAGAAACTTCTTTGTGTTCTGTTAATTCATCTCACCGAGTTACAGCTTTCCCCTCAAGAAGCCTTTTGCTAAGACTGTTCAGGTGGAATTTTCAAAGTGGTATTTGGAAGCCCATAGGGGGCTACGGTGAAAAATGAAATATCTTCGGTTACAAACTGCAAAGAAGCTTTCTGAGAAACAGCTTTGTGTTCTGTGAAATCATCTTACAGAGTTACAGTTTTCCCCTCATGAAGATTTTTGCTAAGACTTTTCCTGTGGGATGTGCAAAGTGATATTTGGAAGTCCATAGAGGGCTATGGTGAAAAAGGAAATATCTTCCGTTAAAAACTGGAAAGAAACGTTCTGAGAGACTGCTTTGTTTTCCGTTAATTGATCACACAGTGTCACAGCTTTCCCCTCAAGAAGCCTTTCGCAAAGACTGTTCTTGTAGAATTAGCAAAGTGATATTTTGAAGCAAGTAGAGGGCTATCGTGAAAAAGGAACTATCTTCCGTTAAAAACTGGAAGGAAGCTTTCTGAGAAACTGCTTTGTGTTCTGTTAACTCATCTCCCAGAGTTATAGCTTTCCCATCAAGAAGCCTTTCGTTAAGACTGTTCTTGTGCAATTTGCAAAGTGATATTTGGAAGCCCGTAGAGGGTTGTGGTGAAAAAGGAAATATCCTAAGATAGAAACTGAAAAGAAGCTTTCTGAGAAACCGCTTTGTGTTCTGTTAATTTATCTCAAGGAGTTACAGCTTTGCCCTCAAGAAGCCCTTCACTGAGACCGTTCTTCTGGAATTTGCAAAGTGATATTGGAAACCCACAGAGGTTTATGGCGAAAAAGGAAATGTCCTACCATAACAACCGAAAAGAAGCTTTCTGAGAAACTGCATTGTGTTCTCATAATTCATCTCACAGAAATATAGCTTTCCCCTCCAGAAGCCGTTCACTAAGACTGTTTTTGTGGAATTTATAAGGTGATATTTGGAAGCCCATAGAGGGCTATGGAGAAAAAGGAAATATCTTCCGCTAAAAACTGGAAGGAAGATTTCTGAAATACTACTTTGAGTTCTGTTAATTCATCTCACAGAGTTACAGCTTTCACCTCAAGAAGCTTTTCCGTAATACTGTTTATGTGAAATTTGCAAAGAGATATTTGGAAGCCCATAGAGTTCTATGATGAAAAATGAAATATCCTAAGGTAAAAACTAAAAAGAAACTTTCTGAGAAACTGCTTTCTGTTCTGTTAATTCATCTCACAGAGTTACTACTCTCCCCTCAAGAAGCCTTTTGGTAAGACTGTTCTTGTGGAATTTTCAAAGTGATATTTGGAAGCCCATAGAGGGCTATGGTGGAAAAGAAAATATCCTAAGATAAAAACAAAAAACAAGCTTTTTGAGAAACTGCTTTGTTTTCTGTTAATTCATCTCACAGAGTTACAGCTTTCCCCTCAAGAAGCCATTCCCTAAGACTGTTCTTGTGGAATTTGCAAAGTGATATTTGGAAGCCCTTAGAAGTCTATGGTGAAAAAGGAAATATGTTCTGTTAAAAACTGGAAAGAAGCCTTCTGAGAAACTGATTTGTGTTCTCTTAATTCATCTCACAGAGTTACAGCATTCCTCTCGGGAAGCCTTTTGCTAAGACTCTTCTTGTGGAATATTCAAAGTGATATTTGGAAGCCCCTAGAGGGCTATGGTGAAAAAAGAAATATCTTCCGTTGAAAATTGGAAAGAAGCTTTCTGAGAGACTGCTTTCTGTTTTGTTAAATCATCTCACAGAGTTTTAGCTTTCCCCTCAAGAAGCCGTTCACTAAGACTGTTCTTCTGTAATTTGCAAAGTGATATTTGGAATTCCATAGAGGGGTATGGTGAAAAACGAAATATACTAAGATAAAAACCGAAAAGAAATTTTCTGAGAAACTGCTTTGTGTTCTGTTAATTCATCTCACAGAACTACAGCTTTCCCCTCAATAAGCCGCTCATTAAGGATGTTCTTGTGGAATTTGCAAAGTGAGATTTAGAAGCCCATAGAGGGCTATGGTGACAAAGGAAGTATCCAAAGATAAAAACTGAAAGAACCTTTATGAGAAACTACTTTTTGTTCTGTAAATTCAACTCAAAGGGTTACAGCTTTCCCCTCAAGAAGCCTTTCGCTAATGTTTTTCTTGTGGAATTTGCAAAGTGATATTTGGAAGCCCTTAGAGGGTTGTACTGAAAGAGTAAATATCTTCCGTTAAAAACTGGAAAAAATCTTTCTGAGAAACTGCTTTTTGTTCTGTTAATTCATTTCACAGAGTTACAGCTTTCCCCTCAAAAAGCCTTTCGATAAGACTGCTCTTGTGGAATTTTGAAAGTGATATTTGGAAGCATTTAGAGGGCTATGGTGAAAAAGGAAATATCCTCAGTTAAAAACTGGAAAGAAGCTTTCTGAGAAACTGCTTTGTGTTCTGTTAATTCATCTCACATAGTTACAGCTTTCCCCTCAAGAAGCCTTTCGCTATGACTGTTCTTGTGCAGTTTGCAAATTGATATTTGGGAGCCGATAGAGGGATACGGTGAAAAAGGAAATATCTTAAGTTAAAATCTGGAAAGAAGCTGTCTGAGAAACTGCTTCGTGTTCTGTTAATTTATCTCAAAGAGATACAGCTTTCCCCTCAAGAAGCCTTTCGCTAAGACTGTTCTTGTGCTATTTTCAAGGTGATATTTGGAAGGCAGAAGAGGGCTATGGTGAAATAGGAAATATCTTCAGTTTAAAGGTGGAAATAAGCTTTCTAAGTAACTGTTTGTGTTCTCTGAATTCATCTCACAAAATTACAGATTTCCCCTCAAAAAGCCTTTCACTAAGACTGTTCTTGTGGAATTTTCAAAGTGATATTTGGAAGCACATAGAAGGCTATGGGAAAACGGAAATATCCTAAGATATAAACTGAAAAGAAACTTTCTGAGAAACTGCTTGGTGTTCTGTTAATTCACCTCACAGAGTTACAGCTTTACCCTCAAGAAGCCTTTCGCTAAGACTGTTCTTGTGGAATTTTCAAAGTGATATTTGGAAGCCGATAGAGGGCTATGGTGAAAGAAGAAATATCTTCTGTTAAAAACTGGAAAGAAGCTTTCTGAGAACCTGCTTTGTGTTCTGTTAATTCATCTTACACAGTTAAAGCTTTCCCCTCAAGAAGACTTTCTGTAAGGCTGTTCTTGTGTAATTTGCGAAGTGATATTTGGAAGCCCATAGAGGGCTATGGTGAAAAAGGAAATATCTTCAGTTAAAAACTGGAAAGAATATTTCTGAAAAACTGCTTTGTGATCTCTTAATTCATCTCACTGAGTTACAGCTTTCCCCTCAAGATGCCTTTCGCGAAGACTGTTCTTGTGGAATTTGCAAAGTGATATATGGACGCCCGTAGAGGGCTATAGTGAAAAAGGAAATATTCTCAGTTAAAAACTGGAAAGAAGCTTTCTGAGAAGCTGCTTTGTGTTCTGTTAATTCACATCACGGAGTTACAGCTTTCCCCTCAAGAAGCGTTTCGCTAAGACACTTCTTGTGGAATTTGCAAAGTGATATTTTGAAGCCATTAGATGGCTATAGTGAAAAAGGAACTATCCACAGTTAAAAAGTGGAAAGAAGATTTCTGAGAAACTGCTTTGTGTTTTGTTAATTCATCTCACAGAGTTACAGCTTTCCGCTCAAGAAGCCTTTCGCTAAGATTGTTCCTCTGGAATATCCAAAGTGTTATTTTAGTGCCCATAGGGGGCTACGGTGAAAAGGAAATATCTTCAGTTGAAAACTGGAAAGAATCATTTTGAGAATCTGCTTTGTGTTCTTTTAATTCATCTCACAGAGTAACAGCTTTCCCCTCTAGAAGCCTTTCGTTAAGACTGTTCTTGTGGAATTTGCAAAGTGATATTGGGAAGCCCATAGAAGGCTATGGTGAAAAAGTAAATATCTTCAGTTAAAACTCTAAAGAAGCATTCTGTGAAACTGCCATGTGTTCTGTTAATACATCTCACCGAGTTACAGCTTTCCCATCAAGATGCCTTTCGCTAAGACTGTTCTTGTGGGATTTGCAAAGTGATATTTGGAAACCCATAGAGGGCTAATGTGAAAAAGGAAATATCTTCAGTTAAAAACTGGAAAGAAGCTTTCTGAGAAACTGCTTTGTGTTCCCTTAATTCATCTCACAGAGTTACAGATATTCCCTCAAGAAGCCTTTCCCTAAGAGTGTCTTTGTAGGATTTGCAACGTGATAATTGGAAGCCCATAGAGGGCTATGGTGAAAAAGGAACTATTTTCAGTTAAAAACTGGATAGAAGCTTTCAGATAAACTGCCGTGTGTTCTGTAAATACATCTCACCGAGTTACAGTTTTCCCCTCAAGAAGCCTTTCGCAAAGACTCTTCTTGTGGGATTTTCTAAGTGATACTTGGAAGCCCATAGAGGGCTATGGGAAAAAAGGAAATATCTTCGGTTGAAAACTGGAAAGGAGCTTTCTGAGATACAGCTCTGTGTTCTGTTAATTCATTTCAGAGAGTTACAGCTTTCCGCTCTAGAAGCCTTTCGCTAAGACTGCTCTTTTGGAATTTGCAAGGTGATATTTGTAAGCCCTAAGAGGGCAATGGTGAAAAAGGAAATATCTTTCGTTAAAAACTGGAAAGAAGCATTCTGAGATACTGCCGTGTGTTCTGTTAATACGTCTAACCAAGTTACAGCTTTCCCCTCAAGAAGCCTTTCGCTAAGACTGTTCTTGTGGGATTTGCAATGTGATATTTGGAAGCCCTTAGAGGGCTATGATGAAAAAGGAAATATCTTGAGTTAAAAACTGAAAAGAAACTTTCTGAGAAACTGCTTTGTGTTCTGTTAATTCATCTCACAGAGTTACAGGATTCCCCGCAAGAAGCCTTTCGCTAAGACTGTTCTTGTGGAATTTGCAAAATGATATTTGGAAGCCCATAGAGGGCTATGGTGAAACAAGGACATATTTTCAATTAAAAACTGGAAAGAAATTTTCTGAGAAACTGCTTTGTGTTCTGTTATTTCATCTCACAGAGTTACAGCTTTCTTCTCAAGAAGCCTTTCGGTAAGACTGTTCTTGTGGAATTTGCAAAGTGATATTTGAAAGCCCATAGAGGGCTATGGTGAAAAAGGACATATCTTCCGTTAAAAACTGGAAAGAAGATTTCTGAGAAATTGCTTTGTGTTCTGTTAATTCATCTCACAGAGTTAAAACTTTCCCCTCCAGAAGCCTTTCGCTAAGACTGTTCTTGTGGAATTTGCAAAATGATATTTGGAAGCCCAAAGAGAGCTATGGTGAAAAAGGAAATATCCTAAGATAAAAACTGAAAAGAAGCTTTCTGAGGAACTGTTTTGTGTTCTCTTAATTCGTATCACAGAGTTACAAATTTTCCCTCAAGAAGCCATTCGCTAAGACTGTTCTTGTGCAATTTGCAAAGTGATATTTGGAACCCCTTAGAGGGCCATGATGAAAAAGAAAATATATTCAGTTAAAAACTGGAAAGAAACTTTCTGAGAAACTGCTTTTTGTTCTGGTAATTCATCTCACAGAGTTACAGCTTTCTTCTCAAGAAGCTTTTCAGTAAGTCTGTTTTGTGGAATTTGCACAGTGATATTTGGAAGCCCATAGTGGGCTATGAAGAAAAAGGAAATATCTTTCGTTAAAAACTGGGAAGAATATTTCTGAGACACTGCTTTGTGTTCTGTTAATTTATCTAACAGAGTTACAGCATTCCCCTACAGAAGTCTTTCGCTAAGAGTGTTTCTGTGGAATTTGCAAAGTGATATTTGGAAGCCCCTAGAGGGCTTCGGTGAAAAAATGAAATATCTTCAGTTAAAAACCGGAAAGAAGCTTTCTGAGAAAATGCTTTGTGTTCTGATAATTCATCTCACAGAATTACAGCTTTCCCTTCAAGAAGCTTTTCGATAAGACTGTTCTTGTGGGATTTGCAAAGTGATATTTGGAAGCCCAAATAGGGCTATGGTGAAAAAGGAAATTTCTTCAGTTAAAAACTGGAAAGAAGCTTTCTGACAAAGTGCCCTGTGTTCGTGTAAGACATCTCACCAAGTTACAGCTTTTCACTGAAGAAGCCTTTCGCTAAGACTGTTCTTGTGGAATTTGCAAAGTGATATTTGGAAGCCCATAGAGGGCTTTGGAGAAAAAGTAAATATCTTAAGATAATAACTGAAAAGAAGTTTTCTGAGAAACTTCTGTGTGGTCTGTTAATTCAACTCACAGAGTTACAGCTTTTCCCTCAAGAAGCCTTTCGCTAAGGCTCTTCTTGTGAAATTTGCAAAGTGATATTTGAAAGCCCATAGAGGGCTATGGTGAAAAACAAAATATCTTCCGTTAAAAACTGGAAAGAAGTTTTCTGAGAAACTGCCGTGTGTTCTATTAATACATCTCACACAGTTACAGCTTTCCTCTCAAGAAGACCTTCGCTAAGACTGTTCTTGAGGGATTTGCAAAGTGATATTTGGAAGCCCTCAGAGGGCTATATTGAAAAAGGAAATATCTTCCGTGAAAAATTGAAAAGTAGTTTTCTGAGAAACTGCCGTGTGTTATGTTATTATATCTCACCGAGTTACAGCTTTCTCCTCAAGAAGCCTTTCGCTAAGACTGTTCCTGTGGGATTTGCAAAGTGATATTTGGAAGTCTATAGAGGGCAATGGTGAAAAAGGAAATATCTTCAGTTAAAAACTGGAAAGAAGCTTTTTGAGAATCTGCTTTGTGTTCTGTTAATTCATCTCACAGAGTTACAGCTTACCTCTCAAGAAGCCTTTCTCTAAGACTGTTCTTGTGGAATTTGCAAAGTGATATTTGGAAGCCCATAGAGGGCTATGGTGTCAAAGGAAATATCTTTCGTTAAAAACTGAAAAGAAGCTTTCTGAGAAACTGCTATGTGTTCTGTTAATTCATGTCAAAGAGCTACAACTTTCCACTCAAGAAGCCTTCAGCTAAGGCTCCTTTTGGGTAATTTGCAAAATGATATTTGGAAGCTCATAGAGGTCTACTGTGAAAATGGAAATATCCTCAGATAAAAAGCGAAAAGAAGCTTTCTGAGAAAATACTTTTTATTCTGTTAGTTCATCTCACAGAGTTACAGCTTTCCCCTCAAGAAGCCGTTCACTAAGATTGTTTTTGTGAAATTTGCAAAGAGATGGTTGGAAGCCCAAAGAGGGCTATGGTGGAAAAGAAACTATCCTAAGATTAAAAACTGAAAAGAAGCTTTCTGAGAAATTGCTTTGTGTTCTATTAATTCATCCCACAGAGTTACAGCTTTCCCCTCAAGAAGACATTCGATAAGACTGTTCTTGTGTAATTTGGAAAGTGATATTTAGAAGCACCTACAGGGCTCAGGAGAAAAAGGAAATATCTTCCGTTAAAAACTGGAAAGAAGCTTTCTGAGAAACTTCTTTGTGTTTTGTTAATTCATCTCACAGAGTTACAGCTTTCCCCTCAAGAATCCTTTCGCTCAGACTGTTCTTGTGGAATTTGCGAAGTGATATTTGGAAGCCCATAGTGGGCTATGGCGAAAAAGGAAATATCGTAAGATAAAAAATTAAAAAAAACTTTCTGATAAACTGATTTGTGTTCTGTTATTTCATCTCACAGAGTTACAGATTTTCCCTGAAGAAGCCTTTCGCTAAGACCTTTCCTGTTTAATTTGCCAAGTGATATTTGGAAGCCCATAGAGGGCTACGGTGGAAAAGAAAATATCCTAAGATAAAAACAAAAAACAAGCTCTTTGAGAAACTGCTTTGTTTTCTGTTAATTCATCTCACGGAGTTACAGCTTTCCCCTCAAGAAGCCATTCCCTAAGACTGTTCTTGTGGAATTTGCAAAGTGATATTTGGAAGCCCTTAGAAGTCTATGGTGAAAAAGGAAATATGTTCTGTTAAAAACTGGAAAGAAGCCTTCTGAGAAACTGATTTGTGTTCTCTTAATTCATCTCACAGAGTTACAGCTTTCCTCTCAGGAAGCCTTTTGCTAAGACTCTTCTTGTGGAATTTTCAAAGTGATATTTGGAAGCCCCTAGAGGGCTATGGTGAAAAAAGAAATATCTTCCGTTGAAAACTGGAAAGAAGCTTTCTGAGAGACTGCTTTCTGTTTTGTTAAATCATCTCACAGAGTTTTAGCTTTCCCCTCAAGAAGCCGTTCACTAAGACTGTTCTTCTGTAACTTGCAAAGTGATATTTGGAATTCCATAGAGGGGTATGGTGAAAAACGAAATATACTAAGATAAAACCTGAAAAGAAATTTTCTGAGAAACTGCTTTGTGTTCTGTTAATTCATCTCACAGAACTACAGCTTTCCCCTCAATAAGCCGCTCATTAAGGATGTTCTTGTGGAATTTGCAAAGTGAGATTTAGAAGCCCATAGAGGGCTATGGTGACAAAGGAAGTATCCAAAGATAAAAACTGAAAGAACCTTTATGAGAAACTACTTTTTGTTCTGTAAATTCAACTCAAAGGGTTACAGCTTTCCCCTCAAGAAGCCTTTCGCTAATGTTGTTCTTGTGGAATTTGCAAAGTGATATTTGGAAGCCCTTAGAGGGTTGTACTGAAAGAGTAAATATCTTCCGTTAAAAACTGGAAAAATTCTTTCTGAGAAACTGCTTTTTGTTCTGTTAATTCATTTCACAGAGTTACAGCTTTCCCCTCAAAAAGCCTTTCGATATGACTGCTCTTGTGGAATTTTGAAAGTGATATTTGGAAGCATTTAGAGGGCTATGGTGAAAAAGGAAATATCCTCAGTTAAAAACTGGAAAGAAGCTTTCTGAGAAACTGCTTTGTGTTCTGTTAATTCATCTCACATAGTTACAGCTTTCCCCTCAAGAAGCCTTTCGCTAAGACTGTTCTTGTGCAGTTTGCAAATTGATATTTGGGAGCCGATAGAGGGATACGGTGAAAAAGGAAATATCTTAAGTTAAAATCTGGAAAGAAGCTTTCTGAGAAACTGCTTCGTGTTCTGTTAATTTATCTCAAAGAGATACAGCTTTCCCCTCAAAAAGCCTTTCGCTAAGACTGTTCTTGTGCTATTTTCAAGGTGATATTTGGAAGGCAGAAGAAGGCTATGGTGAAATAGGAAATATCTTCAGTTTAAAGGTGGAAATAAGCTTTCTAAGTAACTGTTTGTGTTCTCTGAATTCATCTCACAAAATTACAGATTTCCCCTCAAAAAGCCTTTCACTAAGACTGTTCTTGTGGAATTTTCAAAGTGATATTTGGAAGCCCATAGAAGGCTATGGTGAAAACGGAAATATCCTAAGATATAAACTGAAAAGAAGCTTTCTGAGAAACGGCTTGGTGTTCTGTTAATTCACCTCACAGAGTTACAGCTTTACCCTCAAGAAGCCTTTCGCTAAGACTGTTCTTGTGGAATTTTCAAAGTGATATTTGGAAACCGATAGAGGGCTATGGTAAAAGAAGAAATATCTTCTGTTAAAAAATGGAAAGAAGCTTTCTGAGAACCTGCTTTGTGTTCTGTTAATTCATCTTACACAGTTAAAGCTTTCCCCTCAAGAAGACTTTCTGTAAGGCTGTTCTTGTGTAATTTGCGAAGTGATATTTGGAAGCCCATAGAGGGCTATGGTGAAAAAGGAAATATCTTCAGTTAAAAACTGGAAAGAATATTTCTGAAAAACTGCTTTGTGATCTGTTAATTCATCTCACAGAATTACAGCTTTCCCCTCAAGACGCCTTTCGCGAAGACTGTTCTTGTGGAATTTGCAAAGTGATATTTGGACGCCCGTAGAGGGCTATAGTGAAAAAGGAAATATCCCCAGTTAAAAACTGGAAAGAAGCTTTCTGAGAAACTGCTTTGTGTTCTGTTAATTCACATCACGGAGTTACAGCTTTCCCCTCAAGCAGCGTTTCGCTAAGACACTTCTTGTGGAATTTGCAAAGTGATATTTTGAAGCCATTAGATGGCTATAGTGAAAAAGGAAATATCCTCAGTTAAAAAGTGGAAAGAAGATTTCTGAGAAACTGCTTTGTGTTTTGCTAATTCATCTCACAGAGTTACAGCTTTCCGCTCAAGAAGCCTTTCGCTAAGATTGTTCCTCTGGAATATCCAAAGTGTTATTTTAGAGCCCATAGGGGGCTACGGTGAAAAGGAAATATCTTCAGTTGAAAGCTGGACAGAATCATTTTGAGAATCTGCTTTGTGTTCTTTTAATTCATCTCACAGAGTAACAGCTTTCCCCTCTAGAAGCTTTCGTTAAGACTGTTCTTGTGGAATTTGCAAAGTGATATTGGGAAGCCCATAGAAGGCTATGGTGAAAAAGTAAATATCTTCCGTTAAAACTCTAAAGAAGCATTCTGTGAAACTGCCGTGTGTTCTGTTAATACATCTCACCGAGTTACAGCTTTCCCATCAAGATGCCTTTCGCTAAGACTGTTCTTGTGGGATTTGCAAAGTGATATTTGGAAACCCATAGAGGGCTAATGTGAAAAAGGAAATATCTTCAGTTAAATACTGGAAAGAATCTTTCTGAGAAACTGCTTTGTGTTCCCTTAATTCATCTCACAGAGTTACAGATATTCCCTCAAGAAGCCTTTCCCTAAGAGTGTCTTTGTGGGATTTGCAACGTGATAATTGGAAGCCCATAGAGGGCTATGGTGAAAAAGGAACTATTTTCAGTTAAAAACTGGATAGAAGCTTTCAGATAAGCTGCTGTGTGTTCTGTAAATACATCTCACCGAGTTACAGTATTCCCCTCAAGAAGCCTTTCGCAAAGACTGTTCTTGTGGGATTTTCTAAGTGATACTTGGAAGCCCATAGAGGGCTATGGGAAAAAAGGAAATATCTTCGGTTGAAAACTGGAAAGGAGCTTTCTGAGATACAGCTCTGTGTTCTGTTAATTCATTTCAGAGAGTTACAGCTTTCCGCTCTAGAGGCCTTTCGCTAAGACTGCTCTTTTGGAATTTGCAAAGTGATATTTGGAAGCCCTAAGAGGGCAATGGTGAAAAAGGAAATATCTTTCGTTAAAAACTGGAAAGAAGCATTCTGAGATACTGCCGTGTGTTCTGTTAATACGTCTAAGCGAGTTACAGCTTTCCCCTCAAGAAGCCTTTCGCTAAGACTGTTCTTGTGGGATTTGCATTGTGATATTTGGAAGCCCATAGAGGGCTATGATGAAAAAGGAAATATCTTGAGTTAAAAACTGGAAAGAAACTTTCTGAGAAACTGCTTTGTGTTCTGTTAATTCATCTCACAGAGTTACAGATATTCCCTCAAGAAGCCTTTCCCTAAGAGTGTCTTTGTGGGATTTGCAACGTGATAATTGGAAGCCCATAGAGGGCTATGGTGAAAAAGGAACTATTTTCAGTTAAAAACTGGATAGAAGCTTTCAGATAAGCTGCCGTGTGTTCTGTAAATACATCTCACCGAGTTACAGTATTCCCCTCAAGAAGCCTTTCGCAAAGACTGTTCTTGTGGGATTTTCTAAGTGATACTTGGAAGCCCATAGAGGGCTATGGGAAAAAAGGAAATATCTTCGGTTGAAAACTGGAAAGGAGCTTTCTGAGATACAGCTCTGTGTTCTATTAATTCATTTCAGAGAGTTACAGCTTTCCGCTCTAGAGGCCTTTCGCTAAGACTGCTCTTTTGGAATTTGTAAAGTGATATTTGGAAGCCCTAAGAGGGCAATGGTGAAAAAGGAAATATCTTTCGTTAAAAACTGGAAAGAAGCATTCTGAGATACTGCCGTGTGTTCTGTTAATACGTCTAAGCGAGTTACAGCTTTCCCCTCAAGAAGCCTTTTGCTAAGACTGTTCTTGTGGGATTTGCATTGTGATATTTGGAAGCCCATAGAGGGCTATGATGAAAAAGGAAATATCTTGAGTTAAAAACTGGAAAGAAACTTTCTGAGAAACTGCTTTGTGTTCTGTTAATTCATCTCACAGAGTTACAGGATTCCCCGCAAGAAGCCTTTCGCTAAGACTGTTCTTGTGGAATTTGCAAAATGATATTTGGAAGCCCATAGAGGGCTATGGTGAAACAAGGACATATTTTCAATTAAAAACTGGAAAGAAATTTTCTGAGAAACTGCTTTGTGTTCTGTTATTTCATCTCACAGAGTTACAGCTTTCTTCTCAAGAAGCCTTTCGGTAAGACTGTTCTTGTGGAATTTGCAAAGTGATATTTGAAAGCCCATATAGGGCTATGGTGAAAAAGGACATATCTTCCGTTAAAAACTGGAAAGAAGATTTCTGAGAAATTGCTTTGTGTTCTGTTAATTCATCTCACAGAGTTAAAACTTTCCCCTCCAGAAGCCTTTCGCTAAGACTGTTCTTGTGGAATTTGCAAAATGATATTTGGAAGCCCAAAGAGAGCTATGGTGAAAAAGGAAATATCCTAAGATAAAAACTGAAAAGAAGCTTTCTGAGGAACTGTTTTGTGTTCTCTTAATTCGTATCACAGAGTTACAAATTTTCCCTCAAGAAGCCATTCGCTAAGACTGTTCTTGTGCAATTTGCAAAGTGATATTTGGAACCCCTTAGAGGGCCATGATGAAAAAGAAAATATCTTCAGTTAAAAACTGGAAAGAAACTTTCTGAGAAACTGCTTTTTGTTCTGGTAATTCATCTCACAGAGTTACAGCTTTCTTCTCAAGAAGCTTTTCAGTAAGTCTGTTTTGTGGACTTTGCACAGTGATATTTGGAAGCCCATAGTGGGCTATGAAGAAAAAGGAAATATCTTTCGTTAAAAACTGGGAAGAATATTTCTGAGACACTGCTTTGTGTTCTGTTAATTTATCTAACAGAGTTACAGCATTCCCCTACAGAAGTCTTTCGCTAAGAGTGTTTCTGTGGAATTTGCAAAGTGATATTTGGAAGCCCCTAGAGGGCTTCGGTGAAAAAATGAAATATCTTCAGTTAAAAACCGGAAAGAAGCTTTCTGAGAAAATGCTTTGTGTTCTGATAATTCATCTCACAGAATTACAGCTTTCCCTTCAAGAAGCTTTTCGATAAGACTGTTCTTGTGGGATTTGCAAAGTGATATATGGAAGCCCAAATAGGGCTATGGTGAAAAAGGAAATTTCTTCAGTTAAAAACTGGAAAGAAGCTTTCTGAGAAACTGCTGTGTGTTCTGTTAATTCAACTCACTGAGTTGCAGCTTTCCCCTCCAGAAGCCTTTCCCTAAGACTGTTCTTGTGGAATTTGCAAAGTGATATTTGGAAGCCCATAGAGGGCTTTGGAGAAAAAGTAAATATCTTAAGATAATAACTGAAAAGAAGTTTTCTGAGAAACTTCTGTGTGGTCTGTTAATTCAACTCACAGAGTTACAGCTTTTCCCTCAAGAAGCCTTTCGCTAAGGCTCTTCTTGTGAAATTTGCAAAGTGATATTTGAAAGCCCATAGAGGGCTATGGTGAAAAACAAAATATCTTCCGTTAAAAACTGGAAAGAAGTTTTCTGAGAAACTGCCGTGTGTTCTATTAATACATCTCATACAGTTACAGCTTTCCTCTCAAGAAGACCTTCGCTAAGACTGTTCTTGAGGGATTTGCAAAGTGATATTTGGAAGCCCTCAGAGGGCTATATTGAAAAAGGAAATATCTTCCATTAAAAATTGAAAAGAAGCTTTCTGAGAAACTGCCGTGTGTTCTGTTATTATATCTCACCGAGTTACAGCTTTCTCCTCAAGAATCCTTTCGTTACGACTGTTCTTGTGGGATTTGCAAAGTGATATTTGGAAGTCTATAGAGGGCAATGGTGAAAAAGGAAATATCTTCAGTTAAAAACTGGAAAGAAGCTTTTTGAGAATCTGCTTTGTGTTCTGTTAATTCATCTCACAGAGTTACAGCTTACCTCTCAAGAAGCCTTTCTCTAAGACTGTTCTTGTGGAATTTGCAAAGTGATATTTGGAAGCCCATAGAGGGCTATGGTGACAAAGGAAATATCTTTCGTTAAAAACTGAAAAGAAGCTTTCTGAGAAACTGCTATGTGTTCTGTTAATTCATGTCAAAGAGTTACAACTTTCCCCACAAGAAGCCTTCAGCTAAGGCTCCTCTTGGGTAATTTGCAAAATGATATTTGGAAGCTCATAGAGGTCTACAGTGAAAATGGAAATATCCTCAGATAAAAAGCGAAAAGAAGCATTCTGAGAAAATACTTTTTATTCTGTTAGTTCATCTCACAGAGTTACAGCTTTCCCCTCAAGAAGCCGTTCACTAAGATTGTTTTTGTGAAATTTACAAAGAGATGGTTGGAAGCCCAGAGAGGGCTACGGTGAAAAAGAAACTACCCTAAGATTAAAAACTGAAAAGAAGCTTTCTGAGAAATTGCTTTGTGTTCTCTTAATTCATCCCACAGAGTTACAGCTTTCCCCTCAAGAAGACATTCGATAAGACTGTTCTTGTGTAATTTGGAAAGTGATATTTAGAAGCACCTACAGGTCTCTGGAGAAAAAGGAAATATCTTCCAATAAAAACTGGAAAGAAGCTTTCTGAGAAACTTCTTTGTGTTCTGTTAATTCATCTCACAGAGTTACAGCTTTCCCCTCAAGAATCCTTTCGCTCAGACTGTTCTTGTGGAATTTGCGAAGTGATATTTGGAAGCCCATAGTGGGCTATGGCGAAAAAGGAAATATCGTAAGATAAAAACTGAAAAAAACTTTCTGATAAACTGATTTGTGTTCTGTTAATTCATCTCACAGAGTTACAGATTTTCCCTGAAGAAGCCTTTCGCTAAGACCTTTCCTGTGGAATTTGCCACGTGATATTTGGAAGCCCATAGAGGGCTATTGTGAAAAAGGAAATATCCTATGATAAAAACTGAAAAGAAGCTTTCTGAGAAACTGCTTTGTGTTCTGTTAATTCAACTCACAGAGTTACAGTTTCCCCTCAAGAAACCTTTCGCTAAGACTGTTCTTTTGGAATTTGCAAAGTGATATTTGGAAGCCCATAGAGGGCTATGGTGAAAAAGGAAATATCTTCAGTTAAAAATTGAAAAGAAGCTTTCTGAGAAACTGCTTTGTGTTCTGTTAATTCCTATCGAAGAGTTAGACTTTCCCCTCAAGAAGCCTTTCGTTAAGACTGTTCTGGTTGAATTTGCAAAGTGATATTTCGAAGACCTTAGAGAGCTAATCTGAAAAAGGAAATATCCTAAGAAAAAACGGAAAAGAAGTTTTCTGAGTAACTGCTTTGTGTTCTGTTATTTCATCTCAAAGAGTTAGAACTTTCCCCTCAAGAAGCCTTTGGCTAAGACTGTTCTTGTGGAATTTGCAATGTGATATTTGGAAGCCCATAGAGGGTTATGGTGAAATTGGAAATATCCTCAGATAAAAACCGAAAAAAAGCTTTCTGAGAATCTGCTTTGAGTTCTGTTAGTTCAGCTCACAGATTTACAGCTTTCCCTTCAAGAGGCCGTTCACGAAGCCTGTTCTTGTGTAATTTGCAAAGAGATGCTTGGAAGACCATAGAGGGCTGTGTTGAAAAAGGAAATATCTTCTGTTAAAATCTGGAAAGAAGCATTCTGAGAAACTGCCATGTGTTCTGTTAATACATCACACCGAGTTACAGCTTACCCCTCAAGAAATTTTTCACTAGGACTGTTCTTGTGGAATTTGCAAAGTGATATTTGGAAACCCTTAGAGGGCTACAGTGAAAAAGGAAATATTTTCCATTAACTACTGGAAAGAAGATTTCTGAGAAATTACTTTGTGTTCTGTTAATTCATCTCACAGAGTTACAGTTTTCCCCTGAAGAAGCCTTTCACTAAGATTTTTCTTGCGGAATTTGCAAAGTGATATTTGGAAGCCCATAGAGGGCTATGGTGAAAAAGGAAATATCTTCAGTGTAAAACTAGAAAGAAAGTTTCTGAGAAACTGATGTGTCTTCTGTTAATTCATCTCACAGAGTTACGGATTTTCCCACAAGAAGCTTTTCTCAAAGACTGTTCTTGTGGAATTTTCAAAGTGATATTTGGAAGCCCACAGAAGACTACGGTGAAAAAGGAAATATCATCCGTTAAAAACTGGAAAGAAGATGTCTGAGAAACTGCTTTGTGTTCTGTTAATTCATCTCACAGAGATACAGCTTTCGCCTCAAGAAGTCTTTCACTAAGACTGTTCTTTTGGAATTTTCATAGTGATATTTGGAATCCTATAGGGGGCTATGGTGAAAACGGAAATATCTTCCAATAAAAACTGTAAAGAAGATTTCTAAGAAACTGCTTTGTGTTCTGTTAATTCATCTCACAGCGTTACATATTTCCCCACCAGAAGCCTTTCGCTACGACTGTTCTTGTGGAATTTGCAAAGTGATATTTGGAATCTCATAGAGAGCTATGGGGAAAACGGAAATATCTTCCGTTAAAAACTGGAAAGAAGCTTTCTGAGAAACTGCTTTGTGTTATGTTAATTCATCTCACAGAGTTAGAGCTTTCCCTGAAAGAAGCCTTTCGCTAAGACTGTTCTTGTGGAATTTGAAAAGTGATATTTGGAAGACTCTAGATGGCTAGGGTGAAAAATTAAATATTTTCCGTTAAAAACTGGAAAGAAGATTTCTGAGAAACAGCTTTGTGTTCTTTTAATTCATCTAACAGTGTTACAGCGGTCCCCTAGAGAAGCCTTTCGCTAAGACTTTTCTTGTGGAATTTGCAAAGTGATATTTGTAAGCCCTTAGAAGGCTATGCTGAAAAAGGAAATATCCTAACATAAAAACAGAAAAAAAGCTTTCTGAGAAACTGTTTTGTGTTGTGTTACTTCATCTCACAGAGTTACAGCTTTTACCTCAAGATGCCTTTCTCTAAGACTGTTCTTGTGCAAATTGCAAAGTGATATTTGGAAGCCCATAGAGAGCTATGTTGAATAATTAAAATCTTCCGTTAAAACCTGGAAAGAAGCTTTCTGAAGAAACTGCTTTGTGTTCTGTTAATTCATCTCACAGTGTTAGAGCTTTCTCCTCAAGAAGCCGCTCACTAAGACTGTTCTTGTGGAATTTGCAAAGTGATATTTGAAAGCACATAGTGGGCCATGGTGAAAAAGGAAATATCCAAAGATAAAAACTGAAAAGAAGCTTTCTGAGAACCTCCTTTGTGTTCTGTTTATTCATCTCAAAGAGTTACAGCTTTCTCCTCAAGAAGCCTTTGGCTAAGACTGTTCTTGTGGAATTTGCAAAGTGATATTTGGAAGCCCGTAGAAGGCAATGGTGAAAAAGGAAATATCTTAAGTTAAAAACTTGAAAGAAGCTTTCTGAGAAACTGCTTTGTGATCTGTTAATTCATCTCTAAGAGTTACACTTTCTCCTCAAGAAGCCTTCCGCTAAGACTCTTCTTGTGGAATTTGCAATGTGATATTTGGAAGCCCATAGAGGGCTATGGTGAAAATGGAAATATCCTAAGATAAAAACCGAAAAGAAGCTATCTGAGAAAGCACTTTGTGTTCTGTTAGTTCATCTCAAGGAGTTACAACCTTCCCCTAACGAAGCCGATCTCTAAGACTGTTCTTGTGATATTTGCAAAGTGATATTTAGAAACCAATAGAGGGCTATGGTGAAAAAGGAAATATCTTCAGTTAAAAACTGGAAAGAAGCTTACTGAGAAATTGCGTTGTGCTCTGTTAATTCATCTCACAGAGTTACAGTTTTCCCCTCAAGAAACGTTTCGCTAAGACTGTTCTTGTGGAATTTGCAAAGTGATATTTGGAAGCCCATAGAGGGCTACAGTGAAAAAGGAAATATCCTAAGATAAAAACTTAAAATAAGCCTTTCGAGAAACTCCTTAGTGTTCTGTAAGTTCATCTCACAGAGTTACAGCTTTCTCCTCAGTAAGACTTTCGATAAGACTGTTCTTGTGGAATCTGCAAAGTCATATTTGGAAGCCCATAGAGCTCTAAAGTGAAAAAGGAAATATCTTCCGTTAAAAACTGGAAAGAAGCTTTCTGAGAAACTGCTTTGTGTTCTGTTAATACATCTCACAGAATTACAGCTTTCCTCTCCAGAATCCTTTCTCTAATACTGTTACTGTTTAATTTGCAAAGTGATATTTGGAAGCCAGTAGAGGGCTATGGTGAAAAAGGAAATATCTTCAGTTAGAAACTGGAAAGAAGCTTTCTGAGAAACTGCTTTGTGTTCTGTTAATTCATCTCACAGAGTTACAGCTTTCCACTCTAGAAGCCTTTCGTTACGACAGTTCTTGTGGAATTTGCAAAGTGATATTTGGAAGCCCTTAGAGGGCTACGGTAAAAAAGGAAATATCTTCAGTTAAAAACTGGAAAGAAGCATTTTGAGAAACTGCTTTGTGTTCTGTTAATTCATCTCACAGCGTTACATGTTTTCCCTCAAGAAGCCTTTCGCTAAGACTGTTCTTGTGGAATTTGCTAAGTGATATTTGGAAGCCCATAGAGGGCTATGTGAAAAAGGAAATATCTTCAGTTTAAAACTGGAAATAAGCTGTCTGAGGAACTTCCTTGTGTTCTCTTAATTCATCTCACAGAGTAACAGCTTTCAACTGAAGAAGCCTTTCGCTAAGACTGTTCTTTTTGAATTTGCAAAGTGAAATTTGGAAGCCCATAGAGGGTTATGGTGAAAAACGAAATATCTTCCATTAAAAACCGAAAAGAAGCTTTCTGAGAAACTGCTTTGTGTTCTGTTAGTTCATCTCACAGAGTTACAGCTTTCCCCTCCAGGAACCGTTCAATTGGACTATTCTTGTGAAATTTTCAAAGTGATATTTGGAAACCCATAGAAGGCTATGGTGAAAAAGGAAATATCTTCCTTTAATAACTGGAAAGAAGCTTTCTGAGAAACTACTTTGTGCTCTGTTAATACATCTCCGAGTTACAGCTTTCCTCTCAAGAAGCCTTTCTGTAAGGCTCTTCTTGTGGAATTTGCAAAGTGATATTTGGAAGCCCATAGAGGGCTACGGTAAAAAAGGAAATATCTTTGGCTAAAACTGGAAGAAAGATTTCTGAAAAACTGCTTTGTGTTTTTTTAATTCATGTCACAGAGTTACAGCTTTCCCTTCCATAAGCCTTTCGCTAAGACTGTTCTTGTGGAATTTGCAAAGAGATATTTGGAAGCCCATAGAGGGCTTTGGTGAAAAACGAAATCTAATAAGATAAAAAATGAAAAGAAACTTTCTGAGAAATGTTTTGTGTTCTGTTAATTCATCTCACGGAGTTACAGGTTTTAACTCAAGAAGCCCTTCGCTAAGACTGTTCTTGGGTATTAGCAAAGTGATATTTGGAAGCTCTTAGAGGGCTATGCGAAAAAGGAAATATCTTCAGTTAAAAACTGGTAAGAAGCTTTCTAAGAAACTTCTTTTTGTTCTCTTAAAGCATCTCACAGAGTTACAGCTATCCCTTCAAGAAGCCTTTCGCTAAGACTGTTCTTGTGGAATTTACAAAGTGAAATTTGGAAGCCCTTAGAGGGCTATAGTGAAAAAGGAAATATCTTCCGTTCAAAACCGAAAAGAAGACTTCTGAGAAATTGCTTTGTGTTCTGTTAGTTCATCTCACAGAGTTACAGCTTTCCTCTCAAGAAGCCTTTCACTAAGACTCTTCTTGTGAAATTTCAAAGTGAAATTTGAGAACCCATAGAGGGCTATGGTGAAAAAGGAAATATCTTCAGTTAAAAACTTGAAAGAAATCTTCTGAGAAACTGCTTTGTGTTCTGTTAATTCATCTCACAGAGTTACAGCTTTCCCCTCAATAAACGTTTCGCTAAGACTGTTCTTCTGGAATTTGCAAAGTGATATTTGTAATCCCATAGAGGGCTACGGTGAAAAAGGAAATATCCTATGATAAAAACTGAAAATAAGCTTTCTGAGAAACTGCATTGTGTTCTGTTAATTCATCTCACAGAGTTACAGCTTTCCCCTCAAGAAGTCTTTCGCTAACACTGTTCTTGCGGAATTTGGAAAGTGAAATTTGGAAGCGGTAGGTGGCTATGGTGAAAAGGGTAGTATCTTCCGTTAAAAACCGAAAAGAAGCTTTCTGAGAAACTACTTTGCGTTCTGTTAGTTCATCTCACAGAGTTAGAGCTTTCCCCTCAAGAAGCCGTTCACTAGGACTATTATTTGGGAAATTTTCAAAGTTATATTTGGAAACACATAGAGGAATATGGTGAAAAAAGAAATATATTCCGTTAAAAACTGTCAAGAAGCTTTCTGAGAAACTGCCGTGTGTTCTGTTAATATATCTCAACGAGTTACAGCTTTCCTCTCAAGAAGCGTTTCTTTAAGGCTGTTCTTGTGGAATTTGCAAAGTGACATTTGGAAGCCTATAGAGGGCTATGGTGAAAAAGGAAATATCTTCCGTTAAAAACTGGAAGGAATATTTGTGAGAAACTGCTTTGTTTTCTGTTAATTCAACTCACAGAGTTACAGGTTTCCCCTCAAGAAGCCTTTCGGTAAGTCTGTTCTTGTTGAATTTCCAAAGTGATATTTGGAAGCCCATAGAAGGTTATGGTGAAAAAGGAAATATCTTCCGTTAAAAACTGGAAAGAAGCTTTCTGAGAAACTGCCGTGTGTTCTGGTAATACATCTCACCGAGATACTGCTTTCCTCTCAAATAGCCCTTCACTTAGACTGTTCTTGTGGGATTTGCAAAGTGATATTTGGAAGCCCATAGAGCGCTGTGGTGAAAAGGAAATATCTTCAGTTAAAAACTTGAAGGAAACTTTCTGAGGAACTGCTTTGTGTTCTGTTAATTAATCTCATAGAGTTAGAGCTTTCCCCTCAAGAAACGTTTCGCTAAGACTGTTCTTGTGGAATCTGCAAAGTCATGTTTGGAAGCCCATAGAGCTCTAAGGTGAAAAAGGAAATTTATTCCGTTAAAAACTGGAAAGAAGATTTCTGAGAAACTGCTTTGTGTTCTGTTAATTTATCTCACAGAGTTACAGCTTTCCTCTCCAGAAGCCTATCGCTAAGACTGTTCTTGTGGAATTTGCAAAGTGATATTTGGAAGCCCATAGAGGGCTATGTGAAAAAGGAAATATCTTCAGTTAAAAAATTGGAAAGAAGCTTTCTGAAAAACTTCTTTTTGTTCTCTTAATGCATCTCACAGAGTTAAAGCATTTCCCTCAAGAATCCTTTCACTAAGACTGTTCTTGTGGAATTTACAAAGTGAAATTTGGAAGCCCTTATAGGGCCATGGTGAAAAAGGAAATATCTTGCGTTAAAAACCGAAAAGAAGCTTTCTGAGAAACTTCTTTCTGTTTTGTTAGTTCATCTCACAGAGTTACAGCTTTCCCCTCAAGAAGCCGTTCACTAAGATTATTCTTGGGAAATTTTCAAAGTGATATTTGGAAACCCATAGAGGACTACAGTGAAAAAGGAAATATCCTAAGACAGAAACTGAAAAGAAGCTTTTTGAGAAACTGCTTTGTGTTCTGTTAATACATCTCACACATTTACAGCTTTTCCCTCAAGAATCCTTTCGCTAAGACTGTTCTTGTGGAATATGTAAAGTGATATTTGGAAGCCCATACAAGGCTATGGTGAAAAAGGAAATATCTTCAGTTAAAAATTGGATAGAAGCTTTCTGAGAAATTGCTTTGTGTTCTCCTAATTCATCTCACAAAGTTTCAGCTTTCCCCTCAAGAAACCGTTCACTAGGACTATTCTTGTGAAATTTTCAAACTGATATTTGGAAACCAATAGAGAGATATGGTGAAAAAGGAAATATCTACCGTTAAAAGCTGGAAAGAAGCTTTCGGAGAAACTGCCGTGAGTTCAGTTCATACATCTCACCGAGTTACAGCTTTCCTCTCAAGAAACCTTTCTCTGAGGCTGTTGTTGTGTAATTTGCAAAGTGATATTTGGAAGCCCATAGAGGGCTATGGTGAAAAAGGAAATATCTTCCGTTAAAGACTGGAAAGAAGCTTTCTCAGAAACTGTTTTGTGTTCTGTTAATTCATCTCACAGAGTTACAGCATTCCCCTCAAGGAGCAGTTCACTGAGACTGCTCTTGTGGAATTTGCAAAGTGATATTTGGATGCCCAGAGAGGGTTTTGGTGAAAATGGAAATATCCTAAGATAAAAACCGAAAAGAAGCTTTCTGAGAAACTGCTTTGTGTTATGTTAATTCATCTCACAGAGTTACAAATTTCCCCTCTGGAAGCCTTTCCCTAAGACTGTTCTTGTGGAAATTGGAAGGTGATATTTAGAGGCCCAGAGAGGGCTATGGTGAAAAAGGAAATATCCTAATAAAAAAACTGAAAAGAAGCTTTCAGAGAAACTGCTTTGTGTTCTGATAATTCATGTCAGAGCGTTACAGCTTTCCCATCAAGAAGCCTTTCGCTAAGGCTGTTCTTGTGGAATTTGCCAAGTGATATTTGGAAGCCCATACAGGGCTATAGTGAAAAAGGAAATATCTTCTGTAAAAAAATGTAAAGAAGCTTTACGAGCAACTGCTTTGTGTTCTCTTAATTCATGTCACAGAGTTATAGCTTTCCTCTCAAGAAGTCTTTCGCTAAGTCTGTTCTTGTGGAATTTGCAAAGTGATATTTGGAAGACCCTAGAGGGCAAAGGTGAAAAAGGAAATATCTTCAGTTAAAAACTGGAAAGAAGCTTTCTGAGCAACTGCTTTGTGTTCTGTTAATTCATCTCACAGAGTTACATCTTTCCCCTCTAGAAGCCTTTCCCTAAAACTGTTCTTGTGGAATTTCGAAGGTGATATTTAGAAGCCCATAGTGGTCTTTGGTGAAAAAGGAAATAGCCTAAGATAAAAACTACAAATAAGCTTTCTGAGAAACTGCTTTGTGTTCTGTTAATTCGTCTCACAGAGTTAGGGCTTTCTCCTCAAGAAGCCTTTCGCTAAGACTGTTCCTGTGGAATTTAGAACGTGATATTAGAAGCCCATAGAGGGCTATGGTAAAAAAGGAAATATCCTCCGTTAAAAACTGCAAAGAAGCTTTCTTTTTTTTTTTTTTTTATTTATTATTATTAAACATCAAGTTGTAGGGTACATGTGCACAACGTGCAGGTTTGCTACATATGTATACTTGTGCCATGTTGCTGTGCTGCACCCATCAACTCGTCATTTACATCAGGTATAACTCCCAATGCAATCCCACCCCCTCCCCCCTCCCCATGATAAACCCCGGTGTGTGATGTTCCCCTTCCCAGTCCAAGTGATCTCATTGTTCAGTTCCCGCCTATGAGTGAGAACATGCGGTGTTTGGTTTTCTGTTCTTGTGATAGTTTGCTGAGAATGATGGCAGCAAAGAAGCTTTCTGAGAAACTGCTTTGTGTTCTGTTATTTCACCTCACAGAGTTACAGCTTGCCCCTCAAGAAGCATATCGCTAAGACTGTTCTTGTAGAATTTGAAAAGTGATACGTGGAAGCCCACAGAGGGCTTTGGTGAAAAATGAAATATCTTCCGTTAAAAGCTGGAAAGTAGCTTTCTGAGAAACTGCTTTGTGTTCTGTTAATTCATCTCACAGAGTTACAGATTCCCCCTCAAGATGCCTTTCGCTAAGACTGTTCTTGTGGAATTTGCAAAGTAATATTTGGAAGCCCAAAGAGGGCTATGGTGAAAAAGGAAATATCTTCCTTTAAAAACTGGAAACAGTCTTTCTGAGAAACTGCTTTGTGTTCTGTTAATGCAACTCAGAGAGTTACAGCTTTCCCTTCAAGAAGCCTTTTGCTAAGACAGTTCTTGTAGAATTTGCAAAGTGATATTTGGAAGTTCATAGAGGGCTATGGTGAAAAAGGAAATATCCTAAGATAAAAACTGAAAACAATCTTTCTGAGAAACTGCTTTGTGTTCTGTTAATTCATCTCACAGAATTACAGCTTTCCCCTCAAGAAGCTTTTCACTAAGTCTGTTCTTGTGGAATTTGCAAACTGATATTTGGAAGCCTATAGAAGGCTATGGTGAAAAAGGAAATATTTTCAGTTAAAAACTGGAAAGAAGCTCTCTGAGAAACTACTTTGTGTTCTGTTAATTCATCTCACAGAGTTACAGCTTTTCCATCAGGAAGCCTTTCGCTAGGACTGTTCTTGTGGAATTTGCAAAGTGATATACGGAAGTCCATAGAGGGCTACGGTGAAAAAGGAAATATCTTCCGTTAAAAACTGGAAAGAAGCTTTCTGATTACAGCTTTCCCCACAAGAAGCCTTTCACTAAGACTCTTCTTGTGGAATTTGCAAAGAGATATTTGGAAGCCCATAGAGGGCTATGGTGAAAAAGGAAATATCTTAAGTTAAAAACTGGAAAGAAGCTTTCTGATCTACTGTTTGTGTTCTGTTAATTCATCTCACAGAGGTACAGCTTTCCCCTCAAGAAGCCGTTCGCTAAGACTGTTCTTGTGGAATTTGAAAAGTGATATTTGGAAGCAAAAGAGGGCTAGAGTGAAAAATGAAATATCTTCAGTTAAAAACTGGAAAGAAGCTTTCTGAGAAACTGCTTTGTGTTCTGTTAATTCATCTCACAGAGTTACAGCTTTCCCCTCAAGAAGCATTTCGTTAACACTGTTCTTGTGTAATTTGCAAAGTGATATTTGGAACCGCAAAGACGGCTTTGGTATAAAAGGAAATATCTTCCGTTAAAAACTGGAAAGAAGCTTTCTAAGAAACTGCTTTGTGTTCTGTTAATTCATCTCACAGAGTTACATCTTTCCTCTCAAGAAGCCTTTCCCTAAGACTGTTCTTGTGGAATTTGGAAAGTGATATTTAGAAGACCATAGAGGGCTGTGGTGAAAAAGGAAATATACCGAGACAAAAACAGGAAAGAAGCTTTCTGAGAAAATGCTTTGCTTTCTGTTAATTCATCTCACAGATTTACAGCTTTCGCCTTAAGAAACCTTTCGCTAAGACTGTTCTTGTGGAATATGCAAAGTGATATTTGGAGGCCCTTAGAGGGCTATGGTGAAAAAGGAAATATCTTCATTAAAAACTGGAAAGAAGCTTTCTGAGAAACTGCTTTGTTTTCTGATAATTCACCCTACAGTGTTACAGCTTTCCCCTCAAGAAGCCTTTCCCCAAGACAGTTCGTGTGGAATTGGGAAAGTGATATTTAGAAGCCCAAAGAGAGTTGTGGTGAAAAAGGAAATATCTTAAGAAAAAAAGTGAAGAAAAGCTCTCTGAGAAACTGCTTTGTGTTCCGTTAATTCATTTCACAGTGTTACAGCCTTCCAATGAAGAAGCCTTCCGCTAAGACTGTTCTTGTGGAATTTGGAAAGTGATATTTGGAAGCTCATAGAGGGCTATTGTGAAAAAGGAAATATCTTCAGTTAAAAACTGGAAAGAAGATTTCTGAGAAACTGCTGTGTGTTCTGTTAATTCATTTCACATAGTTACAGCTTTCCCCTCAAGAAGCCTTACGCTGAGACTGTTCTTGTGGAATTTGCAAAGTGATATTTGGAAGCCCATAGAGGGTTTGGTGAAAAAGAAAATATCTTCCGTAAAAAACTGCAAAGAAGCTTTCTGAGAAACTGCTTTGTGTTCTGTTAATTCATCTCACGGTGTTACAGCTTTCCCCTCAAAAAGCCTTTCGCCAAGCCTGTTCTTGTGGAATTTGCAAAGTGATATTTGGAAGCCCATAGAGGGCTATGGTGAAAAAGAAATATCTTCTGTTAAAAACTGGAAAGAAGCTTTCTGAGAAACTGCTTTGTGTTCTGTTAATTCATGTCACAGAGTTACAGCTTTACCCTCAAGAAGCCTTTCACTAAGCCTGTTCTTGTGGAATTTGCAAAGTGATATTTGGAAACCCATAGACGTCAATGTGAAAAAGGAAATATCCTAAGATGAAACCTGAAAAGAAACTTTCTGATCTACTGCTTTGTGTTCTGTTGATTCATCTCACAGAGTTACACCTTTCCCCTCAAAAAGCCTTTCGCTAAGACTGTTCTTATGGAATTTGCAAAGTGATATTTGGAAGACCAAAGAGGGCTATAGTGAAAAAGGAAATATCTTCAGTTAAAAACTGGAAAGAGGCTTTCTGAGAAACTGCTTTGTGTTCTGTTATTTCATCTCACAGGGTTACAGCTCTCCCCTCAAGAAGCATTTCCCTAACACTGTTCTTGTGTAATTTGCAAGGTGATATTTGGAAGCCCAAAGACGGCTTCGGTAAAAAAGGAAATATCTTCCGTTAATAACTGGAAAGAAGCTTTCTAAGAAACTGCTTTGTGTTCTGTTAATTCTTCTCACAGAGTTACAACTTTCCTCTGAAGAAGCCTTTCCCTAAGACTGTTCTTGTGGGATTTGGAAAGTGATATTTAGAAGACCATAGTGGGCTGTGGTGAAAAAGGAAACATACCGAGACAAAAACTGGAAAGAAGCTTTCTGAGAAAATGCTTTGTGTTCTGTTAATTCATCTCACAGATTTACAGCTTTCCCCTTAAGAAATCTTTCGCTAAGACTGTTCTTGTAGAATATGCAAAGTGATATTTGGAAGCCCTTAGAGGGCTATGGTGAAAAAGGAAATATCTTCCGTTAAAAAGTGGAAAGAAGCTTTCTGAGAAACTGTTTGTTTTCTGATAATTCACCCCACAGAGTTACAGCTTTCCCTTCAAGAAGCCTTTCCCCAAGACAGTTATTGTTGAAGTTGGAAAGTGATATTTAGAAGCCCAAAGAGAGCTGTGGTGAAAAGGGAAATGTCTTAAGATAAAAAGTGAAGAAAAGCTCTCTGAGAAACTGCTTTGTGTTCCGTTAATTCATTTCACAGAGTTACAGCCTTCCCCTCAAGAAGCCTTCCGCTAAGACTGTTCTTGTGGAATTTGGAAAGTGATATTTGGAAGCTCATAGAGGGCTATTGTGAAAAAGGAAATACCTTCAGTTAAAAAGTTGAAAGAAGATTTCTGAGAAACTGCTGTGTGTTCTGTTAATTCATTTCACAGAGTTACAGCTTTCCCCTCAAGAAGCCTAACGCTGAGACTGTTCTTGTAGAATTTGCAAAGTGATATTTGGAAGCCCAAAGAGGGCTTGGAGAAAAAGAAAATATCTTCCGTAAAAAACTGCAAAGAAGCTTTCTGAGAAACTGCTTTGTGTTCTGTTAATTCATCCCACAGAGTTACAGCTTTCCCCTCAAAAAACTTTTCGCCAAGCCTGTTCTTGTGGAATTTGCAAAGTGATATTTGGAAGCCCATAGAGGGCTACGGTGAAAAAGGAAATATCTTCCGTTAAAAACTGGAAAGAAGCTTTCTGAGAAACTGCTTTGTGTTCTGTTAATTCATGTCACAGAGTTACAGCTTTCCCCTCAAGAAGCCTTTCACTAAGCCTGTTCCTGTGGAATTTGCAAAGTGATATTTGGAAACCCATAGACGTCAATGTGAAAAAGGAAATATCCTAAGACAAAACCTGAAAAGAAGCTTTCTGATCTACTGCTTTGTGTTCTGTTAATTCATCTCACAGAGTTACAGCTTTCCCCTCAAGAAGCCTTTCGCCAAGACTGTTCTTGTGGAATTTGTGAAGTGATATTTGGAAGCCCGTAGAAGGCTATGGTGAAAAAGGAAGTTACTTCAGTTAAAAACTGGAAAGAAGCTTTCTGAGAAACTTCTTTGTGTTTTGTTAATTCATCTCACAGAGTTACAGCTTTCCCCTCGAGAAGTCTTTCTCTAAGACTGTTCTTGTGTAATTTTCAAAGTGCTATTTGGAAGCCCAGTGAGGGCTATGGTGAAAAAGGAAACATCTTCCGTTTAAAACTGGAAAGAAGTTTTCTGAGAAAATACTTTGTGTTCTGTTAATTCACCGCACAGAGTTACAGCTTTCCCCTTAAGAAGCCTTTCACTAAGACTGTTCTTGAGGAATTTGAAAAGAGATATTTGGAAGCCCATAGAGGGCTTTGGTGAAAAAGGAAACATATTCCGTTAAAAACTGGAAATATGATTTCTGAGAAACTGCTGTGTGTTCTGTTATTTCATCTCGCAAAGTTACAGCTTTCCCCTCAAGAAGCCTTTCCCTAAGACTGTTCTTGTGGAATTTGGAAAGTGATATTTAGAAGGCCATAGATGTCTATGGTGAAAAGGGAAATATTCACTGTTAAAAACTGGAAAGAAGCTTTCTGAGAAACTGCCTTGTGTACTGTTAATTCATCTCACAGAGATACAGCTTTCCCCTCAAGAAGCCTTTCGCTAAGACTGTTCTTGTGGAATTCAGAACGTGATATTAGAAGCCCATAGAGGGCTATGGTGAAAAAGGAAATATCCTCCGTTAAAAACTGGAAAGAACCTTTCTGAGAAACTGCTATGTATTCTGTTCTTTCAGCTCACAGAGTTACAGCTTTTCCCTTAAGAAGCGTCTCGCTAAGACTGTTCTTGTGGAATTTGCAAAGTGATATTTGGAAGCCCATAGAGGACTATGGTGAAAAAGGAAGTATCCTAAGACAACATCTGAAAAGAAACTTTCTGAAATACTGCTTTGTGATCTGATAATTCATCTCACAGAGTTACAACTTTCCCCTCAAGATGCCTTTCGCTAAGACTGTTCTTGTGGAATTTGCAAAGTGATATTTGGAAGCCCAACGAGGGCTATCGTGGAAAAGGAAATATCTTCCGTTAAAAACTGAAACGAGGCATTCTGAGAAACTGCTTTGTGTTCTGATAATACATTTCACAGAGTTACAGCTTTCTCCTCAAGAAGCCTTTCGCTAAGACTGATCTTCTGGAATTTGCAAAGTGATATTTGGAAGCCCATAAACGGCTATGTTGAAAAAGGAAATATCTTCAGTTAAAAACTGGAAAGAAGCTCTCTGAGAAACTGCTTTGTGTTCTTTAAATTCATCTCACAGAGTTACAGCTTTCACCTGAAGAGGCCTTTCGCTAAGACTGTTCTTGTGGAATTTGCAAGGTGATCTTTGGAAACCCATTGACGGTTTGGTGAAAAAGAAAATATCTTCAGTTAAAAACTGGAAAGAAACTTTCTGAGAAACTGCTTTGATTTCTGTTAATTCAACTCACAGAGTTACACCTTCCCCTCAAGAAGCCTTCCACTAAGACTGTTCTTGTGGAATTTGCAAAGTGATATTTGGAAGCCCACGCAGGGCTTTGGTGAAAAAGGAAATATCTTCCGTTAAAAACTGGAAAGAAGCTTTCTGAGAAACTGCTTTGTGTTCTTTTAATTCATATCACAGAGTTACAGCTTTCCCCTCAAGAATCCTTTCGCTAAGACTGTTGATGTGGAATTTTGAACGTGATATTTAGAAGCCCATAGAGGGCTATGGTGAAAAAGGAAATATCTTCAGTTAAAAACTGGAAAGAAGCTTTCTGTGAAACTGCTTTGTGTTCCGTTATTTCATCTCACAGAGTTACAGCTCTCCCCTCAAGAAGCCTTTCGCTAAGACTGTTCTTGTGGAATTTCCAAAGTCTTATTTGGAAGCACATAGAGGGCTATGATGAAAAAGGAAATATCCTAAGACAAAAAATGGAAAGAATCTTTCTGAGAAACTGCTTTGTGTTCTGTTTATTCATCTCCCAGAGTTACCGCTTTCCCCTCAAGAAGCCTTTTGCTAAGACTGTTCTTGTGGAATTTGCAAAGTGTTATTTGGAAGTCCATAGAGGGCTATGGTGAAAAAGGAAATATTTTCTGTTAAAACATGAAAAACCTTCCTGAGAAACTGCGTTGTGTTCTGTTAATTCATCTCACAGAGTTACTGCTTTCCCCTCAAGAAGCCTTTCGCTAAGACTGTTCTTGTGGAATTTGCAAAGTGATATTTCGAAGAACATAGATGGCTACGGTGAAAAAGGAAATATATTCCGTTAAAAACTGGAAAGAAGCTTTCTAAGAAACTGCTTTGTGTTCTGTTAATTCATCTCACAGAGTTACAACTTTCCTCTCAAGAAGCCTTTCCCTAAGACTGTTCTTGTGGAATTTGGAAAGTGATATTTAGAAGACCATAGAGGGCTGTGGTGAAATAGGAAATATACCGAGACAAAAACTGGAGAGAAGCTTTCTGAGAAAACGCTTTGTGTTATGTTAATTCATCTCACAGATTTACAGCTTTCCCCTTAAGAAACCTTTCGCTAAGACTGTTCTTGTGGAATATGCAAAGTGATATTTGGAAGCCCTTAGAGAGCTATGGTGAAAAAGGAAATATCTTCCGTTAAAAACTGGAAAGAAGCTTTCTGAGAAACTGCTTTGTGTTCTGTTAATTCATCTCACAGAGCTACAACTTTCCCCTCCAGAAGCCGTTCACCAATACTTTTCTTGTGGAATTTGCAAAGTGATATTTGGAGGCCCATTGAGGGCTATGGTGAAAAAGAATACATCCTAAGATAAAAACTGAAATGAAGCTTTCTGTGAAACTGCTTTGTGTTATGCTAATTCATGTCACAGAGTTACTGCTTTCCCGTCAATAAGTCGTTCACTAAGACTGTTCTTGTGAAATTTGCAAAATGATATTTGGAAGCCCATTGAGGGCTATTGTGAAAATGGAAATATCCAAAGATAAAAACCGAAAAGAAACTGTGTGAGAAACTGCTTTGTGTTGTGTTAGTTTATCTCACAGAGTTACAGCTTTCCCCTCAAGAAGTCGTTCACTAAGACTGTTCTTGTGAAATTTCCAAAGTGATATTTGGAAACTCATAGAAGGCTATCTTGAAAATGAAAATATCTTCCGTTAAAAACTGGAAAGAAGCATTCTGACAAACTGCCTTGTGTTCTTTTAATACATCTCACCGAGTTACAGCTTTTCCGTCAAGGACCCTCTCGCTAAGACTGTTCTTGTGGAATTTGCAAAGTGATATTTGGAAACCCTTAGAGTGCTATGGTGAAAAAGCAAATATCTTCCATTAAAAACTGGAAGGAAGATGGCTGAGAAACTGCTTTGTGTTCTGGTAATTCATCTCACAGAATTACAGCTTTTCCCTCAGAAGCCTTTCTCTAAGATTGTTCTTGTAGAACTTGCAAAGTGATATTTGGAAGCCCATATAGGGCTACGGAGAAAAAGGAAACATCCCCCGTTAAAAACTGAAAAGAAGCTTTCTGAGAAACTGCTTTATATTCTGTTAATTCATCTCACAGAGTTACAGTTTACCCTCAAGCAGTCGTTCACTCAGACTGTTCTTGTGGAATTTGCAAAGCGATATTGGAAGCCCATAGAGGGTTATGGCGAAAAAGTATATATACTAAGATAAAAACAGAAAAGAAGCCTTCTGAGAAAGTGCATTGTGTTCTCTTAATTCATCTCACAGAGTTACAGCTTTCCCCTCAAGAAGCCATTCACTAAGACTTTTCCTGTGGAATATGCAAGGTGATACTTGGAAGCCCATACAGGGCTACGGAGAAAAAGGAAATATGTTGCGTTAAATACTGCAAAGAATCTTTCTAGGAAACTGCTTTGTGTCCTCTTAATTCATCTCACGGAGTTACAGTTATCCCCTCATGAAGCCTTTCGCTAAGACTGTTCTGGAATTTGCAAAGTGCTATTTGGAAGCCCATAGAGGGCTTTGGTGAAAAAGGAAATATCCTAAGATAAAAAACGAAAAGAAGGTTTCTGAGAAACCGCTTTGTGTTCTGTTAGTTCATCTCACAGATTTACAGCTTTACCGTCCAGAATCCTTTCGCTAAGAGTGTTCTTGTGGAATTTGCAACATGATATTTTCCAAAATGTTTTTGGAAGCCCATAGAGGGCTATGCTGGAAAAGGAAATATCCTAAGATAAAAACTGAAAAGAAGCTTTCTGAGAAACTGCTTTGGGTTCTGTTAACTCAACTCAGAGAGTTACGGCTTTCCATTCAAAAGTCTTTCACAAAGACAGAATTGTGTAATTTGCAAAGTGATATTTGGAAGACCATAGAGGGCTATGTTGAAAAAGGAAATATAGTAAGATAAAATCCGAAAAGAAGCTTTTTGAGAAACTGCCTGTGTTCTGTTAATTCATCTCAGAGTGTTACAGATTTCCCCTCATGAGGCCTTTCACTAAGACTGTTCTTCTGAAATTTGGAAAGAGATATTTAGAATCCCATAGATGGCTATATTGAAAAAGGAATTATTTTCCGATAAAAACTGGAAAGAAGCTTTCTGAGAAACTGCTTTGTGTTCTCTTAATTCATCTCACAGAGTTACAACATTTCCCTCTAAAAGCCGTTCGCTGAGGCTGTTGTTGTCCACTTTGCAAAGTGATATTTGGAAGCCCATAGAGGGCTATGGTGAAAAAGGAAATATCTTCAGTTAAAAACTGGAAAGAAGCTTTCTGAGAAACTGCCATTTGTTCTGATTATATACCTCACCTAGTTACAGCTTTCCCCTCAAGAAGCCTTTTGCTAAGGCTGTTCTTTTGGGATTTGCAAAGTGATATTTGGAAGCCCATAGAGCGCTATGGTGTAATAGGAAATATCTTCATTTAAAAAGCGGAAAGAAGCTTTCCGAGAAACTCCTTTTTGTTGTGTTAATTCACCTCACAGAGTTACAGCTTTCCTCTCAATAATTCTTTCGCTAAGACTGTTGTTGTGGAATTTGCAAAGTGAGATTTGGAAGCCCATAGAGGGCTATGGTGAAAAAGGCAATATCATAAGATAAAAACTGAGAAGAAGCTTTCTGAGAAACTGCTTTGTGTTCTGTTAATTCATCTCACATAGTTACAACATTTTCCTCTAAAAGCCTTTCGCTAAGACTGTTCTTGTGGAATTTGCAAAGTGATATTTGGAAGCCCATAGAGCGTTATGTTGAAAAAGGAAATATCTTCAGTTAAAAACTGAAAAGAAGCTGTTTGAAACACTGCTTTGTGTTCTGTTAATTCATCTCACAGAGTTACAACTTTCCCCTCAGGAAGCCTTTCGCTAAGACTGTTCTTGTGAAACTTGAAAAGTGATTTTTGGAAGCCCATAGAGGGCTATGGAATAAAAGTAAATATCCTCCGATAAAAACTGAAAAGAAGCTTTCTGAGAAACTGCTTTGTGTTCTGTTAATTCATCTCGCAGAGTTACAGCTTTCCCCTCAAGAAGCCGTTCACTAAGACTTTTCTTGTGGAATTTGCAAAGTGATATTTGGAGGCCCATAGACGGCTATGGTGAAAAAGAAAACATCCAAAGATAAAAACTGAAATGAAGCTTTCTGTGAAACTGCTTTGTGTTCTGTTAATTCATCTCACAGAGTTACAGCTTTCCCTTCAAGAAGTCATTCACAAAGACTGTTCTTGTGAAATTTGCAAAGTGATATTTGGAAGCCCATAGAGGGCTATGGAGAAAATGTAAATATCCTAAGATAAAAACCGAAAAGAAGCTGTCTGAGAAACTGCTTTCTGTTGTGTTAATTTATCTCACAGAGTTACAGCTTTCCCCTCAAGAAGTCGTTCACTAAGACTGTTCTTGCGGAATTTGCAAAGTGATATTTGGAAGCCCATAGAAGGCTATGGTGAAAATGAAAATATCTTCCGTTAAAAACTGGAAAGAAGCATTCTGAGAAACTGCCGTGTGTTCTGTGAATACATCTCACCGAGTTACAGATTGCTTCTCAAGAAGCCTTTCGCTAAGACTGTTCTTGTGTGATTTGCAAAGTGATATTTGGAAGCCCGTAGAGGGCTACGGTGAAAAAGGAAATATGTTGCGTAAAATACTGGAAAGAATGTTTCTGAGAAACTGCTTTGTGTTCTGTTAATTCATCTCACAGAGTTACAGCTTTCCTCTCAAGAAGACTTTCGCTAATACTGTTCATGTGCAATTTGCAAAGTGATATTTGGAATCCCATAGAGGGCTATGGTGAAAAAGGAAATATCCCAAGGTAAAAACTGAAAAGTAGGTTTCTGAGAAAATGTTTTGTGTTCTGTTAATTCATCTTACAGAGTTACAGCTTTACCCTCAAGAAGCCTTTCTCTAAGACTGTTCTTCTGGAATTTGCAAAGTGATATTTGGAACCTCTATAGAGCTATGGTTAAAATGGTAATGTCGAAAGATTAAAAAAGGAAAAGAAGGTTTCTGAGAAACTGCTTTGTATTCTGTTAATTCATCTCAGAGAGTTACAGCTTTCCCCTCAAGAAGTCTTTCACAAAGACTGTTCTTGTGTAATTTGCAAAGTGATATTTGGAAGACCATAGAGGGCTATGTTGAAAAAGGAAATATTGTAAGATAAAATCCGAAATGAAGCTTTCTGGGAAACTGCTTTGTGTTCTGTTAATTAAACTCAGAGAGTTAAGCTTTCCCCTCAAGAAGCCTTTCGCTAAGACTGTTCTTGTGCAATTTGCAAAGTGATATTTGGAATCCCATAGAGGACTAAGGTGAAAAAGGAAATATCTTCTGTTAAAAAATGGAAAGAAGATTTCTGAGAAACTGCTTTGTGTTCTGTTAATGCATCTCACAGAGTTACAGTTTCCCTTCCAGTAACCTTTCGCTAACACTGTTCTTGTGGAAATTGCAAAGTGATATTTGGAAGCAAATAGAGGGCTATGGTGAAAAAGGAAATACCTTCAGTTAAAAAATGAAAAGAAGCTTTCCGAGAAACTGTTTTGTGTTCTGTTAATTCATCTCAAAGAGTTACAGCTTGCCACTCAAGAAGACTTCCGCTAAGACTGTTTTTGAGGAATTTCCAAAGTGATATGTGGAAGCCCATAGAGGGCTATAGTGAAAATGGAAATATCCTAAGATACTAACCGAAAAGAAGCTGTCTGAAAAACTGCTTTGTGTTCTGTTAGTTCATCTCACAGAGCTACAGCTTTCCCCTCAAGAAGCCGTTTAGTAAGACTGTTTTGTGAAATTTGGAAAGTGATATTTGGAAACCCATAGAGGACTATGGTGAAAAAGGAAATATCTTCCGTTAAAAACTGGAAAGAAGCATTCTGAGAAAATGCTGTGTTTTCTGTTAATACGTCTCACTGAGTTACAACTTTCCTCTCAAAAAGCCTTTCGCTAAGATTGTTCTTGTGGGATTTGCAAACTGATATTTGGACGCACATACAGGGCTTTGGTTAAAAAGGAAATATCTTCCATTAAAAACTGGAAGGAAGCTTTCTGAGAAACTGCTTTGTGTTCTGTTAATTCATCTCACAGAGGTACAGCTTTCCACTCAAGGAGCCGTTCACTAAGACTGTTCTTGTGAAATTTGCAAAGTGATATTTGGAAGCCCGTAGAAGGCTATGGTGAAAAAGGAAATATCTTTGGTTGAAAACTGTAAAGAAGATTTCCGACAAACTGCATAGTGTTCTGTTAATTCATCTCACACAGTCACAGCTTTCCCCTCAAGAAGCCTTTCGCTAACACTGTTCTTGTGGAATTTGCAAAGTGATATTTGGAGGCCAATAGAGGGTTATGGTGAAAAAGTAAATATATTCTGTCAAAAACTGGACAGAATATTTCTGAGAAACTGCTTTGAGTTCTGTTAATTCATCTCACAGAGTTACAGCTTTTCCGTCAAGAAGCCTTTCACTAAGCCTGTTCTTGTGGAATTTGCAAAGTGATATTTGGAATCCCATTGAGGTCTATGGTGAAAAAGGAAATATCCTAAGATAAAATCTAAAAAGAAGCTTTGTGAGAAACTGCTTTGTGTTCTGTTAATTCATCTCACAGAGTTACAGCTTTCCCCTAAAGAGGCCTTTCGCTAAGACTGTTCTTGTGGAATTTGCAAAGTGATATTTGGAAGCCCATAGAGGGCTATGGTGTAAAAGGAAATATCCTCCGAAAAAACTGGAAAGAAGCTTTCTGGAAACTGTTTTGTGTTCTGTTAATTCATCTCACTGAGTTACAGCTTCCTCCTCAAGAAAGCTTTCGCTAAGACTGTTCTTGTGGAATTTTCAAAGTGATATTAGGAAACCCATAGAGTTCTATTTTGAAAAAGGAAATATTTTCCGTTAAAAAATGAAAACAAGATTTCTGAAAAACTGCCTTGGGTTCTTTTAATTCATCTCAGAGAGTTACACCTTTCCCCTCCAGAAGCCTTTCCCTAAGACTGTTCTTGTGGAATTTGCAAAGTGATATTTGGAAGCCCATAGAGGGCTACGGTGAAAAAGGAAATATCCTAAGATAAAAACTGAAAAGAAATTTTCTGAGAAACTGCTTAGTGTTCTCTTAATTCATCTCACAGAGTTACAGCTTTCCCCTCAAGAAGCCGTTCACTAAGACTGTTCTTGTGGAATTTGCAAATTGATATTTGGAAGCCCATAGAGGGCTATGGGGAAAAAGGAAATATTCTGAGATAATAACTGAAAAGAAGCTTTCTGAGAAACTGCTTTTTATTCTGTTATTTCTTTTCACAGGGTTATAGCTTTCACCTCAAGAAGCCTTTCGCTAAGACTGTTCTTCTGGAATTTGTAAAGTGATATTTCAACGCCGATAGAGGTCTACGGTGAAAAAGAAACTATCTTACGTCAAAAACTGGAAAGAATCTTTCTGGAAACTGTTTTGTGTTCTGTTAATTCATCACACAGAGTTACAGCTATCTCCTGAAGAAGCCTTTCGCTAAGACTCTTCTTGTGGAATTTACAAAGTGATATTTGGAAGCCCATAGAGGGCTAAGGTGAAAAAGGAAATATTTTCCCTTAAAAAATGAAAAGAAGTTTTCTGAGAAACTGCTTTGGGTTCTTTTAATTCATCTCACAGAGTTACACTTTTCCCGTCAAGAAGCCTTTCCCTAAGACTATTATTGTGGAATTTGAAAAGTGATATTTGGAATCCATAGAGGGCTGTGGTGAAACAGGAAATATCCTCCGTAAAAACTGGGAATAATCTTTCTGAGAAACTATTTTGTGTTCTGTTAATTCATCTCACAGAGTTACAGCTTTCCTCTCAAGAAGTCTTTCGCGAAGGCTGTTCTTGTAAAATTTGCAAAGTGATATTTGGAAGCCCATAGAGGGCTAAGGTGAAATAGGAAATATTTTCAGTTAAAAACTGAAAAGAAGTTTTCTGAGAAACTGCTATTTGTTCTGTTAATTCATCTCAGAGAGTTACAGCTTTCTCCTCAAGAAGCCTTTCGCTAGGACTGGTCTTGTGGAATTTGCAAAGTGATATTTGGAAGCCCATTGAGGGCTATGGTTAAAAAGGAAATATCCTAAGATAAAATGTAAAAAGAAGCTTTGTGAGAAACTGCTTTGTGTTCTGTTAATTCATCTCACAGTGTTACAGCTTTCCGCTAAAGAGGCTTTTCACTAAGTCTGTTCTTGTGGAATTTGCAAAGTGATATTTGAAAGCCTAAAGAGGTCTATGGTGAATAAGAAAATATCTTCAGTTAAAAACTGGAAAGAAGTTTTCTGAGAAAATGCTTTGTGTTCTGTTAATTCATCTCTCAGATTTACAGCTTTCCCCTCAAGAAGACTTTCGCTATGACTGCTCTTGTGGAATTTGCAAAGTGATATTTGGAAGCCCTTAGAGTTCTAGGGTGAAAAAGGAAATATCCTAAGACAAAAAACGAAAAGAAGCTTTCTGAGTAACTGCTTTCTGTTCTGTTAATTCATCTCAGAGATTTACAGCTTTCCGTTCAAGAAGCCTTTCACAAAGACTGTTGTTTTGGAATTGGCAACGTGATACTTGGAAGGCCATAGAGAGCTGTGGTGCATATGGAAATATCCTAAGATAAAAACCGAAAAGAAGCTTTCTGAGAAACTGCTTTGTGTTCTTTTAATTCATCTCAGAGAGTTACGGCTTTCTCCTCAAGAAAGCTTCGCTAAGACTGTTCTTGTGATATTTGCAAACTGATATGTGGAAGCCCATAGAAGGCTATGGTAATAAATGAAATAACTTCCGTTAAAAACTGGAAAGAAGCTTTCTGAGAAACAACTTTGTGTTCCGTTAATTCATCTCACAGTGTTACAGCTTTCCCTTCAAGGAGCCTTCCCCTAAGATTGTTCTTGTGGAATTTGCAAAGTGATATTTGGAAGCCCTTAGAAACCTATGGTGAAAAAGAAAATATCGTAACATAAAAACCGAAAAGATGCTTTCTTAAAAACTGCAATGTGTTCTCTTAATTCATCTCACAGAGTTATAGCTTTCCCCTCAAGAATCCGTTCAATAAGACTGTTCTTTTGGAATTTGCAAAGTGATATTTCAAAGCCCATAGAGGGATAAGGTGAAAAAGGAAATCTCTTCCGTTAAAAACTGGAAAGAAGCTTTCTGAGTAACTGCTTTGTTGTCTGTTAATTAATCTCACATAGCTACAGCTTTCCCCTCAAGAAGCCTTTGGCTAAGACTGTTCTTGTGGAAGTTGCAAAGTGATATTTGGAAGCCCATAGAGGGATACGGTGAAAAAGGAAATATCTTCAGTTAAAAACTGGCAACAAGCTTTCTGAGAAACTGCTTTGTGTTCTGTTAATTCAACTCACAGAGTTACAGCTTTCCCCTAAAAAGCCTTTCTGAAGAAGCCCTTCGCTAAGGCTGTTCTTGTGGAATTTGCAAGTGGATATTTGGAAGCCCATAGAGGGATATGGTGAAAAAGGAAATATCTTCCGATATAAACTGGAAAGAAGCCTTCTGAGAAACTGCTTCGCTAGGACTGTTCTTGTGTCATTTCGAAAATGGTATTTAGAAGGTCATAGAGGGCTATGGTGAATAAGGAAATATTTTCGGTTATAAACTGGAAATTATCATTATGACAAAGTGCTTTGTTTCCTGTTAATTCATCTCACAGAGTTACAGCATTCTCCTCAGGAAGCCTTTCGCTAAGACTGTTCTTGTGGAATTTGCAAATTGATTTTAGCAGCCCATTGAGGGTTATGGCAAAAAGGAAATATTCTAAGATAAAAAACGAAAAGAACCTTTCTGAGAAACTGCATTATGTTCTCTTAGTTCATCTCATAGAGTTATAGCTTTCCCCTCAAGAAGCCGTTCACTAAGATTGTTCCTGTGAAATTTTCAAGGCGATATTTGGAAGCCCATAGAGGGCTATGATGAAAAAGGAAATATCTTCCGTTCAAAAATGGAAAGAATGTTTTTTAGAAACTGCTTTGTGTTCTGTTAATTCATCTCACAGATTTACAGCTTTCCCCTCAAGATGCCTTTCGCTAAGACTGTTCTTGTGGAATTTGCCAAGTGATATTTGGAAGCCCTTAGAGGGCTACGGTGAAAATTGAAATATCCTAAGATAAAAACCGAAAAGAAGCTTTCTGAGAAACTGCTTTGTGTTCTGGTAATTCATCTCACAGAGTTACACCTTTCTCCTCAAGAAGCCTTTCGCTAAGACTGTTCTTGTGGAATTTGAAAAGTGATATTTCGAAGCCCAGGGGGGTTATGGTGAAAAAGGAAATATCTTTCGTTAAAAACTGGAAACAAGATTTCTGAGAAAGTGCTTTGTGTTCTGTTAATTCATCTCACAGAGTTACAGCTTTCCCCTCAAGAAGCCGTTCACTAAGACTGTTCTTGTGAAATTTGCAAAGTGATATTTGGAAGCCCATAGAGGGCTATGGTGAAAAAGGAAATATCTTCTGTTAAAAACCAGAGGCAGATAAAGCCACAAAGATGGGGAAAAAGCAGGGCAGAAAAGCTGGAATTTCACAAAATAAGAGCGCGTCTCCTCCGGCAAAGGAGCGCAGCTCATCGCCAGCAACGGGTCAAAGCTGGAATGAGAATGACTTTGACGAGATGATAGAAGAAGGCTTCAGTCCATCAAACTTCTCAGAGCTAAAGGAGTAATTACATGCCCAGCGCAAAGAAATTAAATGTCATGAATAAAAAGTGGAAGAATTTATGGCTAGAATAATTAATGCAGAGAAGGTCATAAACGAAATGAAAGAGATGAAAACCATGACACGAGAAATACGTGACAAATGCACAAGCTTCAGTAACTGACTCGATCAACTGGAAAAGAGTATCAGCGATTAAGGGTCAAATGAACGAAATGAAGCAAGAAGAGAAATCAAAAGAAAAAACAAGAAAAAGAAATGAACAAAGCCTGCAAGAAGTATGGGATTATGTAAAATGACGAAATCTACGTCTGATTGGGATGCCTGAAAGTGAGGGGGAAAATGGATCCAAGTTGAAAAACACTCTTCAGTATATCATCCAGGAGAACTTCCCCAACCTAGTAGGGCAGGCCAACATTCAAATCCAGGAAATACAGAGAACACCACAAAGATACGCCTCGAGAAGAGCAACTCCAAGACCCATAATTGCCAGATTCACCAAAGTTGAAATGAAGAAAAAAATCTTAAGGGCAGCCAGAGAGAAAGGTCGGGTTACCCACAAAGGGAAGTCCATCAGACTAACAGCAGATCTCTCGGCAGAAACTCTACAAGTCAGAAGAGAGTGGGGGCCAATATTCAACATTCTTAAAGAAAAGAATTTTCAACCCAGAATTTCATATCCAGCCAAACTAAGTTTCATAAGCGAAGGAGAAATAAAATCCTTTACAGATAAGCAAATGCTTAGAGATTTTGTCACCACTAGGCCTGCCTTACAAGAGACCCTGAAGGAAGCACTAAACATGGAAAGGAACAACTGGTATCAGCCATTGCAAAAACATGCCAAAATGTAAAGACCATCAAGGCTAGGAAGATACTGCATCAACTAACGAGGAAAATAACCAGTTAATATCATAATGGTAGGATCAAGTTCACACGTAACAATATTAACCTTAAATGTAAATGGACTAAATGCTCCAATTAAAAGACACAGACTGGCAAACTGGATAAAGAGTCAAGACCCATCAGTCTGCTGTATTCAGGAGACCCATCTCACACGCAGAGACATACATAGGCTCAAAATAAAGGGATGGAGGAAGATTTACCAAGCAAATGGAGAACAAAAAAAAGCAGGGGTTGCAATCCTAGTCTCTGATAAAACAGACTTTAAACCATCAAAGATCAAAAGAGACAAAGAAGGCCATTACATAATGGTAAAGGGATCAATTCAACAGGAAGAGCTAACTATCCTAAATATATATGCACCCAATACAGGAGCACCCAGATTCATAAAGCAAGTCCTTAGAGCCTTACAAAGAGACTTAGACTCCCATACAATAATAATGGGAGACTTCAACACTCCACTGTCAACATTAGACAGATCAACGAGACAGAAAATTAACAAGGATATCCAGGAATTGAACTCATCTCTGCAGCAAGCAGAACTAATAGACATCTATAGAACTCTCCATCCCAAATCAACAGAATATACATTCTTCTCAGCACCACATCACACTTATTCCAAAATTGACCACATAGTTGGAAGTAAAGCACTCCTCAGTAAATGTACAAGAACAGAAATTGTAACAAACTGTCTCTCAGACCACACTGCAATCAAACTAGAACTCAGGACTAAGAAACTCAATCAAAACCGCTCAACTACATGGAAACTGAACAACCTGCTCCTGAATGACTACTGGGTACATGACGAAATGAAGGCAGAAATAAAGATGTTATTTGAAACCAATGAGAACAAAGATACAACATACCAGAATCTCTGGGACACATTTAAAGCAGTGTGTAGAGGGAAATTTATAGCACTAAATGCCCACAAGAGAAAGCAGGAAAGATCTAAAATTGACACTCTAACATCGCAATTAAAAGAACTAGAGAAGCAAGAGCAAACTCATTCAAAAGCTAGCAGAAGGCAAGAAATAACTAAGATCAGAGCAGAACTGAAGGAGATAGAGACACAAAAATCCCTCCAAGAAATCAATGAATCCAGGAGTTGGTTTTTTGAAAAGATCAACAAAATTGACAGACCGCTAGCAAGACTAATAAAGAAGAAAAGGGAGAAGAATCAAAGAGACGCAGTAAAAAATGATAAAGTGGATATCACCACCGACCCCACAGAAATACAAACTACCATCAGAGAATACTATAAACACCTCTATGCAAATAAACTAGAAAATCTAGAAGAAATGGATAATTTCCTTGACACTTACACTCTTCCAAGACTAAACCAGGAAGAAGTTGAATCCCTGAATAGACCAATAGCAGGCTCTGAAATTGAGGCAATAATTAATAGCCTACCAATCAAAAAAAGTCCAGGACCAGATGGATTCACAGCAGAATTCTACCAGAGGTACAAGGAGGAGCTGGTACCATTCCTTCTGAAACTATTCCAATCAATAGAAAATCAGGGAATCCTCCCTAACTCATCTTATGAGGCCAACATCATCCTGATTCCAAAGCCTGGCAGAGACACAACAAAAAAAGAGAATTTTAGACCAATATCCCTGATGAACATCGATGCAAAAATCCTCAATAAAATACTGGCAAACCGTATTCAACAGCACATCAAAAAGCTTATCCACCATGATCAAGTGGGCTTCATCCCTGGGATGCAAGGCTGGTTCAACATTCGCAAATCAATAAATATAATCCAGAATATAAACAGAACCAAAGACAAGAACCACATCATTATCTCAATCGATGCAGAAAAGGCTTTGGACAAAATTCAACAGTCCTTCATGCTAAAAACGCTCAATAAATTCGGTATTGATGGAACGTACCTCAAAATCATAAGAGCTATTTATGACAAACCCACAGCCAATATCATACTGAAAGGGCAAAAACTGGAAAAATTCCCTTTGAAAACTGGCACAAGACAGGGATGCTCTCTCTCACCACTCCTATTCAACATAGTGTTGGAAGTCCTGGCTAGGGCAATCAGGCAAGAGAAAGAAATCAAGGGGATTCAGTTAGGAAAAGAAGAAGTCAAATTGTCCCTCTTTGCAGATGACATGATTGTATATTTAGAAAATCCCATTGTCTCAGCCCGAAATCTCCTTAAGCTGATAAGCAACTTCAGCAAAGTCTCAGGATACAAAATTAATGTGCAAAAATCTCAAGCATTCGTATACACCAGTAACAGACAAACAGAGAGCCAAATCATGAATGAACTTCCATTCACAATTGCTTCAAAGAGAATAAAACACCTAGGAATCCAACTTACAAGGGATGTAAAGGACCTCTTCAAGGAGAACTACAAACCACTGCTCAATGAAATAAAAGAGGACACAAACAAATGGAAGAACACACCATGCTCATGGATAGGAAGAATCAATATTGTGAAAATGGCCATACTGCCCAAGGTTATTTATAGATTCAATGCCATCCCCATCAAGCTACCAATGAGTTTCTTCACAGAATTGGAAAAAACTGCTTTAAAGTTCATATGGAACCAAAAAAGAGCCCTCATTTCCAAGACAATCCTATGTCAAAAGAACAAAGCTGGAGGCATCACGCTACCTGACTTCAAACTATACTACAAGGCTACAGTCACCAAAACAGCATGGTACTGGTACCAAAACAGAGATATCGACCAATGGAACAGAACAGAGTCCTCAGAAATAATACCACACATCTACAGCCATCTGATCTTTGACAAACCTGAGAGAAACAAGAAATGGGGAAAGGATTCCCTATTTAATAAATGGTGCTGGGAAAATTGGCTAGCCATAAGCAGAAAGCTGAAACTGGATCCTTTCCTTACTCCTTATACGAAAATTAATTCAAGATGGATTAGAGACTTAAACGTTAGACCTAATACCATAAAAAACCTAGAGGAAAACCTAGGTAGTACCATTCAGGACATAGGCATGGGCAAAGACTTCATGTCTATAACACCAAAAGCAACGGCAGCAAAAGCCAAAATTGACAAATGGGATCTCATTAAACTAAAGAGCTTCTGTACAGCAAAAGAAACTACCATCAGAGTGAACAGGCAACCTAAAGAATGGGAGAAAATTTTTGCAATCTACTCATCTGACAAAGGCTAATATACAGAACCTACAAAGTTCTCAAACAAATTTACAAGAAAAAAACATACAACCCCATCAAAAAGTGGGCAAAGGATATGAACAGACATTTCTCAAAAGAAGACATTCATACAGCCAACAGACACATGAAAAAATGCTCATCATCACTGGTTATCAGAGAAATGCAAATCAAAACCACACTGAGATACCATCTCACACCAGTTAGAATGGCGATCATTCAAAAGTCAGGAAACAACAGATGCTGGAGAGGATGTGGAGAAATAGGAACACTTTTACACTGTTGGTGGGATTGTAAACTAGTTCAATCATTATGGAAAACAGTATGGCTATTCCTCAAGGATCTAGAACTAGACGTACCATATGACCCCGCCATCCCATTACTGGGTATATACCCAAAGGATTATAAATCATGCTGCTATAAAGACACATGCACACGTATGTTTATTGCGGCACTATTCACAATAGCAAAGACTTGGAATCAACCCAAATGTCCATCAGTGACAGATTGGATTAAGAAAATGTGGCACATATACACCATGGAATACTATGCAGCCATAAAAAAGGATGAGTTTGTGTCCTTTGTAGGGACATGGATGCAGCTGGAAACCATCATTCTCAGCAAACTATCACAAGAACAGAAAACCAAACACCGCATGTTCTCACTCATAGGCGGGAACTGAACAATGAGATCACTTGGACTTGGGAAGGGGAACATCACACACCGGGGCCTATCATGGGGAGGGGGGAGGGGAGTGGGATTGCATTGGGAGCTATACCTAATGTAAATGACGAGTTGATGGGTGCTGACGAGTTGATGGGTGCAGCACAGCAACAGGGCACAAGTATACATATGTAACAAACCTGCACGTTATGCACATGTACCCTAGAACTTAAAATATATTTAAAAAAAAAAAAAAAGAAGCAACCAACCACATCCCTCCTTCCCACTAGAGGCTTCCAGGCTGAAACAGGTTGATACAGGGAGAGGAGGAGAAGATATGCAACTAAGTCCCATTTTGAGATCTGTTTAATAATAATTCTAATTTCATGTTCTCACTTATTTGTGAGATCTAAAAATCAAAACAATTGAACTCATGGAGATAGAGAGTAGAAGAATGTTTACCAGAGGCTGGGAAGGGTAGTGGGGTTGTGAGGCAAAGCTGGAGATGGTTAATGGGTACAAAAAAACAGAAAGAATAAATAAGATCTAGTATTTGATAGCACAACAAGGCGACTATAGTCAGTAATAATTTAACTGTGCATTTGAAAATAACTAAAAGAGTCTAATTGGATTGGTTGTAACACAAAGAATAAATGCTTGAGAGAATGGATACCCCATTTTACCTGATGTGATTATTATTCATTGCATGCCTGAATCAGAACATCTCATGCACCCCATAAATACATACATCTACTATATACCCACAATATTGAAATAAATAATTTTAAAAAATAAACAATAAAAAATAAAAAATAATCTTCCACTTATTTTTTAGGAAAAGCACATAACTAAATTGTTACAGAAGGATTGACCAAACGATCCTTTGAACGGTTTGAGTCAGCAGTTGTGGCAGGAATGCGGTTGGGGGAAATGGGGAGAAGTGAGTGAAGATAAAAGGAATTGGACAAGTGTTGATGTTGGTGAAATGAATGATGAGTACCTAGAGGTAATCCACTATTGTATGCATTTGGAATTTATCATAAAAATATTTTTGAAAGAACATATTCACTACTGAAAATTCAAACAAGGGGAATAAATTAAAGACCACTTATCCTATAATTTCAAACAAAAAAGATTTATTATTTTATGAAAAAATTATAGAATTATTATATAAATATGGTATATTAATTTTTAAATAGCATTATACCTGAGCATTTTGCTAAGTTATTGTAATGTGTCAAATATATATTTTACTTATTTTTATAAAAGTGAGACATAAAGTAAGCCTAAAAGAGATATATTAGAATAATAAGTACTAGAAATATAAAATAATTCTATATAAAATGATTAAATATACATATGAAAAGAATTATAATTTAATGGCACCAGGAAAAATCATACTTGATTTAAAAAAACTTGTAAAGTAAAATAGAATTCAAAAAGCTTTAATTGTATTTGTATTTGACACTGTTATACTTAGTTTTTTAGCATGATATAATTATGAAAAATATTGAAAGCAATTTTATTACCTGTGGAAGACATCCGAGTTCTGGAGACATTGGCGGCGAATCTGTATAGGTTTGTAGCACCCTCCATTCTTGCTTCCTCTGAAGGAATTCCACTAAGGGGCATAAGGCAGAAAGTGAGACAGAGGTAATTCTCAGAGCAGGAGTGAAGGATTATTAAAAAGCTTTAAAACAGAAAGGAAAAGAAGGGAAGTACAACCTGGAAGAGGGCCAAGTGGGAGACTTGAGAAGCCAAGTACACAGCTTGACTTCTTGACTTGGGGTTTTATACATTGGCATACTTCCGGGATCCTGCCTTACTTCTCCTCACTCCTGAGATCTCATTGGGAAGTTGCTGATCAGTTTCAGGTGTTTTCTATTAGAAGCCTGCCTTTCCTTGACACCAGATATGACCAATTACTACTTTAGAGAAACAGTTAACAACCCCTTGACCATCACCTGAGGGTCTCCCAACACATTTGGTGTGTGGAAGAGGGGAGCCCTCTCCTGCCCTGTTCATACTTGTCTAGATTTCTACTGCAACAATATGTGTTGAATATTCTTTATGTACTAAGTAATAAGAATTCTGATATTTCATGAGTGATTGTTACACAAAATTATATAAATAAAAAAGAAATTTAAAAAAAAGTGAAAAGAAGCTTTCTGAGAAACTGCTTTGTGTTCTGTTAATTCATCTCAGAGAGTTGCAGCTTTCCCCTCAAGAAGACTTTCGCTAAGACTGTTCTTGAGGAATTTGCAAAGTGATATTTGGAAGCCCATAGAGGGCTATGGTGAAAAAGGAAATATACTAAGATAAAAACCGAAAAGAAGATTTCTGAGAAACTGCTTTGTGTTCTGATAGTTCATCTCACAGAGTTACAGCTTTCCTCTCAAGAAGCCGTTCACTAAGACGGTTCTTGTGAAATTTGGAAAGTAATATTTGGAAGCCCATAGAGGGCTATGGTGAAAAAGGAAATAACTTTCCTTAAAAACTGGAAAGAAGCTTTCTGAGAAACTGTTTTGTGTTCTGTTAAATCAGCTCACATCGTTAAAGCTTTACCCTCAAGAAGCCTTTCCCTAAGACTGTTGTTGTGAAATTTGCAAAGTGATATTTGGAAGCCCATAGAGGGCTATGGTGAAAAAGGAAATATCTTCCGTTAAAAAGTTGAAAGAAGCTTTCTGAGAAACTTCTTTGTGTTCTGTTAATTCATCTCACAGAGTTACAGCTTTCCCCTCAAGAAGCCTTTCGCTAAGAATGTTCTTGTGGAATTTGCAAAGTGACATTTGGAAGCCCACAGTGGACTATGGTGAAAAAGGAAATATCCTAAGAAAAAAAACTGAAAAGAAGCTCTCTGAGAAACTGATTTGTGTTCTGTTAATTCATCGCGAAGAGTTACAGCTTTCCCCTCAAGAAGCCTTTCGCTAAGACTGTTCTTGTAGAATTTGCAAAGTGATATTCGGAAGCCCATAGAGGGCTACGGTGAAAAAGGAAATATCTTCCGTTAAAAACTGGAAGGAAGCTTTCTGAGAACCTGCTTTGTGTACTGTTAATTCATCTCACAGAGTTACAGCTTTCCTCTCAAGAAGCCTTTCCCTAAGGGTGTTCTGGTGAAATTTGCAAAGTGACGTTTGGAAGCCCATAGAGGGCTACGGTTAAAAAGGAAATATCTTCCATTAAACACTGGAAAGAAGCCTTCTGAGAACCTGCTTAGTGTTCTGTTATTTCATCTCACAGAGTTACAGCTTTCCCCTCAAGAAGCCTTTCGCTAAGACTGTTATTGTGGAATTTGCAAAGTGATATTTGGAAGCCCATAGAGGGCTATGGTGAGAAAGGAAATATACTAAGATAAAACCGAAAAGAAGATTTCTGAGAAACTTCATTGTGTTCTGATAGTTCATCTCACAGGGTTACAGCTTTCCCCTCAAGATGCCGCTCACTAAGAGTGTTCTTGTGAAATTTGGAAAGTACTATTTGGAAGCCCATAGAGGGCTATGGTGTAAAAGGAAATAACTTTCCTTAAAAACTGGAAGGAAGCTTTCTGAGAAACTGTTTTGTGTTCTGTTAATTCATCTCACAGAGTTACAGCTTTACCTTCAAGAAGCCTAACCCTAAGACTGTTCTTGTGGAATTTGCAAAGTGATATTTGGAAGCCCATAGAGGGCTATGGTGAAAAAGGAAATATCTTCCGTTAAAAAGTTGAAAGAAGCTTTCTGAGAAACTTCTTTGTGTTCTATTAATACATCTCACAGAGTTACAGCTTTGCCCTCAAGAAGACTTTCGCTAAGACTGTTCTTGTGGAATTTGCATTGTGACATTTGGAAGCCCACAGCGGGCTATGGTGAAAAACGAAATATCCTAAGATAAAAACTGAAAAGAAGCTTTCTGAGAAACTGATTTGTGTTCTCTTAATTCATCGCACAGAGTTACAGCTTTCCCCTCAAGAAGCCTTTCTCTAAGACTGTTCTTGTGGAATTTGCAAAGTGATATTTGGAAGACCATAGAGGGCTACGGTTAAAAAGGAAATATCTTCCATTAAACACTGGAAAGAAGCCTTCTGAGAACCTGCTTAGTGTTCTGTTATTTCATCTCACAGAGTTACAGCTTTCCCCTCAAGAAGCCTTTCCCTAAGTGTGTTCTGGTGAAATTTGCAAAGTGACGTTTGGAAGCCCATAGAGGGCTATGGAGAAAAGGGAAATATCCTAAGATAAAAACTGAAAAGAAGCTTTCTGAGAAACTGCTTTGTGTTCTGTTAATTCATCTCACAGGGTTACAGCTTTCCTCTCAAGAAGCCTTTTGCTAAGACTGTTCTTGTGGAATTTTCAAAGTGATATTTGAAAGCCCATAGAGGGTTACGGTGGAAAAGGAATTATCCTAAGATAAAAACTGAAAAAAAGCTTTCTGAGAAACTGCTTTGTGTTCTGTTAATTCATCTCAAAGAGTTACAGCTTTCCCATCAGGAAGCCTTTCGCTAAGACTGTTCTTGTGGAATTTACAAAGTGATATTTGGAGGCCCATAGAGGGCTATGGTGAAAAAGGAAATATCTTCCGTTAAAAAGAGGAAAGAATCTTTTTGAGAAACTGCTTTGTGTAATGTTAATTCATCTCACTGAGTTACAGCTTTCCCCTCAAGAAGCCTATCGCTAAGACTGTTCTTGTGGAATTTCGAAGTGATATTTGGAAAGCCATAAAAGGATATGGTGAAACAGGAAATATCTTCTGTTAAAAACTGGAAAGAAGCTTTCTGAGAAACTGCTTTGTGTTCTGTTAATTCATCTCACAGAGGTACAGCTTTCCCATCAGGAAGCCTTTTGCTAAAGCTGTTCTTGTGGAATTTGCAAAGTGATATTTGGAAGCCCATAGAGGGCTATGGTGAAAAAGAAAATATCCTAAGATAAAAAGTGGAAAGAAGCCTTCTAAGAAACTGCATTGTGTTCTGTTAATTCATCTCACAGAGATACAGCTTTCTCCTCAAGATGCTTTTGCCTAAGACTGTTCTTCTGGAATTTGCAAAGTGATATTTGGAAGCCCATAGAGGGCTACGGTGAAAGGAAATAACTTCCGTTAAAAACAGGAAAGAAGCTTTCTGAGAAACTGCTTTGTGTTCTGTTAATTCATCTCACAGAATTACAGCTTTCCCCTCTAGAAACCTTTCACTAAGACTGTTCTTGTGGAATTTTCAAAGTGATATTTGGAAGTCCATAGAAGGCTATGGTGAAAAAAGAAATATCTTCCGGTAAAAAGTGGAAAGAAGCTTTCTGAGAAACTGATTTGTGTTCTGTTAATTCATCTCACAGTGTTACAAGTTTCCCTTCAAGAAACCTTTAGCTAAGGCTGATCTTGCGGAATTTGAAAAGTGATATTTGGAAGCCCATAGGGGGCTATGGTGAACAAGGAAGTATCTTCCGTTAAAATCTGGAAAGAAGATTTCTGAGAAACTACGTTGTGTTCTGTTAATTCATCTCAGAGACTTACAGCTTTCTCCTCATGAAGCCTTTCCCTAAGACTGTTCTTGTGAAATTTGGAAAGTAATATTTGGAAGCCCATAGAGGGCTATGGTGAAAAATAAAGCATCTTCCATTAAAAACTGTAAAGAATCTTTCTGAGAAACTGCCTTGTGTTGTGTTGATTCATGTCACAGAGTTACAGCTTTCCACTCAAGAAGCCTTTCCCTAAGACTGTTCTTGTGGAATTTTCAAAGAGATATTTGGAAGCCCATAGAGAGCTATGGTGAAAAAGGAAATATCTTCCTTAAAAAGCTGGAAAGAAACTTTCTGAGAGACAGATTTGTGTTCCATTAATTAATCTCACAGAGTTACGGCTTTTCCCTCCAGAAGCCTTTCACTAAGACTGTTCTTGTGGAATTTGCAAAGTGATATTTGGAAGCCCATAGAGGGCAATGGTGAAAAAGGAAATATCTTCAGTTAAAAACTGAAAGAAGCTTTCTGAGAGACTGCTTTGTATTCTCTTAATTCATCTCACACAAATACAGCTTTCCCCTCAAGAAGCCTTTCGCTAAGACTGCTCTTGTGGAATTTGCAAAGTGATATTTCAAAAACTGTAGAGGGCTATGGTGAAAATGGAAATATCCTAAGATAAAAACCGAAAAGAAGCTTTCTCAGAAAATGCTTTGTGTTCTGTTAATTCATCTCACAGTGTTACAAATTTTTCCTCAAGAAACCTTTAGCTAAGGCTGATCTTGTGGAATTTGAAAGGTGATATTTGGAAGCCCATAGGGGGCTATGGTGAAAAAATAAGTATCTTCCATGAAAATCTGGAAAGAAGATTTCTGAGAAACTACTTTGTGTTATGTTAATTCATCTCAGAGACTTACAACGTTCCCCTCATGAAGCCTTTCCCTAAGACTGTTCTTGTGTAATATGCAAAGTGATATGTGGAAGCCCACAGAGGGCTATGGTGAAAAAGGAGGTATCCTAAGATAAAAACTGAAAAGAAGCTTTCTAAGAAACTGCTTTGTGTTCTGTCAATTTATCTCACAGAGTTACAGCTTTCCCCTCAAGAAGACTATCGTGATGGCGGTTCTTGTGGATTTTGCAAAGTGACATTTGTAAGCCCATGGAGGGCTATGGTGAAAAAGGAAATATCTTCAGTTAAAAACTGCAAAGAAGCTTTCTGAGAAACTGCTTTGTGTTCTGTTAATTCATCTCACAGCGTTACAGCTTTCCCCTTAAGAAGCCATTCGCTAAGAGTGTTCTTGTGGAATTTTCAAAGGGATATTTGGAAGATCTTAGAAGGCTATGGTGAAAAAGCAAATATCCTAAGAAAAAAACTGAAAAGTAGCTTCCTGAGAAACTGCTTTGTGTTCTGTTAATTCATCTCAGAGAGGTACAGCTTTCCCCTCAAGAAGTCTTTCTCTAAGACTGTTCTTTTGGAATTTTCAAAGGGATATTTGGAAGATCTTAGAAGGCTATGGTGAAAAAGCAAATATCCTAAGATAAAAACTGAAAAGTAGCTTCCTGAGAAACTGCTTTGTGTTCTGTTAATTCATCTCAGAGAGGTACAGCTTTCCCCTCAAGAAGTCTTTCTCTAAGACTGTTCTTGTGGAAATTGCAAAGTGTTGTTTGGAAGCTCATAGGGGCTATGGTGAAAACGGAAATATACTAAGATAAAAACCGAAAAGAAACTTTCTGAGAAACTGCTTAGTGTTCTCTTAGTTCATCTCACAGAGTTACAGCTTTCCCTTCAGGAAGCCGTTCACTAAGACTGTTCTTGTGAAATTTGGAAAGTAATATTTGGAAGCTCATAGATTTCTATGGTGAAAAGGAAAATATCTTCCAGTAAAAAGTGTAAAGAATCTTTCTGAGAAACTGCCTGTGTTCTGTTAATTCATGTCACAGAGTTACAGCTTTCAACTAAAGAAGCCTTTCCCTAAGACTGTTCTTGTGGAATTTGCAAAGTGATATTTGGAAGCCCATAGAGGGCTATGGTGAAAAAGGAAATATCTTCCGTTAAAAAGTTGAAAGAAGCTTTCTGAGAAACTGCTTTGTGTTCTGTTAATTCATCCCACAGAGTTACAGCTTTCCCCTCAAGAAGCCTTTCGCTAAGACTGTTCTTGTGGAATTTGCAAAGTGACATTTGGAGCCCACAGTGGGCTATGGTGAAAAAGGAAATATCCTAACACAAAAACTGAAAAGAAGCTTTCTGAGAAACTGATTTGTGTTCTGTTAATTCATCTCACAGAATTACAGCTTTCCCCTCCAGAAGCCTTTCGTTAGACTGTTCTTGTGGAACTTGCAAAGTGATGTTTGGAAGCCCAAAGAGGGCTATGGTGAAAAAGGAAATATCCTAAGATAGAAACTGAAAATAAGCTTTCTGAGAACTGCTTTGTGTTCTGTTAATTCATCTCACAGTGTTACAAATTTCTCCTCAAGAAACTTTTAGCTAAGGCTGATCTTGTGGATTTAGAAAAGTGATACTTTGAAGCCCATAGGAGGCTATTGTAAAAAAGGAATTATCTTCCATTAAAATCTGGAAACAAGATTTCTGAGAGACTGCTTTGTGTTCTGTTAATTCATCTAACATAGTTACAGCTTTCCCCTCAAGAAACCGTTCACTGAGAATGTTCTTGTGGAATTTGCAAAGTGATATTGGAAGACCATAGATGGTTATGGCGAAAAAGGAAATAACCTAAAATAAAAACCGAAAAGAAGCTTTCTCAGAAACTGCATTGTGTTCTCTTAATTCATCTCACAGAGTTATAACTTTCCCCTCAAGAAGCCTATAAGTAAGATTGTTCCTGTGGAATATTCAAAGTAATATTTGGAAGCCCATAGTGGGCTATGGCGAAAAAGGAAATATCTTCCGTTAAAAACTGGAAAGAAGCTTTCTGAGAAACTGCTTTGTGTTCTGTTAATTCATCTTACAGAATTACAGCTTTCCCCTCCAGAAGCCTTTCGCTAAGACTGTTCTTGTGGAATTTTCAAAGTGATATTTATAAGTCCATAGAGGGCTATGGTGAAAAAGTAAATATTTTCCGTTAAAAACTGGAAAGAATCTCTCTGAGAAACTGCTTTGTGTTCTGTTAATTCATATCACAGAACTACAGCTTTCCCGTCAAGAAGTCATTCGCTAAGACTGTTTTTGTGGAATTTGCAAAGTGATATTTGGAAGCCCATAGGGGGTTATGGTGAAAAATGAAACATCTTCAGTTCAAAACTGGAATAAAGATTTCTGAGAAACAGCTTTGTCTTTTGTTAATTCATCTCACAGAGTTACAGCTTTGCCCTCAAGAAGCCTTTCGCTAAGACTGTTCTTGTGGAATTTGCAAAGCAATATTTGGAAGCCCATAGAGGACTATGGTGAAAAAGGAAATATCCTAAGATAAAAACTGAAAAGAAGCCTTCCAAGAAACTGTATTGTGTTCTTTTAATTCATCTCCCAGAGTTACAGCTTTCCCCTCCAGAAGCCTTTCGCTAAGACTTTTCTTGTACAATTTGTAAAGTGATATTTGGAAGCCCATAGATGGCTATAGTGAAAAAGGAAATATCCTAAGATAAAAACCGAAAAAAAGCTTTCTGAGAAACTGCTTTGTGTTCTGTTAGTTCATCTCACAGAGTTACTGCTTTACCCTCAAGAATTCGTTCACGGAGACTATTCTTTTGAAACTTGCAAAGTGATATTTGTAAGCCCGTAGAGGGCTATGGTGAAAAAGGAAATATCTTCCGTTAAAAAGTGGAAAGAAGCATTCTGAAAAACTGCCGTGTGAACTGTTAATATATCTCACCGAGTTACAGGTTTCCCCTCAAGAGGCCTTTCCCTAAGACAGTTCTGTGGGATTTGCAAAGTAATATTTGGAAACCCGTAAAAGTCTACGGTGAAAAACAAATATCTTCAGTTAAAAACTGGAAAGAAGCTTTCTGAGAAACTGCTTTGTGTTCTCTTAATTCATCTCACAGAGTTACAGCTTTCCCCTCAAGAAGTCTTTCGCTAAGACTGTTCTTGTGGAATTTGCAAAGTGATATTTGGAAACCCAAGAGGGCTATTTTGAAAAAGGAAATATCTTCCGTTAAAAACTGGAAAGAAGATTTCTGAGAAACTGGTTTGTGTTCTGTTAACTCATCTCACAAAGTTACAGCTTTCCCCTCCAGACGTCTTTCGCTAAGAGTGTTCTTGTTGAATTTACAAAATAATATTTGGAAGCCCATAGAGAGGTACGGTGAAAAAGGAAATATCCTAAGATAAAAACTGAAAAGAAACTTTCTGAGAAACTGCTATGTGTTCTGTTAATTCAACTCACAGAGTTACAGCTTTCCCCTCAAGAAGTCTTTCGCTAAGTCTGTTGTTGTGCAATTTGCAAAGTGATATTTGGAAGCCCATAGAGGGCTATGGTGAAAAAGGAAATATCTTCCGTTAAAAACCGGAAAGAAGATTTCTGAGAAAATGATTTGTGTTCTGTTAATTCATCTCACAGAGTAACAGCTTTCCCCTCCAGAATACTTTCGCTAAGACTCTTCTTGTGGAATTTGCAAAGTGATATTTGGAATCCCATAGAGGGCTACGGTGAAAATGGAAATATCCTAAGATAAAAACCGAAAAGAAGTTTTCTGAGAAACTGCTTTGTGTTGTGTTATTTCATCTCACAGAGTTTCTGCTTTGCCCTCAAGAAGCCCCTCTATGACTATTTTTGTGAAATTTGCAAATTATATTTGGAAACCCGTAGAGGGCTATGCTGAAAAAGGAAACATCTTCCGTTAAAAACTGGAAAGAAGCTTTCTGAGAAACTGCCGTGTGTTCTGTTAATACATCTCACTGAATTACAGCTTTCCCCTCCAGAAGCCTTTCGCTAAGACTGTTCTTGTGGAATTTGCAAAGTGATATTTGGAAGCCCCGAGGGGGCAAAGGTGAAAAAGGAAATATCTACCGTTAAAATCTGGAAAGAAGCTTTCTGAGAAACTTCCCTGTGTTCTCTTAATACACCTCACAGAGAAACAGCTTTCCCCTCAAGAAGCCTTTTGTTAATACTGTTCTTGTGGCATTTGCAATGTGATATTTGGAAGCCCATAGAGGGCTATGGTGAAAAAGGAAATATCTTCAGTTAAAAACTGGAAAGAAGCTTTCTGAGAAACTGCCCTGTGTTCTGTTAATTCGTCTCACAGAGTTACACCTTTCCCCTGCAGAAGCCTTTCCCTTAGACTGTTCTTGTGGAATTTGCAAAGTGACGTTTGGAAGCCTATAGAGCTCTATGGTGAAATATCAAATATCTTCCGTTAAAAACTGGAATATAAACAGAAACAAAGTCAAGAACCACATGATTATCTCAATAGATGCAGAAAAGGCTTTTGACAAAATTCAACTGCCCTTCATGCTAAAAACGCTCAATAAATTCGGTATTGATGGAACGTACCTCAAAATAATAAGAGCTATATATGACAAACCCACAGCCAATATCATACTGAATGGGCAAAAATTGGAAAAATTCCCTTTGAAAACTGGCACAAGACAGGGATGTCCTCTCTCACCACTCCTATTCAACATATTGTTGGAAGTTCTGGCTAGGACAATCAGGCAAGAGAAAGAAATCAAGGGGATTCAGTTAGGAAATGAAGAAGTCAAATTGTCCCTCTTTGCAGATGACATGATTGTATATTTAGAAAACCCCATTGTCTCAGCCCAAAATCTCCTTAAGCTGATAAGCAACTTCAGCAAAGTCTCAGGATACAAAATTAATGTGCAAAAATCACAAGCATTCTTATACACCAGTAACAGAGAAGCAGAGAGCCAAATCTGGAATGAACTTCCATTCACAATTGCTTCAAAGAGAATAAAATACTTTGGAATCCAACTTACAAGGGATGTAAAGGACCTCTTTAAGGAGAACTACAAGCCACTACTCAGTGAAATAAAAGAGGACACAAACAAATGAAAGAACATAACTTGCTCATGGATAGGAAGAATCAATATCGTGAAAATGGCCATACTGCCCAAGGTAATTTATAGATTCAATGCCATCCCCATCAAGCTACCAATGAGCTTCTTCACAGAATTGGAAAAAACTGCTTTAATGTTCATATGGAACCAAAAAAGAGCCCGCATCTCCAAGACAATCCTAAGTCAAAAGAACAAAGCTGGAGGCATCACGCTACCTGACTTCAAACTATACTACAAGGCTACAGTCACCAAAACAGCATGGTACTGGTACCAAAACAGAGATATCGACCAATGGAACAGAACAGAGTCCTCAGAAATAATACCACACATCTACAGCCATCTGATCTTTGACAAACCTGAGAGAAACAAGAAATGGGGAAAGGATTCCCTATTTAATAAATGGTGCTGGGAAAATTGGCTAGCCATAAGCAGAAAGCTGAAACTGGATCCTTTCCTTACTCCTTATACGAAAATTAATTCAAGATGGATTAGAGACTTAAACGTTAGACCTAATACCATAAAAACCCTAGAGGAAAACCTAGGTAGTACCATTCAGGACATAGGCATGGGCAAAGACTTCATGTCTAAAACACCAAAAGCAACGGCAGCAAAAGCCAAAATTGACAAATGGGATCTCATTAAACTAAAGAGCTTCTGCACAGCAAAAGAAACTACCATCAGAGTGAACAGGCAACCTACAGAATGGGAGAAATCTTTTGCAATCTACTCATCTGACAAAGGGCTAATATCCAGAACCTACAAAGAACTCAAACAAATTTACAAGAAAAAAACAAACAACCCCATCAAAAAGTAGGCAAAGGATATGAACAGACATTTCTCAAAAGAAGACATTCATACAGCCAACAGACACATGAAAAAATGCTCATCATCACTGGTTATCAGAGAAATGCAAATCAAAACCACACTGAGATACCATCTCACACCAGTTAGAATGGCGATCATTGAAAGTCAGGAAACAACAGGTGCTGGAGAGGATGTGGAGAAATAGGAAAACTTTTACACTGTTGGTGGGATTGTAAACTAGTTCAACCATTATGGAAAACAGTATGGCGATTCCTCAAGTATCTAGAACTAGATGTACCATATGACCCAGCCATCCCATTACTAGGTATATACACAAAGGATTATAAATTATGCTGCTATAAAGACACATGCACACGTATGCTTATTGCGGCACTATTCACAATAGCAAAGACTTGGGATCAACCTAAATGTGCATCAGTGACAGATTGGATTAAGAAAATGTGGCACATATACACCATGGAATACTATGCAGCCATAAAAAAGGATGAGTTTGTGTCCTTTGTATGGACAAGGATGCAGCTGGAAACCATCATTCTTAGCAAACTATCACAAGAACAGAAAACCAAACACCGCATGTTCTCACTCATAGGCGGGAACTGAACAATGAGATCACTTGGACTCGGGAAGGGGAACATCACACACCGGGGCCTATCATGGGGAGGGGGGAGTGGGGAGGGATTGCATTGGGAGTTATACCTGATGTAAATGACGAGTTGATGGGTGCAGTACACCAACATGGCACAAGTATACATATGTAGCAAACCTACACGTTGTGCTCATGTACCCTACAACTTGAAGTATAATAATAATAAATAAATTTAAAAAAAAGGAAAAGAAAAAAAAACTGGAAAGAAGCTTTCTGAGAACCTGCTTTGTGTTCTGTTAATTCATCTCACAGAGTTACAGCTTTCCCCTCAAGAAGCCTTTCGCTAAGACTGTTTTTCTGGAATTTGCAATGTGATATTTGAAAGCCCAAAGAGGTCTATGGTGAAAAAGGAAATATCTTCAGTTAAAAACTGGAAAGACGTCTTCTGAGAAAACGCTTTGTGTTCTGTTAATTCATCTCACAGAGATACAGCTTTCCCCTCATGAAACCTTTCGCTAAGACTGTTCTTGTGGAATTTGCAAAGTGATATTTGGAAGCCCTTGGAGCACTATGGAGAAAAAGGAAATATCCTAAGATAAAAACTGTAAAGAAGCTTTCTGAGGAACTGCTTTCTGTTCTGTTAACTCATCTCAGAGATTTACAGCTTTCCGTTCAAGAAGCCTTTCACAAAGACTGTTCTTTTGGAATTGGCAAAGTGATATTTGGATGCCCAAAGAGAGCTATGGTGCAAATGGAAATATCCTAAGATAAAAACCGAAAAGAGAGAAACTGCTTTGTGTTCTGTTAATTCATCTCACAGAGTTACAACTTTCCCCTCAAGAAGCCTTTCGTTAAGGCTGTTCTTGTGGAATATGCAAAGTGATATTTGGAAGCCCATCGAGGTCTAAGCTGAAAATGGAATTGTGCTAAGATAAAAACTGAAAAGAAGCTTTCTGGGAAATTGCTTTGTGTTCTGTTAGTTCATCTCACAGAGTTACAGCTTTCCCCTCAAGAAGCCGTTCACTAAGACACTTTTTGTGAAATTTGCAAACTGATATTAGGGAAGCCCATAGAGGGCTATGGTGAAAAAGGAGATATCCTAAGATAAAAACTGAAAAGTAGCTTTCTGAGAAACTGCTTTGTGTTCTGTTAATTCATCTCACAGAGTTACAGCATTCCCCTAATGAAACCTTTCGTTAAGATTGTTCTTGTGGAATTTGCAAAGTGATATTTGGAAGCCCTTGGAGCACTATGGTGAAAAAGGAAATATCCTAAGATAAAACCTGAAAAGAAGCTTTCTGAGGAACTGTTTTGTGTTCTGTTAACTCATCTCAGAGATTTACAGCTTTCCGTTCAAGAAGCCTTTCGCAAAGACTGTTCTTTTGGAATTGGCAAAGTGATATTTGGATGCCCATATAGAGCTATGGTGCAAATGGAAATATCCTAAGATAAAAAAGGAAAAGAAGCTTTCTGAGAAACTGCTTTGTGTTCTGTTAATTCATCTCACAGAGTTACAGCTTTCCCCTCAAGAAGCCTTTCGTTAAGGCTGTTCTTGTGGAATTTGCAAAGTGATATTTGGAAGCGCATAGGGGGCTATGGTGAAAAAGGAAATGTTTTACTTTAAAAACGGGAAAGAAGCTTTCTGAGAAACTGTTTTGTGTTCTGTTAATTCATCTCACAGAGTTACAGCTTTCTCCTCAAGAAGCCTTTCGCTAAGACTTTTTTGTGGAATTTGCAAAGTGATATTTGGAAGCCCACAAAGGGCTAAGGTGAAAAAAGGAATATCTTCCGTTATAAACTGGAAATAAGATATCTGAGAAACTGATTTGGGTTCTGTTAATTCACCTCACAGAGCTACAGCTTTCCTCTCAAGAAACCTTTCCCGAAGACTGTTCTTGTGGAATTTGCAAAGTGATATTTGGAAGCCCATAGGGAGCTATTGTGATAAAGCAAATATCCTAAGATAAAAACCCAAAGGAATCTTTCTGAGAAACTTGTTTGTGTTCTGTTAATTCATTTCAGAAAATTACAGCTTTCCCCTCAAGAAGCCTTTCAATAATGCAGTTGTTGTGGAATTTTCAAAGTCTTATTTGGAAACCCTTACAGGGCTATGGTGAAAATGGAATTATCCTAAGATAAAACCCGAAAAGAAGCGTTCTGAGAAACTGCTTTGTGTTCTGTTAATTCATCTCACGGAGTCACAGCTTTTCCCTCAAGAAGGCTTTCCCTAAGACTGTACTTGTGGAATTTGCAAAGTGATAGTTGGAAGCCCATAGAGGGCTATGCTGAAAAAGGAAATATCTTCCGTTAAAAACTGGAAAGAAGATTTCTGAGAAACTGCTGTGGGTTCCGTTAATTCATCTCACAGAGTTACAGCTTTCCCTTCAAGAAGCCTTTCGCTAAGACTGTTCTTGTGGAATTTGCAAAGTGATATTTCGAAACCCATAGACGGCTTTGGTGAAAAAGTAAATATCTTCAGTTAAAAACGGGAAAGAAGCTTTCTGAGAAACTGCTTTGTGTTCTGTTAATTCATCTCACAGAGTTACAGGTTTCCCCTCAGGGCCTTTCGCTCAGACTGTTCTTGTGGAATTTGCAAAGTGATATTTGGAAGCCCAAATAGGGCTAGGCTGAAAAAGGAAATCTCTTTCGTTAAAAAGTGGAAAGAAGATTTCTGAGAAACTGATTTGTGTTCTCTTATTTCATCTCACAGAGTTACAGCATTCCCCTCAAGAAACCTTTCACTTATACTGTTTTTGTGGGATTTGCAAAGTGATATTTGGAAGCCCATAGAGAGCTATGGTGAAAAAGTAATTCTCCTCCGTTAAAAACTGGAAAGAAGCTTTCTGCGAAATGGCTTTGTGTTCTTTTAATTCATCTCACAGAGTTACAGGTTTCCTCTCAAGAAGCCTTTCGCTAAGACTGTTCTTGTGGAATTTTCAAAGTGATATTTGGAAGCCCACAGAAGGCTACCGTTAAAAAGGAAATATCTACAGTTAAAAACTGGAAAGAAACATTTTGAGACACTGCATTGTGTTCTCTTTATTCATCTCACAGATCTACAGCGTTCCCGTCAAGAAGCCTTTCGCTTAAACTGTTCTTGTGGAATTTGCAAGGTAATATTTTGAAGCCATAGAAGGCTATGGTGAAAAAGGAAATCTCTTTCGTTAAAAACTGGGATGAAGATTTCTGAGAAACGGCTTTGTGTTCTGTTAATTCATCTCACAGAGTTACATGTTTCCCCTTAAGAAGCCTTTCGCTAGGACTGTTCTGTTGTAATTTGCCAAGTGATATTTGGAAGCCCTTAGAGGGCTGAGGTGAAAAAGGAAATATCTTCAGTTAAAAACTGGAAAGAAGCTCTCTGAGAAACTGCTTTGTGTTCTTTAATTCATCTCACAGAGTTACAGCATTCCCCTGAAGAAGCCTTTCGATAAGACTGTTCTTGTGAACTTTGCAAGGTGATATTTGGAAGCCCATAGAGGACTATGGTGAAAAAGGAAATATCTTCCGTTCAAAACTGGAAAGAAGCTTTATGAGAAACTGCTTTGTGTTCTGTTAATTCATGTCACAGAATTACAGCTTTCCCTTCAAGAAGCCTTTCGCTAACACTCTTCTTGTGGAATTGGCAAAGTAATATTTGGAAGCCCATAGAGGTCTATGGTGAAAAAGGAAATATATTCCGTTAAAAACTGGAAAGAAGCTTTCTGAGAAATTATTCTGTGTTCTGTTAATTCATCTCACAGAGTTACTGCTTTACCAACAAGAAGCCTTTCCCTAAGACTGTTCTTGTGGATTTTGCAAAGTGATATTTGGAAACCCATTGAGGGCTATGGTGAAAAAGGAAATATTTTCCATTAAAAACTGGAAAGAAGCTTTCTGAGAAACTGCTTTGTGTTCTGTAAATTCATCTCACAGAGTTACAGCTTTCCCCTCAAGAAGCCTTTAGCTAAGACTGTTCTTGTGGAATTTGCAAAGTGATATTTGGAAGCCCATAGATGTCTATGGTGAAAAAGGAAATATCCTAAGATGAAAACTGGAAAGAAGCTTTCTGAGAACCTGATTTGTGTTCTGTTAATTCATCTCACAGAGTTACAGCTTTCCACTCAAGAAGTCTTTCGTTAAGACTGTTCTTGAGGAATTAGCAAAGTGATATTTGGAAGTCCTCAGAGGGCTATGGTGAAAAAGGAAATATGTTCAGTTAAAAACTGGAAAGAAGCATTCTGAGAAACTGCTTTGTATTCTCCTAATTGATCTCACAGAGTTACAGCTTTCCCCTCAAGAAGACGTTCGCTAAGACTGTTCATGTGGAATTTGGAATGTGATATGTAGAACCCCTAGAGGGCTTTGGTGAAAAAGGGAATATCTTCCCTTAAAAACTGGAAAGAAGCATTCTGAGAAACTGCTTTGTGTTCTGTTAATTCATCTCACAGAGCTACAGCTTTCCCCTCAAGAAATCTTTCGCTAAGACTGTTCATGTGGAATTTGGAAAATGATATTTAGTAGCCAATAGAGGGCTACGGTGAAAAAGGAAATATCTTCCGTTATAAAGTGGATAGAAGCTTTCTGAGAGACTGCTTTGTGTTCTGCTAATTCATCTCACAGAATTACAGCTTTCTCCTCATGAAGTCTTTGGCTAAGACTGTTCCTGTGGAATTTGCAAAGTGATATTTGGAAGCCCATAGAGGGCTATGGTGAAAAAGGACATATCTTCCGTTAAAAACTGGATAGAAGCTTTCTAATAAACTGCTTTGTGTTCTGTTATTTCATCTCACAGAGTTACAGCTTTCCGCTAAATAAGCCTTTCGATAAGACTGTTATTGTGGAATTTACAAAGCGATATTTGGAAGACCATAGAGGGCTATGGTGAAGAAGGAAATATCTTCCGATAAAAACTGGAAAGAGGCTTTCTGAAAAACTGCTTTGTGTTCTGTTATTTCATCTCACATAGTTACAGCTTTCCTCTCAAGTAGCCTTTCGGTAAGACAGTTTTTGTGGAATTGGCAAAGTGATATTTGGAAGCCCATAGAGGGCTATAGTGAAAAAGGAAATATGTTCCGTTAAAAACTGGAAAGAGGCATTCTGAAAAACTCCTTTGTGTTCTCTTAAATTATCTCAATGAGTTACACCTTTCCCCTCAAGAAGTCTTTCCTTAAGACAGTTTTTGTGGAAATTGGAAAGGGATACTTAGAAGCCCATAGAGGGCAAGGGTGAAAAAAAAATATCCAAGACAAAAACTGAAAAGAATCTTTCTTAGAAACTACTTTGTGCTCTGTTAATTCATGTCACAGACTTAGAGCTTTCCCCTACAGAAGCCTTTCGCTATGACTGTTCTTGTGGAATTTGCAAAGTGATATTTGGAAGCCCATAGAGAGCTATGGTGAAAAAGGAAATATCTTCCGTTAAAAATTGGAAAGAATATTTCTGAGAAACTTGTTTGTGTTCTGTTAATTCATCTCACACAGTTACAGCTTTCCCCTCAAGAAGCCTTTCCCTAAGACTGTTCTTGTGGAATTTTCAAAGTGATATTTGGAAGTCCATAGAGGGCTATGGTGAAAAAGGGAATATCTTCAGTTGAAAACTGGAAAGTAGCTTTCAGAGAAACAGCGTTGTTTTCCGTTAATTCATCTGACAGAGTTACAGATTTCCCCTCAAGAAGCCTTTCGATAAGACAGTTCTGGAGGAATTTTCAAAGTGATATTTGGAAGCCCTTAAAGGGCTATTGTGGAAAAGGAAATATCTTCCCTTAAAAACTGGAAAGAAGCTTTCTGAGAAATTGCTTTTTATTCTGTTGGTTCATCTCACAGAATTACAGTTTTCCCCTCAAGAAGCCTTTCGCAAATACTGTTTTTGTGGAAATTGGAAAGTGATACTTAGTATCCCATAGAGGGCTATGGTGAAGAAGGAAATATCCTAAGAGAACAACTGAAAAGAAGCTTTCTGAAAAACTATTTTATGCTCTGTTAATTCATCTCACAGAGTTACAGCTTTCCCCTGAAGAAGCCTTTAGCTAAGACTGTTCTTGTGTAATTTGCAAAGTGATATTTGGAAGCCCATAGATGTCTATGGTGAAAAAGGAAATATCCTAAGATGAAAACTGGAAAGAAGCTTTCCGAGAAACTGCTTTGTGTTCTGTTAATTCATCTCACAGAGTTACAGGTTTCCCATCAGGAAGCCTTTCGATAAGACTGTTCATGTGGAATTTGGAAAGTGATATTTATAAGCCCAAAGAGGGCTACGGTGAAAAAGGAAATATCTTCCGTTAAAAACTGGAAAGAAGCTTTCTGAGAAACTGCTTTGTGTTCTGTTATTTCATCTCACTGAGTTACAGCTTTCCCCTCATGAAGCCTTTCGCTAAGACTGTTCTTATGGAATTTGGAAAGTGATATTTAGTAGTCCATAGAGGGCCGTGGTGAAAAAGGAAATATCTTCCTTTAAAAACAGGAAAGAAGATTTCTGATAAACTGCTTTGTGTTCTGTAAATTCATCTCACAGAGTTACAGCTTTCCACTCAAGAAGCCATTCGTTAAGACTGTTTTTGAGTAATTAGCAGAGTGATATTTGGAAGTTCATAGAGGGCTATGGTGAAAAAGGAAATATGTTCATTTAAAAACTGGAAAGAAGCATTCTGAAAAACTGCTTTGTGTTCTCTTAATTGATCTCACAGAGTTACAGCTTTCCCCTCAGGAAGCCTTTCCCTAAGACTGTTCATGTGGAATTTGGAATGTAATATGGAGAATCCCTAGAGGGCTATGGTGAAAAAGGGATTATCTTCCGTTAAAAATTGTAAAGAAGCATTCTGAGAAACTGCTTTGTGTTCTGTTAATTCATCTCAAAGAGTTACAGGTTTCCCATCAGGAAGCCATTTGTGGTCTGTTATTTCATCGCACAGAGTTACAGCTTTCCTCTCAAGTAGCCTTTCGCTAAGACAGTTTTTTGGAATTTGCAAAGTGATATTTGGAAACCCATAGAGGGCTATGGTGAAAAAGGAAATACCTTCCGTTAAAAACTGGAAAGAGGCATTCTGAGAAACTCCTTTGTGTTCTCTTCATTCAACTCACAGAGTTACACCTTTCCTCTCAAGAAGCCTTTCCTTAAGACAGTTTTTGTGGAAATTGCAAAGGGATACTTAGAAGCCCATAGAGGGCTATGGTGAAAAAAGAAATATCCTAAGACAAAAACTGAAAGAATCTGTCTTAGATACTACTTTGTGCTCTCTTCTTGTGAAATTTGCAAAGTGATATTTGGAAGTCCATAGAGTACTATGGTGAAAAAGGAAATATCTTCCGTTAAAAACTGGAAAGAAGCTTTCTGAGAAACTGGTTTGTGTTCTGTTAATTCATCTCACACAGTTACAGCTTTCCCCTCAAGAAGCCTTTCCCTAAGACTGTTCTTGTGGAACTTGCAGAGTGATATTTGGAAGCCCATACAGGGCTATGGTGAAAAAGGAAATATCTTCAGTTAAAAACTGTATAGAAGTTTTCTGTGAAACTGTTTCGTGTACTGTTAATTCACCTCACAGAATTGCAGCTTTTCCCTCAAGAAACCTTTCACTAAGACTGTTCTTGTGGATTTTGCTAAGTGATATTTGGAAGCCTCTAGAAGTTTGTGGTGAAAAAGGAAATATCTTCCGTTAAAAACTGGAAGGAAGCTTTCTGAGAAACTGCTTTGTGTTCTGTTAATTCATCTCACAGGGTTACAACTTTCCCCTCCAGAAGCCTTTCGCTAGACAGTTCTTGTGGAATTTGCGAAGTGATATTTGAAAGTCCATAGAGGGCTCTGGTGAAAAAGGAAATATCTTCACTTAAAAACTGGAAAGAAGCTTTCTGAGAAACTGCTTCGTGTTCTGTTATTTCATCTCACAGATTTACTGCTTTCCCCACAAGAAGCCTTTCGTTAAGTCTTTTCTTGTGGAGTTTGCAAAGTGATATTTGGAAGCCCATAGAGGGCTTTGGTGAAAAAGGAAATATCTTCAGTTAAAAACTGGAAAGAAGCTTTCTGGGAAACTGCTTTGTGTTCTGTTACTTCATCTCACAGAGTTACAGCTTTCCTTTCAAGAAGCCTTTCGGTAGACAGTTCTTCTGGAATTTGCGAAGTGATATTTGAAAGACCATAGAGGGCTCTGGTGAAAAAGGAAATATCTTCAGTTAAAAACTGGAAAGAAGATTTCTGAGAAACTGCTTTGTGTTCTGTTATTTCATCTCACAGATTTACTGCTTTCCCCTCAAGAAGCCTTTCGCTAAGATTTTCCTGTGGAATTTGCAACGTGATATTTGGAAGCCCATAGAGGTCTTTGGAGAAAAAGGAAAAATCTTCCGTTAAAAACTGGAAAATAGCTTTCTGAGAAACTGCTTAGTGTTCTGTTAATTCATCTCAGAGTTACAGCTTTCCCCTCAAGAAGCCTTTCGCTAAGATTGCTCTTGTGGAATTTGCAAAGTGATATTTGGAAGTCCCTAGAGGTCTATGGTGGAAAAGGAAATATCCTAAAACAAAAACTGAAAAGAAACTTTCTGAGAAACTACTTTGTGTTCTGTTAATTCATCTCACAGACTTACAGCTTTCCCGTCAAGAAGACTTTCGCTAAGTCTGTTCTTGTGGAATTTGCAAAGTGATATTTGGAAGCTCATAGAGGGCTATGGTGAAAAAGGAAATATCTTCCGTTAAAAATTCTAAAGAAGTTTATGATAAACTGCTTTGTGTTCTGTAAATTCATCTCACAGTGTTACAGCTTTCCCCTCAAGAAGCCTTTAGCTAATACTGTTCTTGTGGGATTTGCAAAGTGATATTTGGAAGCCCATAGTGGTCTATGGTGAAAAAGGAAATATCTTCAGTTAAAAATTGAAAAGAAGCTTTCTGAGTAACTGCTTTGTGTTCTGTAAATTCATCTGTCCGAGTTGCAGCTTTCACCTGAGGAAGCCTTTTGCTAAGACTGTTCTTGTGTCATTTCGAAAGTGGTATTTAGAAGGCCATAGAGGGCTATGGTGAATAAGGAAATATTTTCCGTTATAAACTGGAAAGAAGCTTTCTGAGAAAGTGAATTGTGTTCTATTAATTCATCGCACGGAGTTGTAGATTTCCCCTCACGAAGCCGATCACTAATAGTGTTCTTGTGGAATTTGCAAGGTGATATCTGGAAGCACATAGAGGGCTTTGTTCAGAAAGGGAATATCTTCCATTAAAAACTGGAAAGAGACTTTCTGGGAAACTGCTTTGTGTTCTGTTAATTCATCTCACAGAGTTACAGCTTTCCTCTCAAGAAGCCTTTCCCTAGGACTGTTCTTGTGGAATTTGCAAAGTGATATTTGGAAGCCCTTAGAGGGCTAGGGTGAAAAACTAAATATCTTCCATTAAAAACTGGAAAGAACCTTTCTGAGAAACTGCCTTGTGTTCTGTTAGTTCACCTCACAGAGTTACAGCTTTGCCCTCAAGAAGCCTTTCGATAAGAGAGTTCTGGAGGAATTTGCAAGTGATATTTGGAAGGCCTTAGACGGCTATGGTGAAAAAGAAAATATCTTCCTTTAAAAACTGGAAAGAAGCTTTCTGAGAAACTACTTTGTGTTCTTAAATTCATCTCACAGAGTTACAGCTTTCCCCCCAAGAAGCCTTTCGATAAGACTGTTCTTGTGAAATTTGCAAAGTGGTATTTGGAAGCCCATAGAGGGCTATGGTGATAAAGGTAATATCTTCCGTTAAAAACTGGAAAGAAGCTTTCTGAGAAACTGCTTTGTGTTTTCTTAATTCATCTGACAGAGTTACAGCTTTCCCGTCAAGAAGAGTTTCGCAAAAACTTTTCTTGTGGAATTTGCAAAGTGATCATTGGACGCCCATAGAGGGCTATGGTAAAAAAGGAAATATCTTCAGTTAAATACTAGAAAGAAGCTTTCTGAGAGACTGCTTTGTGTTCTCTTAAGTCATCTCACACATTTATAGATTTCCCCTCAAAAAGTCTTTCGCTAAGGCTGTTGTTGTGGAATTTGCAATGTGATATTTGGAATACCATAGAGGGCTATGGTGAAAATGGAAATATCTTAAGATAAAAACCGAAAAGAACCTTTCTGAGAAACTGCTTTCTGTTCTGTTGGTTCATCTCAGAGAGATACAGATTTCCGCTCAAGGAGCCGTTCACTAGGGCTGTTCTTGTGGAATTTGCCAAGTGATATTTGGAAGCCATTAGAGGGCTAGGGTGATAAAGGAAATATCCTAAGATAAAAACTGAAAAGAAAGTTTCTGAGGAACTGCTGTGTTTTCTGTTAATTCAACTCACAGAGTTACAGCTTTACCCTCAAGAAGCCTTTCGCTAAGGCTGCTGTTGTGGTATTTGCAATGTGATATTTGGAAGCCCTTAGAGAACAATGGTGAAAAAGGAAATATCTTCAGTTAAAAACTGAAAAGAAGCTTTCTGAGATACTGCTTTGTGTTCTCTTAATTCATCTCAAAGAATTACATCTTTCCCCTGAAGAAACCTTCCACTAAGACTGTTCTTGTGGAATTTGCAAAGTGATATTTCGAAGCCCATAGATGGCTATGGTGAAAAAGGAAATATCCTAAGATTAAAACCGAGAAGAAGCTTTCTAAGAAACTGCTTTGTGTTCTGTTAGTTAATATCACAGTGTTACACCTCTCCCCTCAAGGAACCATTCAGTAAGACTGCTCTTGTGCAATTTTCAAAGTGACATTTGGAAGCCCATAGAGGGCTATTGTGAAAAAGGAAATAACTTCCGTTAAAAAGTAGAAAGAAGCACTCTGAGAAACTGCCGTGTGTTCTGTTAATATATCTCCCCGAATTACAGCTTTCTCCACAAGAATCCTTTCGCTAAGACTGTTCCTGTGGGATTTGCATAGTGATATTTGGAAGCCCATAGAGGGCTATGGTGAAAAAGGAAATATCCTAAGATAAAAACTGGAAAGAAGATTTCTGAGAAACTGCTTTGTGTTCTGTTTATTCATCTCACAGAATTACAGCTTTGCTCTGCAGAAGCCTTTAGCTTAGACTGTTCTTGTGGAATTTGCAAAGTGATCTTGGAAGCCCAAAGAGGGCTATGGTGAATAAGGAAATATCTTTAGTTAAAAACTGGAAAGAAGCTTTCTGAGAATGTGCTTTGTGTTCTTTTTATTCATCTCACAGATTTACAGCTTTCCCCTCAAGAGGCCTGTCGCTAAGGCTGTTTTTGTGGAATTTGCAAGGTGATATTTGGAAGCCCATAGATGGCTATGGTGAAAATGGAAATATCCTAAGATAAAAATCGAAAAGAAGATTTCTGAGAAACTGCCTTGTGTTCTGTTAGTTCATCTCACAGAGTTACAGCTTTCCCTTCAAGAAGCCTTTCGCTAAGACTGTTCTTGTGGAATTTACAAAGTGATATTTGGAAGCATTAGAGGGCTCTGGTGGAAGAGGACATATCTTCCGTTAAAAATGCGAAAGAAGCTTTCTGAGAAACTGCTTTGTTTTCTGTCAATTCATCTGACAGAGTTACAGCTTTCCCTTCACGAAGCCTTTCCCTAAGGCTGTTCTTGTGAATTTACAAAGTTATATTTGGAAGCCAATAGAGGGCTATGCTGAAAAAGGAAATATCTTCAGGTAAAAACTGGAAAGAAGCAGTCTGAGAAACTGCTTTGGGCTGTGTTAATTCATCTCACAGAGTTACAGCTTTCCCCTCAAGAAACCTTTTTCTAAGCCTGTTCTTTTGGAATTGGCAAGGTGATATTTGGAAGCCCATAGAGGGCTATGGTGAAAAAGGAATATCTTCAGTTAAAAACTGGAAAGAAGCTGTCTGAGAAACTGCTTTGTGTTCTGTTAATTCATCTCACAGAGTTACAGCTTTCCCCTCTAGAAGCTTTTCGCTAAGACTGTTCTTGAGGAATTTGCAAAGTGATATTTGTAAGCCCATAGAGGGCTATAGTGAAAAAGGTAATATCTTCCGTTAAAAACTGGAAAGAAGCTTTCTTTGAAACTACTTTGTGTTCTGTTAATTCATCTCACAGAGTTGCAGATTTCCACTTTAGAAGCCTTTTGCTAAGACTGTTCTTGGGAATTGGCAAAGTGATATTTGGAAACCCATAGAGGGCTGTGGTGAAAAAGGAAATATCTTCCGTTAAAAACGGGAAGGAAGCTTTCTGAGTTACAGCTTTCCCTTCAACAAGTCTTTCGATAAGACTGTTCTTGTGGAATTTGCAAAGTGATATTTGGAAGCCCATAGAGGGCTATGGTGAAAAAGGAAATATCTTCAGTTAAAAACTGGAAAGAAGCCGTCTGAGAAACTGCTTTGTGTTCTGTTAATTCATCTCACAAACTTACAGCTTTCCCCTCAAGAATCCTTTCGCTAAGACTGTTCTTTTGGAATTTGCAAAGTGCTATTTGGAAGCCCATAGAGGGCTATGGCGAAAAAGGAATTATCTTCCGTTAAAAACGGGAAAGAAGGCCGGGCGCGGTGGCTCAAGCCTGTAATCCCAGCACTTTGGGAGGCCGAGACGGGTGGATCACGAGGTCAGGAGATCGAGACCATCCTGGCTAATACGGCGAAACCCCGTCTCTACTAAAAATACAAAAAACTAGCCGGGTGAGTTGGCGGGCGCCTGTAATCCCAGCTACTCGGGAGGCTGAGGCAGGAGAATGGCATAAACCCGGGAGGCAGAGCTTGCAGTGAGCTGAGATCCGGCCACTGCACTCCAGCCTGGGCTACAGAGCGAGACTCCATCTCAAAAAAAAAAAAAAAAAAACAAAAAAAACAAAAAAAAAAAAAAAAAAAACGGGAAAGAAGCTTTCTGAGAAACTACTTTGTGTTCTGTTAATTCATCTCGCAGAGTTACAGATTTCCCCTCAAGAAGCCTTTCGCTAAGACTGTTTTTGTGAAATTGGCAAAGTAATATTTGGAAGCCCTTAGAGGTCTATGGAGTAAAAGGAAATATCTTCCTTTAAAAAATGGAAAGAAACTTTCAGAGAAACTGTTTTGTGTTCTGTTATTTCCTCTCTCAGAGTTACTGCTTTCCCCTCAAGGAGCCTTTCGCTAAGACTGTTCTTGTGGAATTTGCAAAGTGATATTTGGAAGCCCCTAGAGGGCTATGGTTAAAAAGGAAATATCTTCCGTTAAAAACTGGAAAGAAGCTTTCTGAGAAACTGCTTTGTGTTCTCTTAATTCATCTCACCGATTCACAGCTATCCCCTCCAGAAGCCTTTCGCTAAGACTGTTGTTGTGGAGTTGCAAAGTTATATTTGTAGCCCATAGAGGGCTATGGTGAAAAAAGAAAAATCTTCCGTTAAAAACGGGAGAGAAGCTTTCTGAGAAACTACTATGTGTTCTGTTAATTCATCTCGCAGAGTTACAGATTTCCCCTAAACAAGCCTTTCGCTAAGAGTGTTCTTGTGGAATTGGCAAAGTGATATTTGGAAGCCCATAGGGCGCCATGGTGTAAAAGGAAATATCTTCCGTTAAAAACTGGAAAGAAACTTTCTGAGAAACTGTTCCGTGTTCTGTTAATTCATCTGACAGAGTTACTGCTTTCCCCTCACGAAGCCTATCGCTAAGACTGTTCTTGAGGAATTTGCAAAGTGATATTTCGAAGCCCATAGAGGGCGATGGTGAAAATGGAAATATTTTCCGTTACAAACTGGAAAGAAGCTTTCTGAGAAGCTGCTTTGTGTTCTCTTAATTCATCGCACAAATTTACAGCTTTCCCCTCAAGAAATTTTTCACTAGGACTGTTCTTGTGGAATTTGCAAAGTGATATTTGGAAGCCCTAAGAGGGCTACGGGGAAAAAGGAAATATCCAAAATTAAAAACTGAAAAGAAGAATTCTGAGAAACTGCTTTGTGTTCTGTTAATTCATGTCACAGAGTGACAGCTTTCCCTTCTATTAGCCTTTCGCTAAGGCTGTTCTTGTGGAATTGGCAAAGTGATATTTGGAGGCCCATAGAGGGCAATGGTGAAAAAGGAAATATCTTCAGTTAAAAACTGAAAAGAAGCTTTCTGAAAAGGGCTTTGTGTTCTGTTAATTCATCTCACAGAGTTACAGTTTTCCTTCAAGAAACCTTTCGCTAAGGCAGTTCTTGTGGAATTTACAAAGTGATATTTGTAAGCCCTTAGAGGGCTCTGGTGGAAAAGGAAATATCTTCCATTAAAAACGCGAAAGAAGCTTTGTGAGAAACTGCTTTGTTTTCTGTTAATTCATCTGACAGAGTTACAGCTTTCCTTTCACGAAGCCTTTCGCTAAGGCTGTTCTTGTGGAATTTGCAAAGTGATATTTGGAAGCCCACAGAGGGCTACGGTGAAAAAGGAGGTATCTTCAGTTAAAAACTGGAAAGAAGCTTTCTGAGAAACTGCTTTGTGTTCTGTTAATTCATCTCACAGAGTTACAGCCTACCTCTCAAGAAGCCTTTCGCTAAGACTGTTCTTGTGGAATTTGCAAAGTGATATTTGGAAGCCCATAGAGGGCTATGGTGAAAAAGGAAATATCTTTCGTTAAAAACTGTAAAGAAGCTTTCTGAGAAACTGCTATGTGTTCTGTTAATTCATCTCAAAGAGTTACAACTTTCCCCCCAAGAAGCCTTCAGCTAAGGCTCCTCTTGTGTAATTTGCAAAATGATATTTGGAAGCCCAGAGAGGTCTACAGTGAAAATGGAAATATCCTCAGATAAAAACCGAAAAGGAGCTTTCTGAGAAACTGCTTTGTGTTCTGTTAGTTCATCTCACAGAGTTACAGCTTTTCCCTCAAGAAGCCATTCACTAAGATTGTTTTTGTGAAATTTGCAAAGAGATAGTTGGAAGCCCATAGAGGGCTACGGTGAAAAAGGAAATATCCTAAGATAAAAACTGAAAAGAAGCTTTCTGAGAAACTGATTTGTGTTCTGTTAATTCATCCCACAGAGTTACAGCTTTCCCCTCAAGAACACTTTCGCTAAGACTGTTCTTGTGTAATTTGGAAAGTGATATTTAGAAGCCCCTAAAGGGCTATGGAGAAAAAGGAAATATCTTCCGTTAAAAACTGGAAAGAACCTTTCTGAGAAAATTCTTTTTGTTCTGTTACTTCGTTTCAAACAGTTACATCTTTCACCTCAAGAAGCCTTTTGGCTCAGACTGCTCTTGTGTAATTTGTGAAGTGATACTTCGAAGCCCATAGTGGGCTATGGCGAAAAAGGAAATTCGTAAGATAAGAACTGAAAAGAAGCTTTGTGATAAACTGATTTGTGTTCTGTTAATTCATCTCACAGAGTTACAGATTTTTCCTAAAGAAGCCTTTCGCTAAGACTGCCCCTGTTTAATTTGCAAAGTGATATTTGGAAGCCCATAGAGGGCTATGGTGAAAAAGGAAATATCCTATGATAAAAACTGAAAAGAAGCTTTCTGAGAAACTGCTTTGTGTTCTGTTAATGCAACTCACAGTGATACAGCATTCCCCTCAATAATCCTTTCACTAAGACTGTTCTTTTGGAATTTGCAAAGTGATATTTGGAACCCCTAGAGGGCTATGGTGAACAAGGAAATATCTTCAGTTAAAAACTGAAAAGAAGCTTTCTGAGTAACTGCTTTGTGTTCTGTTAATTCATATCGAAGAGTTAGAGTTTCCCCTCAAGAAACCTTTCACTAAGACTGTTCTTGTTGAATTTGCAAAGTGATATTTGGAAGACCATACAGAGCTATTCTGAAAAAGGAAATATCCTAAGAAAAAAACTGAAAAGAAGTTTTCTGAGAAACTGCTTCGTGTTCTGTTAATTCATCTCAAAGAGTTACAGATTTTCACACAAGAAGATTTTCTCAAAGACTGTTGTTGTGGATTTTGCAAAGTGATATTTGGAAGCCCCTAGTAGTCTATGGTGAAAAAGGAAATATCATCTGCTAAAAACTGGAAAGAAGATTTCTGAGAAACTGCTTAGTGTTCTGTTAAGTCAACTCACAGAGTTACAGATTTCCCCTCCAGAAGCCTTTCGCTAAGTCTGTTCTGTGGAATTTGCAAAGTAATATTTGGAATCCCATAGAGAGCTATGGTGAAAACGGAAATATCTTCCGTAAAAACTGTAAAGAAGCTTTCTGAGAAACTGATTTGTGTTCTGTTGATTCATCTCACAGAGTTACAGCTTTCCCTGATAGAAGCCTTTCGCTAAGACTGTTCTTGTGGAATTTGCAAAGTGATATTTGGAAGACTCTAGAGGGTTAGAGTGAAAAAGGAAATATTTTCCATTAAAAACTGGAAAGAAGATTTCTGAGAATCAGCTTTGTGTTCTGTTAATTCATCTAAAAGAGTTACAGCTGTCCCCTACAGAAACCTTTCGCTAAGACTGTTCCTGTGGAATTTGCAAAGTGATATTTTGAAGACCTTAGAAGACTATGGTGAAAAAGTAAATTTCCTATGATAAAAACTGAAAAGAAGCTTTCTGAGAAACTGTTTTGTGTTCTGTTAATTCATCTCACAGAGTTACAGCTTTCTCCTCAAGAAGCCTTTCGCTAAGACTGTTCTTGTGGAATTTGCAAAGTGAAATTTGGAAGCCCATTGAGGGCTATGATGAAAAACGAAATTTCTTCCGTTAAAAACCGAAAAGAAGCTTTCTGAGAAACTGCTTTGTTTTTTGTTAGTTCATCTCACAGAATTACAGCTTTGCTCCCCAGAAGCCTTTCGCTAAGACTGTTCTTGTGGAATTTACAAAGTGATCTTAGAAGCCCATAGAGGGCCATGGTGAAAAAGGAAATAACTTACGTTAAAAATTGGAAAGAAGCTTTCTGAGAAACTGACGTGTGTTCTGTTAAAACATCTCACCGAGTTACAGCTTCACCTCAAGAAGCCTTTCCCTAAGACTGTTCTTGTGGGATTTCAAAGTGATATTTGGAAGCCCATAGAGGGCTATGGTGAAAAAGGAAATACCTTTCGTTAAAAATTGGAAAGAAGTTTTCTGAGAAACTGCATTGTGTTCTGTTAATTCATCTCACAGTGTTACAGCTTTCCCCTCCAGAAGCCTTTCGCTAACACTGTTCTTGTGGAATTTGCAAAGGGATATTTGAAAGCCCGTATAAGGCTATGGTTAAAAAGAAAACATCTTCCGTTAAAAACTGTAAAGAACCTTTCTGAGAAACTACGTTGTGTTCTGTTACTTAAGCTCACAGAGTTACAGCTTTCCTCTCAAGAAGCCGTTGACTAAGACTGTTCTTGTGGAATTTGCAAACTGATAGTTGGAAGCCCATGGAGGGCTATGGTGAAAAGGAAATCTCCTAAGATAACAATTGAAAAGAAGCTTTCTGAGAAATTGCTTTGTGTTCTGTTAATTCAACTCACAGAGTTATAGCGCTCCCCTCAAGAAGCCTAACGCTAAGGGTCTTCCTGAGGAATTTGCAAAGTGATATTTGGAAGCCCATAGAGGGCTATGGTGAAAAAGGAACTATGTTCCGTTAAAAACTGCAAAGAAGATTTCTGACTCACTGATTTGTATTCTGTTAATTCATCTCACAGAGATACAGCTTTCCCCTCCAGAAGCCTTTTGCTAAGACTGTTCTTGTGGAATTTGCAAAGTTATATTTGGAAGCGCTTTGAGGCCTATGGTGAAAAAGGAAATATACCTAGAAAAAAACTGAAAAGAAGCTTTCTGAGAAACTGATTTGTGTCTGTTAATTCATCTCACAGAGTTACAGCTTTTCCCTCAAAAAGCCTTTCGCTAAGACGGTTCTTGTGGAATTTGCAAAGTAATATTTGAAATCCCATAGAGGGCTATGGTGAAAAAGGAAGTATCTTCCATTAAAAACTGGAAAGAAGCTTTCTGAGAGACTGCTTTGTATTCCGTTAATTCCTCTCACAGATTACAGCTTTCACCTCCAGAAGCATTTCGTTAAGATTGTTCTTGTGGAATTTGCAAAGTGATATTTGGAAGCTCCTAGAGGGCTCTGTTGAAAAAGGAAGTATCCTAAGATAAAAACTTAAAAGAAGATTTCTGAGAAACTGCAGTGTGTTTTCTTAATTGATCTCATGGAGTTATAGATTTCCCCTCCAGAAGCCTTTCGCTAAGACTGTTCTTGTGGAATTTGCAACGTGATATTTGGAAGCCCTTAGAGGGCTATGGTGAAAAAGGAAATACCTTCCGTTAAAAACTGGAAAGAAGATTTCTGAGAAACTCTTTTGAGTTCTGCTAATACATCTCATAGAGTTACAGCTTTCCCCTCAAGAAACCGATCACTAAGACTGTTCTTGTGGCATTTGCAAAGTGATATTTGGAAGCCCATAGAGGGCTATGGTGAAAAAGGAAATATCTTCCCTTAAAAACTGGAAATAAGCTTTTTGAGAAACTGCCATGTGTTCTCTTAATGCACCTCACCGAGTTAGAGCTTTCCCCTCAAGAAGACTTTCGCTAGGACTGTTCTTGTGGGATTTGCAAAGTGATATTTGGAAGTCCATAGAGGGCTATGGTGAAAAAGGAAATTTGTTCCGTTAAAAACTGGAAAGAAGATTTCTGAGAAATTGCTATTTGTTCTGTTAATTCATCTCACAGAGTTACAGCTTCACCTCCAGAAGCCTTTCGTTAAGACTGTTCTTGTGGAATTTGCAAAGTGATATTTGGAAGCCCATAGAAGGCTATTTTGAAAAAGCAATTATCCAAAGAGAGAAACTGAAAAGAAGCTTTCTGAGAAACTGCTTTGTGTTCTGTTACTTCAACTCACAGAGTTACAACTTTCCCCTCAAGAAGCCTTTTGCTAAGGCTGTTGCTGTGAAATTTTCAAAGTGATATTTGGAAGCCCATAGAGGGCTATGGTGAAAAAGGAAATATCTTCCGTTAAAAACTGGAAAGAAGCTTTCTGAGAATCTGCCGTGTGTTTTGTTAATACATCTCACCGAGTTACAGCTTTACCCTCAAGAAGCCTTTCGCTAAGACTGTTCTTGAGGGATTTGCAAAGTAATATTTTGAAGACCTTAGAGGGCTATGGTGAAAATGGAAATATCTTCAGTTAAAAACTGGAAAGAAGCTTCTGAGAAACTGCTTTGTGTTCTGTTAATTCATTTCACAGAGTTACAGCTTGCCCCTCAAGAAGCCTTTCAATAAGACTGTTCTTGTGGAATTTGCAAAGTGATTTTTGGAAGCCCATAGAAGGCTATGGTGAAAAAGGAAATATTCTAAGATAAAAACTGAAAAGAAGCTGTCTCAGAAACTGCTTTGTGTTCTGTTAATTCAGCTCACTGGGTTACAGCTTCCCCTCCAGAAGCCTTTCCTTAAGACTGTTCTTTTGGAATTTGCAAAGTGATATTTTGAAGCCCATACAGGGCTATGGTGAAAAAGGAAATATCTTCAGTTAAAACCTGGAAAGAAGCTTTCTGAGAAGCTGCTATGTGTTCTGTTAATTCATCTCACAGAGTTACAACTTTCCCCTCAGGAAGCCTTTCGCTAAGACTGTTCTTGTGGAATTTGCAAAGTGATATTTGGAAGCCCTTAGGGGGCTATGGTGAAAAAGGAAATATCTTCCGTTAAAAACTGGAAAGAAGTTTTCTGAGAAACTACTTTGTGTCCTGTTAGTTCATCTCACAGAGTTACAGATTTCCCCTCCAGAAGCCCTTCGTTAAGACTGTTCTTTAGGAATTTGCAAAGTGATATTTGGAAGCCCTTTGAGGTATCTGGTGATAAAGGAAATGTCCTAAGATAAAAACGGAAGAGAGGCTTTCTGAGAAACTGCTTAGTGTTGTGTTAATTCATCTCACAGAGTTACAGCTTTCCCCTCAAAAAGCCTTTAGCTAAGGCTGTTGTTGTAGAATTTGCAAAGTGATATTTGGAATCCCATAGAGGGCTATGGTGAAAATGGAAATATCCTAAGATAAAAACCGAAAAGAACCTTTCTGAGAAACTGCTTTCTGTTCTGTTAGTTCATCTCACAGAGTTACAGCGTTCCTCTCAAGGAGCCGTTCAGTAAGACTGTTCTTGTGGAATTTGCCAGGTGACATTTGGAAGCCCTTAGAGGGCTATGGTGAAAAAGTAAATATCCTAAGATAAAAACTGAAAAGAAACTTTCTGAGAAACTGCTTTGTTTTCTGTTAATTCAACTCACAGGGTTACAGCTTTACCCTCAAGAAGCCTTTCGCTAAGGCTGCTGTTGTGGTATTTGCAAAGTGATATTTGGAAGCCCAAAGAGGGCTATGGTGAATAAGGAAATATCTTTAGTTAAAACCTGGAAAGAAGCTTTCTGAGAAACTGCTGTGTGTTCTCTTAATTCATCTCAAAGAATTAGAGCTTTCCCCTGAAGACACCTTCCGCTAAGACTGTTCTTGTGGAATTTGCAAAGTGATAATTCGAAGCCCATAGATGGCTGTGGTAAAAAGGAAATTTCCTAAGATAAAAAACAAGAAGAAGCTTTCTGAGAAACTGCTTTGTGTTCTGTTAGTTAATCTCAGAGTGTTACCGCTTTCTCCTCCAGAAGCAATTCAGTAAGTCTGTTCTTGTGAAATTTTCAAAGTGATATTTGGAAGCCCAGAGTGGGCTATGGTGAAAAAGGGAATATCTTCCCCTAAAAACTAGAAAGAAGCACTCTGAGAAACTGCCGTGTGTTCTGCTAATATATCTCACCGAGATACAGCTTTCTCCACAAGAAGCCTTTCGCTAAGACTGTTCCTATGGGATTTGCATAGTGATATTTGGAAGCCCATAGAGGGCTATGGTGAAAAAGGAAATATCCTAAGATAAAAACTGGAAAGAAGATTTCTGAGAAACTGCTATGTGTTCTGTTAATTCATCTCACAGAATTAAAGCTTTGCTCTCCAGAAGCCTTTCGGTAAGAGTGTTGTTGTGGAATTTGCAAAGTGATCTTGGAAGCCCGTTCAGGGCTATGGTGAAAAAGGAAATATCTTTAGTTAAAAACTGGAAAGAAGCTTTATGAGAAACTGCTTTGTGTTCTGTTTATTCATCTCACCGATTTACAGGTTCCCCTCAAGAAGCCGTTCACTGTGACTGTTCTTGTGGAATTTTGAAAGTGATATTTGTAAGTCCAGAGAGGGCTACTGTGAAAAAGGAAATATCTTCCTTTAAAACTGGAAAGAACATGTCTGAGAAACTGCTTTGTGTTCTGATAATTCATCACACAGAGTTACAGCTTTCCCCTCCAGAAATCTTTCTTTAAGACTGTTCTTGTGGAATTTGCAAATTGATATTTCGAAGCCCATAGAGAGCTATGGTGAAAAAGGAAATACCCTAAGATAAAAACTGAAAAGAAGCTTTCTGAGCAACTGCTTTGTTTTCTGTTAAATCAACTCACAGAGTTACAGCTTTCCCCTGAAGAAGCCTGTCGCTAAGGCTGTTTTTGTGGAATTTGCAAAGTGATATTTGGAAGCCCATAGACGGCTATGGTGAAAATGGAAATATCCTAAGATAAAAATCGAAAAGAAGCTTTCTGAGAAACTGCATTGTGTTCTGTTAGTTCATCTCACAGAGTTACAGCTTTACCCTCAAGAAACCGTTCACTGACACTGTTCTTGTGAAATTTTCAAAGTGATATTGGAAGCCCGTAGAGGGCTATGGTGAAAAAGAAAATATCTTCAGTTTTAAACTGGAAAGAATCTTTCTGAGAAACTACTTTGTGTTCTCTTAATTCAACACATAGTGTTACAGCTTTCCCTTCAAGAAGCCTTTCGCTAAGACTGTTCTTGTGGAATTTGCAAAGTGATATTTGGAGCCCTTAGAAGGCTATGGTGGAAAAGGAAATATCCTAATATAAAAACTGAACAGAAGCTTTCTGAGAAACTGCTTTGTGTACTGTTAATTCATCTCCCAGAGTTACAGCTTGTCCCTGCAGAAGTCTTTCAATCAGACTGTTCTTGTGGAATTTGCAAAGAGAAATTTCCAAGCCCATTGAGGGCTATGGTGAAAAAGGGAATATCTTCCGTTAAAAACCGAAAAGAAACTTTCTGAGAAACTGCTTTGTGTTCTGTTAGTTCATCTCACAGAGTTTGAGCTTTCCCCTCCAGAAGCCGTTCACTAAGACTCTTCGTGTGCAATTTGCAAATTCATATTTGGTAACCCATAGAGGGCTATGGTGAAAAAGGAAATATCTCCCGTTAAAAAGGGGAAAGAAGCTTTCTGAGAAACTGGCGTGTTTTCTGTTAATACATCTCACCAAATTACAGCTTTCCCTTCCAGAAGCCTTTCACTAAGACTGTTCTTCTAGAATTTGCAAGGTGATATTTGGAAGACCATAGAGGGCTATGGTGAAAAAGGAAATAGCCTAAGAAAGAAACTGAAAAGAAGCCTTCTGAAAAACTGCTTTGTGTTCTGTTGATTCATCTCAAAGATTTAGAGCTTTCCCCTTAAGAAGCCTTTCGCTAAGACTGTTCTTCTGGAATTTGGAAAGTGATATTCGGAAGCCCATAGAGTGCTATAGTGAAAATGGAAATATCCTAATATAAAAACCGAAAAGAAGCTTTCTGAGTAACTGCCTTGTGTTCTCTTAGTTCATTTCATAGAGTTACAACTTTACCCTCAGGAAGCCGTTCACTAAGACTGTTCTTGTGAAATTTGCAAAGTGATATTTGGAAGCCCATTGAGGGCTATGGTGAAAAAGGAAATACCTTCAATTAAAAACTAGAAAGAAGCTTTCTGAGAAACCGCTTTGTGTTCTGTTAATTCATCTCAGAGTGTTACAGCTTTCCCCTCAAGAAGCCTGTCGCTAAGACTGTTCTTGTGGATCTTCCAAAGTGATAATTGGAAGCCCTTAGAGGGCTATGGTGAAAAAGTAATATCTTCCGTTAAAAACTGGAAGGATTTCTGAGAAACTTCTTTGTGTTCTGTTAATTCATCTCACAGAGTTAGAGCCTTCCCCTCAAGAAGCCTTTCGCTAAGACTGTTCTTGTGGAATTTGAAAAGTGATATTTGGAAGCCCATAGAGGGCTACGGTGAAAAAGAAAATATCTTCAGTTAAAAACTGGAAAAATCTTTCTGAGAAACTACTCTGTGTTCTGTTAACTTTACTCACAGAGTTACACCTTTCCCCTCAAGAAGCCTTTCACTAAGGCTGTTGTTGTGTAATTTGCATAGTGATATTTGGAAGCCCATAGAATGCTTTGGTGAAAAAGGAAATATCTTCAGTTAAAAGCTGAAAGGAAGCTTTCTGAGAAACTGCTTTTTGTTCTGTTAATTCAACTCACAGATTTACAGCTTTCCCCTCAAGAACCCTTTGACTAAGGCTGTTGTTGTGGAAATTGCTAAGTGATATTTGGAAGCCCGTAGACGGCTTTGGTGAAAAAGGAAATATCCTCAGTTAAAAACAGAAAAAAAGATTTCTGAGAAACTTCTTTGTGTTCTGTTAAATCATCTCACAGAGTTACAGCTTTTCCCTCAAGAAGCCTTCCGCTAAGACTGTCCTTGTGGTATTTACAAAGTGATATTTGGAAGCCCACAGAGGGCAATGGTGAAAATGGAAATATCATTAGAAAAAAAAGAAACGTAGCTTTCTGTGAAACTGCTTTGTGTTGTGTTAATTCATCTCAGAGAGTTACAGCTTTCCCCTCAAGAAGCCTTTCGCTAAGACTGTTCTTGTGGAATTTGCAAAGAATTATTTGGAAGCCCGTAGAGGGCTATGGTGAAAAAGGAAATATCTTGCATTAAAAACTGGAAAGAAGAATTCTGAGAAACTGCCGTGCGTTCTGTTAATACATCCCACTGAGTTAAAGCTTTCACTTCAAAAAGCCTTTCGCTAAGAATGTTCTTGTGGAATTTGCAAAGTGATATTTGGAAGCCCCTAGAAGGCTATGGCGGAAAAGGAAATATCTTCCGTTAAAAACTGGAAAGAAGCTTTCTGAGAGACTGTCGTGTGTTCGTGTAATACATCTCATCGAGATACAGCTTTCCCTCAAGAAGCCTTTCACTAAGAATATTATTGTGGAAATTGCAAAGTGATATTTCGAAGCCCATAGAGGGCTATGATGAAAGAAGAAATATCCTTAGAAAAAAACTGAAAAGAAGCTTTCTGAGAAACTGCTTTGTGTTCTGTTAATTCATTTCACACAGTTACAGCTTTCCCCTCAAGAAGCCGATCACTAGGACTGTTCTTGTGAAATTTGGAAAGTGATATTTGGAAGCCCATAGAGGGCTATGGTGAAAAAGGAAATATCTTCCCTTAAAAATTGGAAAGAAGCATTCTGGGAAACTGCCGTGTGTTCTGTTAATATAACTCAGCGAGTTACAGCTTTCACCTCAAGAAGCCTTTCGGTATGACTTTTCTTGTGGGATTTTCAAAGTGATATTTGGAAGCCCATAGAGGGCTATGGTGAAAAAGGAAATATGATCACTTGAAAACCGGAAAGAAGCTTTCGGAGAAACTTCTTTGTGTTCTGTTAATTCATCTCACAGAGTTACAGCTGTCCCCTCAGAAGCCTTTCGCTAAGACTGTTCTTGTGGAATTTGCAAAATGATATTTGGAAGCCCATAGACGGCTATGGTGAAAAACGAAATATCTTCAGTTAAAAACTGGAAAGAAACTTTCTGAGAAACTGCTTTGTGTTGTGTTAATTCATCTCAGAGAGTTACAGCTTTCCCCTCAAGAAGCCTTTCGCTAAGACTGTTCTTGTGGAAATTGCAAAGTGATATTTGGAAGCCCATAGAGGGCAATGGTGAAAAAGGAAATGACTTCCGTTAAAAAGTGGAAAGAAGCCTTCTGAGAAACTGCTTTGTGTTCTGTTAATTCATCTCACAGAGTTACAACTTTCCCCTCAAGAAGCCTTTCGCTAAGGCTGTTGTTGTGGAATTTGCAAAGTGATATTTGTAAGCCCATAGAGGGCTATTGTGTAAAAGGAAATATCTTCCGTTAAAAACTGAAAAGAAGCTTTCTGAGAAACTGCTTTGTGTTCTGTTAATTCATCTCAAAGAGTTACAGGTTTTCCCTCATGAAGCCTTTCGATAAGACTGTTCTTGTGGAATTTGCAAAGGGATATTTGGATGCCCATAGAGGGCTATGATGAAAATAGAAATATCCTAAGATAAAATCGAAAACAAGCTTTCTGCGAAACTGTTCTGTGTTCTGTAGGTTCATCTCACAGAGTTTCAGTTTTGCTCTCAAGGTGTCCCACTAAGACTATTCTTGTGAAATTTGCAAATTGATATTTGCAAACCCATAGAGGGCTACGGTGAAAAGGGAAATATCTTCCGTTAAAAATGGGAAAGAAGCTTTTCAGAGGAACTGCCGTGTGTTCTGTTAATACATCCAGCGAGATACAGCTTTCCCCTCAAGAAGCCGCTCGCTAAGGCAGTTCTAGTGGAACTTGCAAAGTGATATTTGGAGGCCCATAGAGGGCTATGGTGAAAAAGGAAATATCTTCCGTTAAAAACTGGAAAGAAGGTTTCTGAGAAAATGTCCTGTGTTCTGTTAATACACCTCATCCATTACAGCTTTCCCCTTAAGTATCATTTCGCTATGACTGTTCTTGTGGGATTTACAATGTGATATTTGGAAGCCCATAGAGGCCAATGGTGAAAAAGGAAATATCCTAAGATAAAAATTGAAAACAAGCTTTCTGAGAAACGGGTTTCAGTTCTCTTAATACATCTGACAGAGTTAGAGCTTTCCCTTCAAGAAGTCGTTCACTAAGACTGCTCTTTTGAAATTTGCAAAGTGATATTTGGAAACCCATATTAGGCTACGGTGAAAAAGGCAATGTCTTCCGTTAAAAACTGGAAAGAAGCTTTCTGAGAAACTGCCCTGTGTTCTGTTAATACACCTCACCGAGTTACAGCTTTCCCCTCAAGAAGCCTTTTGCTAAGACTGCTCTTGTGGGATTTGCAAAGTGATATTTGAAAGCCCATAGAGGGCTACGGTGAAAAAGGAAATATCTTCATTTAAACGGTGGATAGAAGCATTCTGAGAAACTGCTTTGTGTTCTGTAAATTCATCTCACGGAGTTACAGCTTTCCCCTCAAGAAGCCTTTCGTTAGGAGTGTTCTTGTGGGATTTGCAAAGCGGTATTTGGAAGCCAATAGAGGGCTAAGTTGAAAAAGGAAATTTCTTCAGTTAAAAACTGGAAAGAAGCTTTCTGTGAAACTGCTTTGTGGTCTGTTAATTCATCTCACAGAATTACAGCTTTCCCCTCCAGAAAAATTTCACAAAGACTGTTCTTCTGGAATTTGCAAAGTGATATTTGGATGCCCGTAGAGGGCTATGGTGAAAAAGGAAATATCTTCCATTAAAAACTGTAAAGAAGCTTTCTGAGAAACTCCTTTGTGTTCTGTTAATTCATCTCAAAGAGTTACAGCTTTCCCCTCAAGAAGCCTTCTGCTAAGACTGTTCTTGTGGAATATGCAAAGTGATATTTGGAAGCCCATAGAGGGCTATGGCGAAAGCGGAAATATCTTCCGTTAAAAACTGGAAAGAAGCTTTCTGAGAAACTGCTTTGTGTTCCGTTAATTCATCTCACAGAGTTACAACATTCCCCTCTAGAAGCCCTCCGCAAAGACTCTTCTTGTGGAATTTGGAAAGTGATATTTGGAACCCCGTAGAGGGCTATGGTGAAAATGGAAATTACCTAAGATAAAAACTGAAAGGAAGCTTTCTGAGAAACTGCTTTGTGTTCTGCTAATTCATCTTACAGATTTACAGCTTTCCCCTCATGAAGCCTTTGGCTAAGACTGTTCTTGTGCGATTTTCAAAGTGATATTGGAAGCCCATAGTGGGCTATGGCGAAAGCGGAAATATCTTCCGTTAAAAACTGTAAAGAGGCTTTCTGATAAACTGCTTTGTGTTCTGTTAGTTCATCTCACAGTGTTTCAACTTTCTTCTCAAGAAGCCGTTCACTAAGACTGTTCTTGTGAAATTTGCAAAGTGATATTTGGAAACCCGTAAATGGCTACGGTGAAAAAGGAAATATCTTCCCTTAAATACTGGAAAGAAGCTTTCAGAGAAACTGCCGTGTGTTCTGTTAATACTTCTCACCGCGTTACAGCTTTCCCCTCAAGAAGCTGTTGGCTAAGACTGTTCTAGTGGAATTTGCAAAGTGATATTTGGAAGCCCATAGAGGGCTATGGTGAAAAAGGAAATATCTTCCGTTAAAAACTGGAAAGAAGATTTCTGAGAAACTGCCGTGTGTTCTGTTAATACACCGCACCGAGTTACAGCTTTCCCCTCAAGAAGCCTTTCGCTAATACTGTTTTTGTGAGATTTGAACAGTGATATTTGGAAGCCCATAGAGGGCTATGGTGAAAAAGGAAATTTCTTCAGTTTAAAACTGGAAAGAACTTTTCTGAGAATCTGCTTTATGTTCTGTTAAATCATCTCACAGAGTTACAGCTTTCCCCTACAGAAACCTTTCCCTAAGACTGTTCTTTTGGAATTTGAAATGTGATATTTGAAAGCCCATAGAGGGCTATGGTGGAAAAGGAAATATCTTCCGTTAAACCTGGAAAGAACCTTTCTGAGAAACTGCCGTGTGTTCTGTTAATATACCTCACTGATTACAGCTTTACCCTCAAGAAGCCTTTCGCTAAGACAGTTCTTGTGGGATTTGCACTGTGATATTTGGAAGCCCATAGAGGGCTATGGTGAAAGCGGAAATATCTTCAGTTAGAAACTGGAAAGAAGCTGTATGAGAAACTGCTTTGTGTTCTGTTAATTTACCTTTCAGGGTTACAGCTTTCCCCTCCAGAAGCCTTTCCCTAAGACTGTTCTTGTGGAATTTGCAAAGTGATACTTGGTAAAAGGCGAAAGATTTATACGATCTGAAGAGAAACCAGAGAATTGCAAAGTGATACTTGGAAGCCCACAGAGGGCTATGGTGAAAAAGGAAATATCTTCAGTTAAAAACCGGAAAGAAGCTTTCTGAGAAACTGCCGTGTGTTGGTGTAATACATCTCACCGAGTTACAGCTTTCTCCTCAAGAAGACTTTCACTAAGACTGTTCTTGTGGAATTTGCAATGTGATATTTGTTAGCCCATAGAGGCCTATGGTGAAAAAGGAAATATCCTATGATAAAAATTGAAAAGAAGCTCTCTGATAAACGGCTTTGGGTTCTCTTAATTCATCTCACAGAGTTAGAGCTTTCCCCTCAAGAAGTCGTTCACTAAGACTGCTCTTGTGAGATTTGCAAAGTGATATTTGGAAACCCATAGGAGGCTATGGTGAAAAAGGCAATGTCTTCCGTTAAAAACTGGAAAGAAGCTTTCTGAGAAACTGCCATGTGTACTGTTAATACACCTCACCGAGTTACAGCTTTCCCCTCAAGAATCCTTTCGCTAAGACTGCTCTTGTGGGATTTGCTAAGTGATATTTGGAAGCCCATAGAGGGCTACAGTGAAAAAGGAAATATCTTCAGTTAAACTGTGGATAGAAACATTCTGAGAAACTGCTTTCTGTTCTGTTAATTCATCTCACGGAGTTACAGCCTTCCCCTCAAGAAGCCTTTCGCTAAGACTGTTCTTGTGTAACTTGCATAGTGATATTTGGAAGCCCGTAGAGGGCTATGGTGAAATAGGATATATCTTCCGTTAAAAACTGGAAAGAAGAGTTCTGAGAAATTGCTTTGTGTTCTCTTAATTCATCTCACAGAGCTAAAACCTTCCCCTCCAGAAGCCCACCGCAAAGACTGTTCTTCTGGAAATTGCAAGGTGATATTTGGAAGCCCATAGAGGGCTATGGTGAAAAAGGAAATATGTTCCGTTAAAAACTGGAAAGAAGATTTCTGAGAAACTACTTTGTGTTCTGTTAATTCATCTCACACAGTTACAGCATTTTCCTCCAGAAGCCCTTCGCTAAGACTGTTCTTGTGGAATTTGCAAAGTGATATTTTTAAGCCCATAGAGGGCTATGGTGAAAAAGGAAATTACCTAAGAAAAAAACTGTAAAGAAGCTTTCTCGGAAATTGCTTTGTGTTCTGTTAATTCATCTCACAGAGTTAAAGCTTTCCCCTCCAGAATCCATTCCCTAAGACTATTCTTGTGGAATTTGTAAAGTGATATTTGGAACCCCTAGAGGGCTATGGTGAAAAAGGAAATATCTTCAGGTAAAAACTGGAAAGAAGCTTTCTGAGAAAATGTTATCATTTCTGTTAATTTATCTCACAGAGTTACAACTTTCCCCTCCAGAACTCCTCCGCAAAGACTGTTCTTCTGGAAATTGCAAAGTCATATTTGGAAGCCCATAGAGGACTACGGTGAAAAAGGAAATATGTTCTGTTAAAAACTGGAAAGAAGATTTCTGAGAAACTACTTTGTGTTCTGTTAATTCATCTCACAGAGTTACAGCATTTTCCTCCAGAAGCCCTTCGCTAAGACTGTTCTTGTGGAATTTGCAAAGTGATATTTGGAAGCCCATAGCGGGCTATGGTGAAAAAGGAAAGTACCTAAGAAAAAAACTGTAAAGAAGCTTTCTCGGAAACTGCTTTGTGTACTGTTAATTCATCTCACAGAGTTACATCTTTCTTCTCAAAAAGCCGTTCACTAAGACTGTTCTTGTGGATTTTTCAAAGTGATATTTGGAAGCGGATAGAGGGCTGTGGTGAAAAAGGAAATAGCCTAAGATAAAATCTGAAAAGAAGCTTTCTGAGGAACTACTTTTTGTTCTCTTAATTCATCTAACAGAATTACAGCTTTTCCCTCAAGAAGCCTTACGCTAAGGCAGTTGTTGTGGAATTTGCAAAGTGATATTTGGAAGCCCATGCAGGGCTATGGTGAAAAAGTAAATATCTTCAGTTAAAAACTGGAAAGAAGCTTTCTGAGAAACTGCTCTGTGTTCTGTAAATTCATCTCAAAGAGTTACAGCTTTCCCCTCAAGAAGCCTTTCGCTAAGACTGTTCTTCTGGAATTTGCAAAGTGATATTTGGAAGCCCATAGATGGCTAAGGTGAAAATGGAAATATCCTAAGATGAAAACCGAAAGAAGCTTTCTGAAAAATTCCTTGTGTTCTGTTAGTTCATCTCACAGAGTTACACCTTTCCCTTCAAGATGTCGTTCACTAAGACTGTTCTTGTGAAAATTGAAAAGTGAACTTTGGATGCCGATAGAGGGCTATGGTGTAAAAGGAAATATCTTCCGTTAAAATCTGGAAAGAAGCTTTCTGAGAAACTGCCGTGTGTTCTGTTAATACATCTCACCAAGTTACAGGTTCCCCCAAAAGAATCTTTGACTAATACTGTTCTTGTGGATTTTTCAAAGTGATATTTGGAAGACCATAGAGGGCTTTGGTGAAAAAGGAAATATCTTCAGTTAAAAACTGTCATGAACCTTTCTGAGAAACAGCTTTGTGTTCTCTTAATTCATCTCACAGAGTTATAGCTTTTCCCTCAAGAAGTCTTTCACTAAGAAACTTCTTGTGGAATATGCAAAGTGATATTTGGAAGACCATAGAGGGCTTTGGTGAAAAAGGAAATATCTTCAGTTAAAAACTGTCATGAACCTTTCTGAGAAACAGCTTTGTGTTCTCTTAATTCATCTCACAGAGTTATAGCTTTTCCCTCAAGAAGTCTTTCACTAAGAAACTTCTTGTGGAATATGCAAAGTGATATTTGGAATCCCATAGAGGGCTATGGTTAAAAAGAAAATATCTTCAGTCAAAAACTGGAAAGAAGCTCTCTGAGAAAATGATTTGTGATCTGTTAGTTCATCTCACACAGTTACAGCTTTCCCCTCAAGAAGCCGTTCACTAAGATTGTTCTTGTGAAATTTGCAAAGTGATATGTGGAAGCCCATAGAGGGCTTTGGTGAAAAAGGAAATATCTTCCGTTAAAAACTGGAAAGAAACTTTATCAGCAACTGCCGTGTGTTCTGATAATACATCTCACCAAATTACAGCTTTCCCCTCAAGAAGTCTTTCGCTAAGACTGTTCTATTGGAATTTTCAAAGTGATATTTGGAAGCCCCTAGAGGGCTATGGTGAAAAAGGAAATATCTTCCGTTAAAAATTGGAATGAAGATTTCTGAGAAACTGCCGTGTGTTCTGTTAATACATCTCACCGAGGTACAGCTTTCCCCTCAAGAAGCCTTTCTCTAAGACTGTTCTTGTGGGATTTGCAGACAGATATTTGGAAGCCCATAGATGACTATGGTGAATAAGGAAATATCTTCAGTTAAAAACTGGAAAGAAGCATTCTGAGAAATTGCCGTGTGTTGTGTTGATACATATCACCGACTTACAGATTTCCCCTCAAGAAGCCTTTCGCTAAGACTGTTCTTGTGAAATTTGCAAAGTGATATTTGGAAACCCATAGAGGGCAATGGTGAAATAGGAAATATCTACCATTACAAACTGGAAAGAAGCTTTCTGACAAAGTGCCCTGTGTTCGTGTAAGACATCTCACCGAGTTACAGCTTTTCACTGAAGAAGCCTTTCGCTAAGACTGTTCTTCTGGAATATGCCAAGTGGTATTTGGAAGCCCATAGAGGGCTAAGGTAAAAAAGGAAATATCTTCCGTTAAAAACTGGAAAGAAGGTTTCTGAGAAACTGCTTTGTGTTCTGTTAATTCTTATCAGAGAGTTAGAGCTTTTCCCTCAAGAAGCCTTTCGTTAAGACTGCTCTTGTGGAATTTGCAAAGTGAATTTGGAAGCACCTAGATTGCTATGATGAAAAGGAAATATCCTAAGATAAACACTGAAAAGAAGCTATGTGAGAAACTGATTTGTATTCTGTTAATTCTTCTCACAGAATTACAGCATTCCCCTGAAGAAGCCGTTCACTAAGACTGTTCTTGTGGAATTTTCAAGGTGATATTTAGAAGCCCCTGGAGGGCTATGTTGAAAAAGGAAATAGCCTAAGATAAAAACTAAAAAGAAGTTTTCTGAGAAACTGACTTGTGTTCGACTAATTCAACTCACAGAACTACAGCTTTCCCCTTAAGAAGTCTTTCGCTAAAGTTGTTGTTGTGGAATTTGCAAAGTGATATTTGGAACCCCTAGAGGGCTATGGTGAAAAAGGAAATATCTTCAGTTAAAATCTGAAAGTAAGCTTTCTGAGAAACTGCTTTGTGTTCTGTTAATTCATCTCAAAGGGTTACATCTTTTCCCTCAATAAGCCTTTCGCTTAGACTGTTCTTGTGGAATTTGCAAAGTGTTATTTGGAAGCCCTTAGAGGACTGTGGTGAAAATGGAAATATCCTAAGATAAAAACAGAAAAGAAGTTTTCTGAGAAACTGCTTTGTGTTCTGTTAGTTCATCGCACAGAATCACAGCTTTCCCCTCAAGAAGTCGTTCACTAAGACTGTTGTTATGAAATTTGCAAAGTGATATTTGAAAGCCCATAGAGGGCTATGGTGTAAAAGGAAATATCTTCCGTTAAAAACTGGAAAGAAGCTTTGTGAGAAACTGTTTTGTGTCATGTTATTTCATCTCACAGAGTTACAGCTTGACCCTCAAGAAGCCTTTCGCTAAGACTGTTCTTGTGGAATTTGCAAAGTGATATTTGGAAGCCCATAGAGGTCTATGGTGAAAAAGGAAATATCTTCCGTTAAAAACAGAGGCAGATAAAACCACAAAGATGGGGAAAAAGCAGGGCAGAAAAGCTGGAAATTCAAAATATAAGAGCGCATCTCCCCCGGCAAAGGAGCGCAGCTCATCGCCAGCAACGGATCAAAGCTGGACGGAGAATGACTTCGACGAGATGAGAGAAGAAGGCTTCAGTCCATCAAATTTCTCAGAGCTAAAGGAGGAATTACGTACCCAGCGCAAAGCAACTAAAAATCTTGAAAAAAAAGTGGAAGAATTGATGGCTAGAGTAATTAATGCAGAGAAGCTCACAAACGAAATGAAAGAGACGAAAACCATGGCACGAGAAATACGTGACAAATGCACAAGCTTCAGTAACCGTCTCGATCAACTGGAAGAAAGAATGTCAGCGATGGAGGATCAAATGAATGAAATGAACCGAGAAGAGAAACCAAAAGAAAAAAGAAGAAAAAGAAATGAACAAAGCCTGCAAGAAGTATGGGATTATGTAAAAAGACCAAATCTACGTCTGATTGGGGTGCCTGAAAGTGACGGGGAAAATGGAACCAAGTGGGAAAACACTCTTCAGCATATCATCCAGGAGAACTTCCCCAACCTAGTAGGGCAGGCCAACATTCAAATCCAGGAAATACAGAGAACGCCACAAAGATACTCCTCGAGAAGAGCAACTCCAAGACACATAATTGCCAGATTCAACAAAGTTGAAATGAAGGAAAAAATCTTAAGGGCAGCCAGAGAGAAAGGTCGGGTTACCCACAAAGGGAAGCCCATCAGACTAACAGCAGATCTCTCGGCAGAAACTCTTCAAGCCAGAAGAGAGTGGGGGCCAATATTCAACATTCTTAAAGAAAAGAATTTTAAACCCAGAATTTTATATCCAGCCAAACTAAGTTTCATAAGTGAAGGAGAAATAAAATCCTTTACAGATAAGCAAATACTTAGAGATTTTGTCACCACTAGGCCTGCCTTACAAGAGACCCTGAAGGAAGCACTAAACATGGAAAGGAACAAGCGGTACCAGCCATTGCAAAAACATGCCAAAATGTAAAGACCATCAAGGCTAGGAAGAAACTGCATCAACTAACGAGCAAAATAACCAGTTAATATCATAATGGCAGGATCAAGTTCACACATAACAATCTTAACCTTAAATGTAAATGGACTAAATGCTCCAATTAAAAGACACAGACTGGCAAACTGGATAAAGAGTGAAGACCCATCAGTCTGCTGTATTCAGGAGACCCATCTCACACACAGAGACATACATAGGCTCAAAATAAAGGGATGGAGGAAGATTTACCAAGCAAATGGAGAACACAAAAAAGCGGGGGTTGCAATACTAGTCTCTGATAAAACAGACTTTAAACCATCAAAGATCAAAAGAGACAAAGAAGGACATTACATAATGGTAAAGGGATCAATTCAACAGGAAGAGCTAACTATCCTAAATATATATGCACCCAATACAGGAGCACCCAGATTCATAAAGCAAGTCCTTAGAGACTTACAAAGAGACTTAGACTCCCATACAATAATAATGGGAGACTTCAACACTCCACTGTCAACATTAGACAGATCAATGAGACAGAAAGTTAACAAGGATATCCAGGAATTGAACTCATCTCTGCAGCAAGCAGACCTAATAGACATCTATAGAACTCTCCACCCCAAATCAACAGAATATACACTCTTCTCAGCACCACATCGTACTTACTCCAAAATTGACCACGTAATCGGAAGTAAAGCACTCCTCAGCAAATGTACAAGAACAGAAATTATAACAGTCTCTCAGACCACAGTGCAATCAAACTAGAACTCAGGACTAAGAAACTCAATCAAAACCGCTCAACTACATGGAAACTGAACAACCTGCTCCTGAATGACTACTGGGTACATGACGAAATGAAGGCAGAAATAAAGATGTTCTTTGAAACCAATGAGAACAAAGATACAACATACCAGAATCTCTGGGACACATTTAAAGCAGTGTGTAGAGGGAAATTTATAGCACTAAATAGCCACAAGAGAAAGCAGGAAAGATCTAAAATTGACACTCTAACATCGCAATTAAAAGAACTAGAGAAGCAAGAGCAAACACATTCGAAAGCTAGCAGAAGGCAAGAAATAACTAAGATCAGAGCAGAACTGAAGGAGATAGAGACACAAAAATCCCTCCAAAAAATCAATGAATCCAGGAGTTGGTTTTTTGAAAAGATCAACAAAATTGACAGACCACTAGCAAGACTAATAAAGAAGAAAAGAGAGAAGAATCAAATCGACGCAATTAAAAATGATAAAGGGGATATCACCACCAACCCAACAGAAATACAAACTACCATCAGAGAATACTATAAACACTTCTACGCAAATAAACTGGAAAATCTAGAAGAAATGGATAATTTCCTGGACACTTACACTCTTCCAAGACTAAACCAGGAAGAAGTTGAATCCCTGAATAGACCAATAGTAGGCTCTGAAATCGAGGCAATAATTAATAGCCTACCAACCAAAAAAAGTCCAGGACCAGATGGATTCACAGCTGAATTCTACCAGAGGTACAAGGAGGAGCTGGTACCATTCCTTCTGAAACTATTCCAATCAATAGAAAAAGAGGGAATCCTCCCTAACTCATTTTATGAGGCCAACATCATCCTGATACCAAAGCCTGGCAGAGACACAACAAAAAAAGAGAATTTTAGACCAATATCCCTGATGAACATCGATGCAAAAATCCTCAATAAAATACTGGCAAACCGTACTCAACAGCACATCAAAAAGCTTATCCACCATGATCAAGTGGGCTTCATCCCTGGGATGCAAGGCTGGTTCAACATTCGCAAATCAATAAACATAATCCAGCATATAAACAGAACCAAAGACAAGAACCACATCATTATCTCAATCGATGCAGAAAAGGCTTTTGACAAAATTCAACAGCCCTTCATGCTAAAAACTCTCAATAAATTCGGTATTGATGGAACGTACCTCAAAATAATAAGAGCTATTTATGACAAACCCACAGCCAATATCATACTGAATGGGCAAAAACTGGAAAAATTCCCTTTGAAAACTGGCACAAGACAGGGATGCCCTCTCTCACCACTCCTATTCAACATAGTGTTGGAAGTTCTGGCTAGGGCAATGAGGCAAGAGAAAGAAATCAAGGGGATTCAGTTAGGAAAAGAAGAAGTCAAATTGTCCCTGTTTGCAGACGACATGATTGTATATTTAGAAAACCCCATTGTCTCAGCCCAAAATCTCCTTAAGCTGATAAGCAACTTCAGCAAAGTCTCAGGATACAAAATTAATGTGCAAAAATCAGAAGCATTCTTATACACCAGAGACAGTGAAACAGAGAGCCAAATCAGGAATGAACTTCCATTCACAATTGCTTCAAAGAGAATAAAATACCTAGGAATCCAACTTACAAGGGATGTAAAGGACCTCTTCAAGGAGAACTACAAACCACTGCTCAGTGAAATCAAAGAGGACACAAACAAATGGAAGAACATACCATGCTCATGGATAGGAAGAATCAATATCGTGAAAATGGCCATACGGCCCAAGGTAATTTATAGATTCAATGCCATCCCCATCATGCTACCAATGAGCTTCTTCACAGAATTGGAAAAAACTGCTTTAAAGTTCATATGGAACCAAAAAAGAGCCCGCATCTCCAAGACAATCCTAAGTCAAAAGAACAAAGCTGGAGGCATCACGCTACCTGACTTCAAACTATACTACAAGGCTACAGTCTCCAAAACAGCATGGTACTGGTACCAAAACAGAGATATAGACCAATGGAACAGAACAGAGTCGTCAGAAATAATACCACACATCTACAGCCATCTGATCTTTGACAAACCTGAGAGAAACAAGAAATGGGGAAAGGATTCCCTATTTAATAAATGGTGCTGGGAAAACTGGCTAGCCATAAGTAGAAAGCTGAAACTGGATCCTTTCCTTACTCCTTATACGAAAATTAATTCAAGATGGATTAGAGACTTAAATGTTAGACCTAATACCATAAAAATCCTAGAGGAAAACCTAGGTAGTACCATTCAGGACATAGGAATGGGCAAAGACTTCATGTCTAAAACACCAAAAGCAACGGCAGCAAAAGCCAAAATTGACAAATGGGATCTCATCAAACTAAAGAGCTTCTGCACAGCAAAAGAAACTACCATCAGAGTGAGCAGGCAACCTATTGAATGGGAGAAAATTTTTGCAATCTACTCATCTGACAAAGGGCTAATATCCAGAACCTACAAAGATCTCAAACAAATTTACAAGAAAAAAACAAACAACCCCATCAAAAAGTGGGCAAAGGATATGAACAGACATTTCTCAAAAGAAGACATTCATACAGCCAACAGACACATGAAAAAATGCTCATCATCACTGGCCATCAGAGAAATGCAAATCAAAACCACAATGAGATACCATCTCACACCAGTTAGAATGGCGATCATTCAAAAGTCAGGAAACAACAGGTGCTGGAGAGGATGTGGAGAAATAGGAACACTTTTACACTGTTGGTGGGATTGTAAACTAGTTCAACCATTATGGAAAACAGTATGGCGATTCCTCAAGGATCTAGAACTAGATGTACCATATGACCCAGCCATCCCATTACTGGGTATATACCCAAAGGATTATAAATTATGCTGCTATAAGGACACATGCACACGTATGTTTATTGCAGCACTATTCACAATAGCAAAGACTTGGAATCAACCCAAATGTCCATCAGTGACAGATTGGATTAAGAAAATGTGGCACATATACACCATGGAATACTATGCAGCCATAAAAAAGGATGAGTTTGTGTCCTTTGTAGGGACATGGATGCAGCTGGAAACCATCATTCTTAGCAAACTATCACAAGAACAGAAAACCAAACACCGCATGTTCTCACTCGTAGGTGGGAACTGAACAATGAGATCACTTGGACTCGGGAAGGGGAACATCACACACCGGGGCCTATCATAGGGAGGGGGGAGGGGGGAGGGATTGCACTGGGAGTTACACCTGATGTAAATGACGAGTTGATGGGTGCAGCACACCAACATGGCACAAGTATACATATGTAGCAAACCTGCACGTTGTGAACATGTACCCTACAACTTGAAGTTTAATAATAATAAATAAATTAAAAAAAAAAAAAGAAAAAGGAAATATCTTCCGTTAAAAACTGGAAAGAAGCTTTCTGAGAAACTGCTTTGTGTCATGTTATTTCATCTCACAGAGTTACAGCTTGACCCTCAAGAAACCTTTCGCTAAGACTGTTCTTGTGGAATTTGCAAAGTGATATTTGGAAGCCCATAGAGGGCTATGGTGAAAAAGGAAATATCTTCCGTTAAAAACTGGAAAAAAGCATTCTGAGAAACTGCTTTGTGTTCTGTTAATTCATCTCACAGTGTTACAGCTTTCCCCTCCAGAATCCTTTCGCTAAGACTGTTCTTTTGCAATTTGAAAGGGGATATTTGGAAGCCCTTAGAGGTCTATGGAGAAAAGGAAATATCCTAAAATAAAAACTGGAAAGAAGCTTTCTGAGAAACGGCTTTGTGTTCTGATAATTCATCTCAAAGATTTACAGCATTCCCCTCCAGAAGCCATTCGCTAAGTATGTTCTTGTAGAATTTTCAAAGTGATATTTGGAAGCCCATACAGGGCTATAGTGAAAAAGGAAATATCTTTTGTTAATAACTGGAAAGAAGCTTTCTGAGAAACTGCTTTGTGTTCTGTTAATGCATCTCACAGAGTTACAGCTTTCCACTCAAGAAGTCTTTTGGTAAGACTGTCTTGTGGAATTTGCAAAGTGATATTTGGAAGCCCTTAGAGGGCTACGGTGGAAAAGGAAATATCTTCCGTTAAAAACTGGAAAGTGGCTTCCTGAGAAACTACTTCGTGTTCTGTTTATTCATCTCACAGAGTTACAGCTTTTCCCTCCAGAAGCCTTTCACTAAGACTGTTCTTGTGGAATTTGCAAAGTGATATTTGGAAGCTCTTAGAGGGCTATGGTGAAAAAGGAATTATCTTCAGTTAAAAACTGGAAAGAAGCTTTCTGAGAAACTGCTTTGTGTTCTGTTAATTCATCTCAGAGAGTTACAGTTTTCTCCTCAAAAAGTCTTTCGTAAGACAGTTCTTGTGGAATTTTCAAAGTGATATTTGGAAGCCCATAGAGCGCTACCGTGAAAAAGGAAATATTTTTCGTTAAAAACTGAAAAGACTCTGTCTGAGAAACTGCTTTGTGTTCTGTCAATTTATCTCACATAGTTACAGCTTTCCCCTCAAGAAGCCTTTCGCTAAGACTGTTCTTGTGGAATATGCAAAGTGATATTTGGAAGCCCATAGAGGGCTACGGTTAAAAAGGAAATATCTTCCGTTAAAAACTGGAAAGAATCTTTCTGAAAAACTGCTTTGTTTTCTGTTAATTCATCTCACAGAGTTACAGTTTTCCCCTCAAGAAGTCTTTCGCTAAGACTGTTCTTGTGGAATTTGCAAAGTGATATTTGGAAGCCCATATAGGGCTACGGTGAAAAAGGAAATATCTTCCGTTAAGAACTTGAAAGAGGCTTTCTGAGAAAATGTTATGTGCTCTGTTATTTCATCTCACAGAATTACAGCTGTCCCCTCCAGAAGCCTTTCGTTAAGACTGTTCTTGTGGAATTTGCAAAGTGATATGTTAAGCCCGTAGACGTCTATGGTGAAAAAGGAAATATCCTAAAATAAAAATTGAAAAGAAGCTTTCTGAGAAACTGCTTTGTGCTCTGTTAATTCATTTCGCAGAGTTACAGCTTTCCCCTCAAGAAGCTTTTTCCTAAGGCTCCTTTTGTGGAATTTGCAAAATGGTAATTGGAAGCACTTAGAGGGCTATGGTTAAAAAGGAAATAACTTCTGTTAAAAAACTGGAAAGAGGCTTTCTGAAAAACTACTTTGAGTTCTGTCAATACATCTCACAGAGTTACAGCATTCCCCTCCAGAAGCCTTTCACTAAGAGTGTTCTTGTGGAATTTAAAAAGTGATATTTGCAAGCCCATAGAGCGCTGTGGTGAAAAAGGAAGTATCCTAAGATAAAAACTGAAAAGAAGCTTTTGGGGAAACTGCTTTCTGTTCTGTTACTTCAACTCACAGAGTTACAGATTTCTCCTCAAGAAGTCTTTCGCTAAGACTCTTCTTGTGGAATTTGCAAAGTGATATATGGGAGCGCCTAGAGGGCTCTGGTGAAAAAGGGAATCTCTTCCGTTAAAAACTGGAAAGAAGGTCTCTGAGAAACTGTTTCGTGTTCTGTGAATTCATCTCACTGAGTTACAGCTTTCCCCTCAAGAAGCCTTTTGCTAAGACTGTTCTTGTGGAATTTGCAAAGTGATATTTGGAAGCCCATAGAGGGCTATGGTAAAAAAGGAAGTCTCTTCATTAAAAACTGGAAAGAAGCTTTCAAAGTAACATCTTTGTGTTCTGTTAATTCATCTCAAAGAGTTACAGCTTTCTCCTCAAGAAGTCTTTCTCTAAGACTGTTCTTGTGGAATTTGCAAAGTGATATTTGGAAGCCTATAGAGGACTACGGTGAAAAAGGAAATATCTTCGGTTACAAACTTGAAATAAGCTTTTAGAGAAACTGCATTGTGTTCTGTTAATTCATCTCACAGAGCTACAGCATTCCCCTCAAGAAGCCTTTCGCTAATAGAGTTCTTGTGGAATTTGCAAAGTGATATTTGGAAGCACATAGAGGGCTATGGTGAAAAACGAAATATCTTCAGTTAAAAACTGGAAAGAAGCTTTCTGAAAAACAGCTTTGTGTTCTGTTAATTCATCTCACAGAGTTACAGCTTTCCCCTCAAGAACCGTTTCGTTAAGAGTGTTCTTGTGGAATTTGCAAAGTGATATTTGGATGCCCATATAGAGCTGCGGAGAAAATGTAAATATCCTAAGATAAAAAGTGAAAAGAAGCTTTTTGAGAAACTGCTTTGTGTTCTCTTAAGTCATCTCACAGAGTTACAGCTTTAGCCGCTAGAAGCCTTTCGCTAAGTCTGTTCTTGTGGAATTTGAAAACTGATATTTGGAAGCCCATAGAAGGCTATGGGTAAAAAGGAAATATTTTCAGTTAAAAACTGCAAAGAAGTTTTCCAAAAATTGCTTTGTGTTCTCTTAATTCATCACAGAGATTTACAACTTTCCCCTCAAGTATCCTTTCGCTAAGGGTGTTCTTGTGGATTTAAAAAGTGATATTTGGAAGCCCATAGAGGTCTATGGTGAAAAAGGAAATCTCTTCCGTTAAAAACTGGAAAGAAGCTTTCTGAGAAACGACTTTGTGTTCTGATAATTCATCTCAGAGACATACAGCTTTCCCCTCAAGAAGCCTTTCGCTAAGACTCTTCTTGTGGAATTCAAAAAGTGATATTTTGGAAGCCCATAGAGGGCTACTGTGAAAATGGAAATATGTTCAGTTAAAAACTGGAAAGAAGCTTTCTGAGATAGTACTTTGTGTTCTGTTACTTCATCTCACAGAGTTACAGCTTTCCCCTCAAGAACCGTTTCGTTAAGAGTGTTCTTGTGGAATTTGCAAAGTGATATTTGGATGCCCATAGAAAGCTGCCGAGAAAATGTAAATATCCTAAGATAAAAACTGAAAAGAAGGTTTTTGAGAAACTGCTTTGTGTTCTGTTAATTCATCTCACAGAGTTACAGCTTTCCCCTAAAGAAGTCTTTCGCTAAGACTGTTCTTATGGAACTGGCAAGGTGATATTTGGGAGCCCATAGAAGACTACGGTGAAAAACGACATATCTTCAGTTAAAAACTGGAAACAAGCTTTTTGAGAAACTGCATTGTGTTCTTTTAATTCATCTCACAGAGTTACAGCATTCCCCTCAAGAAGTCTTTCACTAAGACTGTTCTTGTGGAATCTGCAAAGTGATATTTGGAAGCCCGTAGAGGGCTATGGTTAAAAAGGAAATATTTTCAGCTAAAAACCTGAAAGAAGCTTTCTGAGAAACGTCTTTGTGTTCTCTTAATTCATCTCACAGAGTTACAGCTTTCCCCTCAAGAAGCCTTTCGCTAAGACTGTTGTTGTTAATTTGCAAGGTGATATTCGGAAGCCTATAGAGGGCTGTTGTGAAAAACGAATTATATTCATTTAAAAACTGGAAAGAAGTTTTCTGAGAAACTGCTTTGTGTTCTGTAATTCATCTCACAGAGTTACAGCTTTCCCCTCAAGAAGCCCTTTTCTAAGACTGTTTTTGTGGATTTTGCAAAGTGATATTTGGAAGCCCATAGAGTGCTAGGGTGAAAAAGGAAATCTCTTCCGTTAAAAACTGGAAAGAAGCTTTCTGTGAAACGGCTTTGTGTTCTGTTAATTCATCTCAGAGAGTTAAATCTTTCCCCTCAAGTAGCCTTTCGATAAGTATGTTCTTGTGGAATTTTAAAAGTGATATTTGGAAGCTTATAGAGGGCTATGATGAAAAAGGTAATGTCTTCAGTTAAAAACTGGAAAGAAGATCTCTGAGAAACTGATTTGTGTTCTGTTAATTCATCTCAGAGAGTTACAGCTTTCCCCTGGAGAAACCTTTCACTAAGACTGTTCTTGTGGAATTTGCAAAGTGATATTTGGAAGCCCATGGAGGGCTATGGTGAAAAAGGAAATCTCTTCAGTTTAAAATTGGAAAGATGCGTTCTGAGAATCTACTTTGTGTTCTGTTAATTCATCTCACAGAGATACAGCTCTCCCCTGAAGAAGCCTTTCGCTTAGAGAGTTCTTGTGGAATTTAAAAAGTGATATTTTGAAGCCCATAGAGAGCTGTGGTGAAAAAGGAAATATCCTCAGATAAAAACTGAAAAGAAGCCTTTTGATTAACTGCTTTGTGTTGTGTTAATTCATCTCACAGAGTTACAGCTTTCCCCTCAAGAAGTCTTTCACTAAGACTGTTCTTGTGGAATTTTCAAAATGATATTTGGAAGCCCATAGAGGGCTAGGGGGAAAAAGGAAATCTTTTCAGTTAAAAACTGGATAGAAGCTTTTTGAGAAACTGCATTGTGTAATGCTAATTCATCTCACTGAGTTACAGCTTTCCCCTTAAGATGCCTTTCGCTAAGACTGTTCTTGTGGAATTTGCAAAGTGATATTTGGATGCCCTTAGAAGGCTATGGTGAAAAAGGAAATCTCTTCCGTTAAAAACTGGAAAGAAGCCTTTTGAGAAACTGCATTGCGTTCTGTTAATTCATCTCATAGAGTAACAACTTTCCCCTGAAGAAGCCTCTCGGTAAGACTGTTCTTGTGGGATTTGGAAAGTGATATTTGGAAGCCTATAGAGTTCTATGGTGAAAAAGGCAACATCTTAAGTTAAAAACTGGATAGACCTTTCTGAGAAACTGTTTTGTATACTGTTAATTCATCTCACAGAGTTATAGCTTTCCCCTCAAGAAGCCTTTCGCTAAGACTGTTCTTGTCAAATTTGCAAAGTGATATTTGGAAGACCATAGAGTGCTACGGTGAAAAAGGAAATATGTTCAGTTAAAATCTGGAAAGAAGCTTTCTGAGAAACTGCTTTGTGTTCTGTAAATTCATCTCACAGTGTTACAGCTATTCCCTAAAGACGCCGTTCGCTAAGACTGTTCTTGTGGAATTTTCTAAGTGATATTTGGAAGCCCATAGTGGGCTACGGTGAAAAAGGAATATCTTCATTTAAAAACTGGAAAGAAGCTTTCTGAGAAACTGCTTTGTGTTCTGTCAATTCATCTTACAGAGGTACAGCTTTCCCCTCCAGACGCCTCCCGCTAAGACTGTTCTTGTGGAATTTGCAAAGTGATATTTGGAAACCCATAGTGGGCTATGGTGAAAAAGGATATATCTTCTGTTAAAAACTGAATAAAAGGTTTCAGGGGAACTACTTTGTGATATGTGACTTCCACTCACTGAGCTACAGCTGTATTTCGTAGAGCTGTTTGCTAGACTTATTTCTGTGTAATATGAGAACTGTTATTTCCTATCCCTTTGAAGACTGTAAGATTAAAGGAAATATCCACCGCTAAATGTGAGAAAGAAGCTTTCTGAGAAACTTATTTGTGATCTGTGAATTCATCTCTCCGAGTTTCAGCTTTCCCCTCAAGAAGCCTTTCGGTAAGACTGTTCTTGGGGACTGTACAAAGTGATATTTGGAAGCCCATAGAGGGCTACGGTGAAAAGGAAATATCTTCAGATAAAAACAGGAAAGAAGCTTTTTGAGAAACTGCTTTGTGTTCTGTTAATTCATCTCACAGAATTACAGTTTGCTCCTCAAGAAGCCGTTCACTAAGACTGTTCTTGTGGAATTTGCAAAATGATATTTCGCAGCCCAAAGAGGGCTAAGGGTGAAAAAGAAAATATCTTCAGTTAAAAAATGGAAAAAAGCTTTCTGAAAAACGGCTTTGTGTTCTGTTAATTCATCTCACAGATTTACTCCTTTCCCCGCAAGAAGTGGTTCACTAAGACTGTTCTTGTGGAATTTGCAAAGTGATATTTGGGAATACCAAGAGGGCTAGAGTGAAAAAGGAGATATCTTCAGTTAAAAACTGGAAAGAAGCTTTCAGAGAAACCGCTTTGTGTTCTCTTAATTCATCTCACAGTGATACAGTTTTCCCCTCAAGGAGCCCTTCAACTAAGACTGTTCGTGTGGAATTTGCAATGTGATATTTGGATGCCCATAGAGGTCTATGGTGTAAAAGGAAATAACTTCAGTTAAAAACTGGAAAGAAGATTTCTGAGAAACTGCTTTGTGTTCTGTTATTTCAACTCACATAGTTACAGATTTCCCCTCTAGAAGCCTTTCTCTAAGACGGCTCTTGTGGAATTTGCAAAGTGATATTTGGAAGCCCTTAGAGAACTATGGTGAAAACGGAAATATCCTAAGATAAAAATTGAAAGGAAGCTTTCTGAGAAACGGCTTTGTTTTCTGTTAATTCTTCTCACAGAGTTACAGCTTTCCCCTCAAGAAGTCGTTCACTAAGACTGTTCTTGTGTAATATGCAAAGTGATATTGGGATGCCCATAGAGGGCTATGGTGAAAAAGGAAGTGTCCTCAGATAAAAACCGCAAAGTAGCTTTCTGAGAATCTACTTTGTGTTCTGTTAATTCATCTCACAGAGTTACAGTTTTCCCCTCAAGAAATCGATCACTATGACTGCTCTTGTGGAGTTTGCAAAGTGATATTTGTACCCCATAGAGGGTGATTGTGAAAAGGAAATATATTCAGATAAAAACTGGAAAGAAATTTTCTGAGAGACTGCTTTGGGTTCTGTTAATTCATCTCACAGACTTACAGCTTTCCCCTCAAGAAGCCTTTCGCTAAGATTGTTCTTGTGAAATTTTCAAAGTGATATTTGGAAGCCCATAGAGGGCTATGGTGAAAAAGGAAATATCCTAAGATAAAAATTGAAAAGAAGCTTTCTGAGAAACTGCTTTGTGATCTGTTAATTCACCTCACAGATTTACAACTTTCCCCTCAAAAAGCCGTTCACTAAGAATGTTCTTGTGGATTTTGCAAAGTGGTATTTGGAAGCCCATAGAGGGCTATGGTGAAAAGGAAATATCTTCAGTTGAACACTGGAAAGAAGCTTTCTGAGAAACTGTTTTATGGTCTGTTAATTCATCTCACAGGGTTACAGCTCTCCCCTCAGGAAGCCTTTCGTTAAGACTGTTTTTGTGGAATTTGCAAAGTGATATTTGAAAGCCCATAGACGGCTATGGTTAAAAAGGAAATATCCTAACACAAAAACTGATAAGAAGCTTTGTGAGAAACTGCTTTGTGTTTTGTTAATTCACCTCACTGAGTTACAGCTTTGGCCTAAAGAAGTCGTTCATTAACACTGTTCTTGTGGAATATGCAAAGTGATATTTGCAACCCCTTAGAGGGCTACAGTGAAAAAGGAAATATCTTCAGTTAAAAACTGGAAAGAAGCTTTCTGAGAAACTGCTTTGTGTTCTGTTAATTCATCTCACAGAGTTACAGCTTTCCTCTAAAGAAGCCATTCACGAAGACTGTTCTTGTGGAATTTGCAAAGTGTGATTTGGAAGCCTATTGAGGGCTATGGTGAAAAAGGAAATATCTTATGATAAAAAATGAAAAGAAGCTTTCTGAGAAGTTGCTTTGTGTTCTGTGAATTCATCTCACAGATTTACAGCTTTCCCCTAATGAAGCGGTTTACTAAGACAGTTCTTGTGGAATTTGAAATGTGATTCTTGAAAGCCCATAGAGGGCTATGGTGAAGAAGGAACTATCCTAAGATAAAAACTGAATAGAAGCATTCTGAGAAACTTCTTTTTGTTCTGTTAATTCATCTACCGAGTTACAGCTTTCCCCTCAAGAAGCCTTTCGTTAAGACTGTTTTTGTGGAATTTGCAAAGTGATATTTGAAAGCCCATAGATGGCTATGGTGAAAAAGGAAATATCCTAAGATAAAAACTAAAAAGAAGCTTTCTGAGGAACTCCTTTGTGTTCTGTTAATGCATCTGACAGCCAGGCAGCTTTACCCTCAAGAATCCGTTCACTAATACTGTTCTTGAGGAATTTGCAAAGGGATATTTGGAAGCCCATAGTGGGCTACGGTTAAAAAGGAAATATCTTCAGTAAAAAACTGTAAAGAAACTTTCTGAAAAACTGCTTTGTGTTCTGTTAATTCATCTCACAGAGTTACAGCTTTCCCCTCAAGAAGCCCTTCCTAAGAACGTTCTTGTGGAATTTACAAAGTGATATTTGGAAGCCAGAGAGGTCTAAGGTGAAAAAGGAACTGTCCTCAGATAAAAACTTAAAAGAAGCTTTCTGAGAAACTATTTTGGGTTCTGTTAATTCATCTCACAGGGTTAAAGCTTTCCCCTCAAGAAGCCTTTTGCTAAGACTGTTCTTGTGGAATTTTCAAAGTGATATTTCGAAGCACATAGAGGGCAATGGTGAAAAAGGAAATGTCCTCAGATAGAAATTGGAAAGAAGCTTTCTAAGAAATTGCTTTGTGTTCTGTCAATTCATCCCACCGAGTTACAGCTTTCCCCTCAAGAAGTCTTTCAGTAAGAGTGTTCTTGTGGAATTTGCAAAGTGATATTTGAAAGCCAGTAGAGGTCTATGTTGAAAAAGGAAATATGTCTTGGTTAAAAACTGGAAAGAAGCCTTGTGAGAAACTGCTCTGTGTTCTGTTAATTCATCAAACAGTTACAGCTTTCCCCTCAAGAAGCCTTTCTCAAAGACTGTTCTTGTGGAATTTGCAAAGTGATATTTGGAAGCCCTTAGAGGGCTAAGGTGAAAAAGGAAATATCGTCTGTTGAAAACTGGAAAGAAGCTTTCTGAGAAACTGCTTTGTGTTCTGTTAATTCATCACACAGAGTTACAGCTTTCCCTTCAAGAAGCCTTTCGCTAAGAATGTTCTTGTGGAATTTGCAAAGTGAGATTTGGAAGTCCTTAGAGGGCTAAGGTGAAAAAGGAAATATCTTCAGTTAAAAAACTGGAAAGAAGCTTTCTGAGAAACTGCTTTGTGTTCTTTTAATTCATCTTACCGAATTAGAGCATTCACGTCAAAAAGCCTTTCGCTAAGACTGTTCTTGTGGAATTTGCAAAGTGATATTTGGAAGCACATAGAGAGCTAAGGAGAAAAAGGATATATCTTCCGATAAAAAATGTAAGGAACCTTTCTGAGAAACTGCTTTGTGATATGTGACTTCCACTCACTGCGTTACAGCTGTATTTCGTAGAGCTGTGTGCTAGCCTTATTTCTGTGGAATCTGAGGACTGTTATTTCGAATCCCTTTGAAGACTATAGGGATAAAGGAATTATCCACTGCTAAAAGTGAGAAAGAAGCTTTCTGAGAAACTTCTTTGTGATCTGTGAATTCATCTCACAGAGTTACAGCTTTCCCCTCAAGAAGTTTTTCGCTAAAACTTTTCTTGGGGAATTTGCAAAGTGATATTTGGAAGCCCATAGAGGGCTTTGGTGAAAAATTGAATATCCTAAGATAAAAACTGAAAAGAAGCTTTCTGAGAAACTGCTTTGTGTTCTGTTAATACATCTCACAGAGTTACAACTCTCCCAACAAGAAGCCGTTCACTAAGACTGTTCTTGTGGAATTTGCAAAGTGATATTTGGAACCCCATAGAGGGCTACGGTGAAAAAGGAAATGTCCTCAGATAAATACTGGAAATAAGCTTTCTGAGAAACCGCTTTGTGTTGTATTAATTCATCTCACTGTGTGACAGCTTTCCCCTCAAGAAGCCGTTCCCTAAGACTGTTCTTGTGTAATTTGCAACGTGAAATTTGGAAGCCCACAGAGGGCTACGGTGAAAAAGGAAATATCTTCAGCTAAAAACTGGAAAGCAGCTTTCTGAGAAACTATTTTCTGTTCTGTTAATACATCTCACAAAGTTACTGCTTTCCCGTCAAGAAGCCTTTCGCTAAGACTGTTCTTGTGGAATTTGCAAAGTGATATTTTGAAGCCCATAGAGGTCTACGGTGAAAAAGGAAATATCTTCAATTAAAATCTGCAAAGAAGCTTTCTGAGAAACTAGTTTGTGTTCTGATAATTCTTCTCAAAGTGTTACAGCTTTACCCTAAGAAGACTTTTGTTAACATTGTTTTGTGTAATGTTCAATGTGATATTTTAAGCCCAAATAGGGCTATGGTGAAAAAGGCAATATCCTAAGATGAAAAGTGGAAAGAAGCTTTCTGAGAAACTCCTTTGTGTTCTTTTGATTCATCTCAAAGAGTTACAGCTTTCCCCTCAGCAAGCCTTTTGCTAAGACGGTTCTTGTGGAATTTTCAACGTGATATTTTTAAGCCCATAGAGGGCTAATGTGAAAAAGGAGATATCCTACGATAAAAAATGAAAAGACGTTTGCTGAGAAACTGCTTTGTGTTCTGTTAATTCATCTCAGGTAGTAACATCTTTCCCCTCAAGAAGCCTTTCGCTAAGACTGTTCTTTTGGAATTTGCAAAGTGATATTTGGAAGACCATAGAGGGCTACTTTGAAAAAGGAAATATCTTCTGTTAAAAACTGGAAAGAAGCTTTCTGAGAAACTGCTTTGTGTTCTTTTAATTCATCTCACAGAGTTACAGCTTTCTCCTCAAGTAGCCTTTCGCGAAGACTGCTCTTCTGGAATTTGCAAAGTGATATGTGGAAGCCCATAGAGGGCTATGGTGAAAAAAGAAATATCTTCAGTTACAAACTGGGAAGAAGCTTTCTGAGAAACGGCTCAGTGTTTTGCTAATTCATCTCAAAGACTTACAGCTTTACCCTCAAGAAGACTTTTGTTAAGACTGTTCTTGTTTAACTTTCAAAGTGATATTTTTAAGCTTATATAGGGCTACGGTGAAAAAGGAAATATCCTAACATAAAAACTGGAAAGAATCTTTCTGAGAAACCGCTTTGTGTTCTGTTAATACATCTCACAGAGCTGCAGCTTTTCCCTCATAAAGCCTTTCGCTAAGACTGTTCTTGTGGAATTTGCAAAGTTATGTTTGTAAGCCCATAGATGGTTATGGTGAAATAGGAAATATCTTCAGTTAAAAATTGGAAAGAGGCTTTCTTAGAAACTGCTTTGCGATCTGTTAATTCATTTCAAAGAGTTACAGCTTTCCCCTCAAGAATCCTTAAGATAAGAGTGTTCTGGAATTTGGAAAGTGATATTTGGAAGCCCTTAGAGGGCTATGGTGAAAAAAGATATATCTTCAGTTAAAAACTGAAAAGAAGGTTTCTGAGAAACTGCTTTCTGATATATGACTTCCACTCACTGAGTTACAGCTGTGTTTCGTAGAGCTCATTGCTAGCCTTATTTCTGTGGAATCTGAGAACTGTTATTTCGGATCAATTTGAAGACTATAGGGCCAAAGGAAATATCCGCTGCTGAAAGTGAGAAAGAAGCTTTCTGAGAAACTTCTTTGTGATCTGTGAGTTCATCTCACAGAGTTACAGCTTTCCCCACAAGAAGCCTTTCGCTAAGACAATTCTTGGGGGATTTGAGAAGTGATATTTGGAAGCCCATCGAGTGTTATGGTGAAAAAGGGAATCGCCTAAGATGAAAACTGAAAAGAACCTTTTGGAGAAACTGCTTTGTGTTCTGTTAATTCATCTCACAGTATTACAGCTCTACCCTCAAGTAGCCCTTCACTAAGACTGTTCTTCTGGAATTTCCAAAGAGATATTTGGAAGCCCATAGAGCGCTATGGTGAAAAAGGAAATATCTTCAGTTAAAAACTGGAGAGAAGCTTTCTGAGAAACTGCTTTGTGTCTGTTAATTCATACACAGAGTTACAGCATTCCTATCAAGAATCCTTTCGCTAATCTGTTCTTGTGGAGTTTACAAAGTGATATTTGGAAACCCATAGAGGGGTACGGTTAAAAAGGAAATTTCCTCACATAAAAACTGGAAAGAAGCTTTCTGAGAAACTGCTTTGTGTTCTGTTAATTCATCTCACAGAGTTACAGCTTTCCCCTCAAGAAGCATTTCGCTAAGACTCTTCTTGGGGAATTTGCAATGTGATATTTGGAAGCCCATGGAGGAATATGGTGAAAAAGGAAATATCTTCAATTAAAAACTGGAAAGAAGCTTTCTGAGAAACTGCTTTGTGTTCTGTTAATTCATCTCGCAGAGTTACAGCTTTCCCCTCCAGAAGTCTTTCGATAAGACGGTTCTTGTGGAATTTTCAAAGTGATATTTGGAAGACGTGAGAGGGCTATGGTGTAAAAGGAAATGTCCTCGGATAAAAACTGTAAAGAAGGTTTCGAAGAAACTGTTTTGTGTTCTGTTAACTCATCTGATAGAGTTTCAGCTTTCCCCTCAAGAAGCCGTTCGCTAAGACTGTTCTTGTAGAATTTGCAAAGTGTTATTTGAAAGCCCGTAGAGGGCTATGGTGAAAAAGGAAATACCTTCAGTTAATAACTGGAAAGAAGCTTTCTGAGAAACTGCTTTGTATTCTGATAATTCAACTCACAGAGTTTCAGCTTTCCCCTCTAGAAGACTTTCGCTAAGACTGTTCTTGTTGAATTTGCAAAGTGATATTTGTAAGCCCTTAGAAGTCGATGGTGAAAAAGTAAATATCCTAAGACAAAAACTGAAAAGAACCTTTCTGAGAAACTGCTTTGTGTTTTGTTAATTCATCTCACAGAGTTACAGGTTTCCCCTCAAGAAGCCTTTAGCTAAAACAGTTCTTGTGGAATATGCAAAGTGATATTTGGAAGCTCATAGTGACCTATAGTGAAAAAGGATATATCTTCAGTTAAAAACTGAAAAGAAGCTTTCTGAGAAACTGCTTTGTGATATATGACTTCCACTCACTGAGTTACAGCTGTATTTCGTAGAGCTGTTTGGCAGCCTTATTTCTGTGGAATCTGAGAACTGTTATTTCGGATCCCTTTGAAGACTGTAGGACCAAAGGAAATATCCGCCGCTAAACGTTAGAAAGAAGCTTTCTGAGAAACTTCTTTGTGATCTGCGAATTCATTTCACAGAGTTTCAGCTTTCCCCTCAAGAAGCCTTTCGCTAAGATTATTCTTGCGCAATTTGAAAAATGATATTTGGAAGCCAATAGACGGCTATGGTGAAATCGAAATATGCTCAGATAAAAACTGGAAAGAAGCTTTCTGAGAAACTGCTTTGTGTTCTTTTAATTCATCTCACAGACTTACAGCGTTCCCCTCAAGAAGTCTTTCGCTAAGACTGTTCTTGTGGAATTTGAAATGTGATATTTGGAAGCCCATAGAGCGCTATGGTGAAAGGAAATATCTTCAAATAAAAACTGTAAAGAACATTCCTGAGAAACTGCTTTGTGTTCTGTTAATTCACCTAACAGAGTTACAGCTTTCACCTCTAGAAGCCTTTCCCTAAGACTGTTCTTGTTGTATTTTCAAAGTGATATTTTGAAGCCCATAGAGGGCTACGGTGAAAAAGGATATAGCTTCACTTAAAAACTGAAAGAGGCTTTCTGAGAAACGGTTTAGTATTATGTGACTTCCACTCACTGAGTTACAGCTGTATTTCCTAGAGCTGTTTGATAGCCTTATTTCTTTGGAATCTGAGAACTGTTATTTTGGATCCCTTTCAAGATTATAGGGCCAAAGGAAATATCTGCCGCTAAAAGAGAGAAAGAAGCTTTCTGAGAAACTTCTCTGAGATCTGTGAATTCATCTCACAGAGTTACAGCATTCCACTCAAGAAGCCTTTCGCTAGGACGGTTCTTTTTGAATTTGCAAAGTGATATTTGGAAGCCTATAAACGGCTGTGGTGAAAAGGGAAATATCTTCAGTTAAAAACTGGAAAGAAGTTTTATAACAAACTGCTTTGTGTTCTGTTAATTCATCTCAAGGAGTTACAGCTTTACCCTCAAAAAGACTGTTGCTAAGACTCTTCTTGTGTAATACTCATAGTGATACTTTTAAGCCCTTATGGGGCTATGGTGAAAAAGGAAATATCCTAAGATAAAAGCTGAAAAGAAGCTTTCTGAGAAACTGCTTTGTGTTCTGTTAATTCACCTCACAGAGTTACAGCTTTCCCCTTAAGAAGCCTTTCGGTAAGACTGTTCTTGTGGAATTTGCAGAGTGGTATTGGTAAGCCCATAGAGGGCTATGGTGAAAAAGGAAATATCCTAAGATAAAAACTGAAAAGAACCTTTCCGAGAAACTGCTTTGTGATATGTGACTTCCACTCACTGAGTGAGAGCTATATGTCGTAGAGCTATTTGCTAACCTTATTTCTGTGGAATCTGAGAAGGGATAATTCGGTTCCCTTTGAAGACAATAGGGCCAAAGTAAATATCCCCCATAAAAGTGAGAAAGAAGCTTTCTGAGAAACAGCTTTCTGATCTGTGAATTCATCCCACAGGGTTACAGCTTTCCCCTGAGGAAGCCTTTCGCTATGACTGTTCTTGTGGAATTTGCAAAGTGACATTTCGAAGGCCATAGAGAGCTATGATGAAAAGGAAATATCTTCGGTTTAAAACGGGAAAGAAGTTTTCTTAGACACTGCGTTGTGTTCTGTTAATTCATCTCAAAAAGTTAGAGCTTTCCCCTCACGAATCCTTTCCTTAAGACTGTTCTTGACGAATTTGGGAAGTGATATTTAGAAGCCTACAGAGGTATATGGTGAAAAAGGAAATAGCCTAAGATAAAAACTGAAAATAAGCTTTCTGAAAAACTGCTTTGTGTTCTCTTAATTCATCTCACAGAGTTACAGCTTTCCTCTCAAGAAGCCTTTCGCTAAGACTGTTCTTGTGGAATTTGCAAAGTGATATTTGGAAGCCGGTAGAGGGCTATGGTGAAAAAGGAAATAACTTCAGTTAAAAACTGGAAAGAAGCTTTCTGAGAAACTTCTTTGTGTTTTGTTAATTCATCTCACAGAGTTACAGCTTTCCCCTCGAGAAGTCTTTCGCTAAGACTGTTCTTGTTTAATTTGCAAAGTGATATTTGGAAGAACATAGAGGGCTATGTTGAAAAAGGAAATATCCTGCGATAAAAACCGAAAAGAAACTTTCTGAGAAACTGCATTGTGTTCTCTTAACTCATCTCACGGAGTTATAGCTTTCCCCTCAAGAAGTCAATCACTAAGACTGTTCTTGTGGAGTTTGCAAAGTGATATTTGGAAGTTCATAGAGGTCTGTGGTGAAAAAGGAAATAGCCTGAGATAAAAACTGAAAATTAGCTTTCGGAGAAACTGCTTTGTGTTCTCTTAATTCATCTCACAGAGTTACAGCTTTCCCCTCAAGAAGCCTTTCGCTAAGACTGTTCTTGTGGAATTTGCAAAGTTATATTTGGTAGCCCATAGAGGTCTATGGTGAAAAAGGAAATATCCTAACAGAAAAACTGAAAAGAAGCTTTCTGAGAAATTTCTTTGCGTTCTGTTATTTCACAGAGTTACAGCTTTCCCCTCAAGAAGCCCTTTGCTAAGGCTGTTCTTGTGGAATTTGCAAAGTGGTATTTGGAAGCCCATCGAGGGCTATGGTGGAAAAGGAAATATTTTCAGTTAAAAACTGGAAAGAGGCTTTCAGAGAAACTGCTTTGTGTTCTGTTAATTCATCTCACAGAGTTACAGCTTTCCCCTCAAGAAGCCTTTCGATAAGACTGTTCTTGTGGAATTTGCAAAGTGATATTTGGAAGCCCTTAGAGGGCTATGGTGTAAAAGGAAATATCTACAGTTAAAAACTCGAAAGAAGCTTTCTGATTACAGCTTTTCCCTCAAGAAGCCTTTCGCTAAGACTGTTCTTGTGGAATTTGCAAAGTGATATTTGGAAGCCCATAGAGGGCTACGGTGAAAAAGGAAATATCTTCAGTTAAAAACTGGAAAGGAGCTTTCAGAGAAACTGCTTTGTGTTCTGTTAATTCATCTCACAGAGTTACAGCTTTCCCCTCAAGAAGCCTTTTGATAACAATGTTCTTGTGGGATATTAAAGGTGATATTTGGATGCCCATAGAGGGCTTTTGTGAAAAAGGAAATATCTTCCGGTAAAAACTGGAAAGAAGCTTTCTGAAAAACTGCTTTGTGTTCTGTTAATTCATGTAACAGAGTTACAGCTTTCCCCTCAAGAAGACCTTTACTAAGTCTGTTCTTGTGGAATTTGCAAAGTGATATTTGGAAACCCATATAGGACTATGGTTAAAAAGGAAATATCTTCAGTTAAAAACTGGAAGGAAGCTTTCTGAGAAAATGCTTTGTGTTCTGTTAATTCATCTCAGAGAGTTACAGCTTTCCCCTCAAGAATTCTTTCGCTAGGACTGTTCTTGTGTCATTTCAAAAGTTGTATTTAGAAGGCCATAGAGGGCTATGGTGAATAAGGAAATATTTTCCGTTATAAACTGGAAAGGAGCTTTCTGAGAAAGTGCTTTGTGTCCTGTTAATTCGTCTCACAGAGTTACATCTTTCTCCTCAAGAAGCCTTTCGCTAAGAGTGTTCTTGTGGAATTTGCAAAGTGATTTTAGAAGCCCATAGAGGGTTATGGCAGAAAGGAAATATTCTAAGATAAAAACCGAAAAGAAGCTTTCTGAGAAACTGAATTATGTTCTCTTAATTCATCTCACAGTGTTATAGCTTTCCCCTCAAGAAGCCGTTCACTAAGATTGTTCTTGTGGAATTTTCAAGGTGATATTTGGAAGCCCATAGAGGGCTATGATGAAAAAGGAAATTTCTTCCGTTCAAAACTGGAAAGAATGTTTTTTAGAAACTGCTTTGTGTTCTGTTAATTCATCTCACAGTTTTGCAGCTTTCCCCTGAAGATGCCTTTCAGAAAGACTGTTCTTGTGGAATTTGCAAAGTGATATTTGGAAGCCCATAGAGGGCTACGGTGAAAATGGAAATATCCTAAGATAACAACAGAAAAGAAGCTTTGTGAGAAACTGCTTTGTGTTCTGGTAATTCATTTCACAGAGTTACACCTTTCTCCTCAAGAAACCTTTCGCTAAGACTGTTCTTGTGGAATTTGAAAAGTGATATTTCGAAGCCCTTGGGGGCTATGGTGAAAAAGGAAATATCTTTCGTTAAAAACTGGAAACAAGATTTCTGAGAAACTGCTTTGTGTTCTGTTAATTCATCTCACAGAGTTACAGCTTTCCCCTCAAGAAGCCGTTCACTAAGACTGTTCTTGTGAAATTTGCAAAGTGATATTTGGAAGCCCATAGAGGGCTATGGTGAAAAAGGAAATATCTTCCGTTAAAAACCAGAGTCACATAAAGCCACAAAGATGGGGAAAAAGCAGGGCAGAAAAGCTGGAATTTCAAAAATAAGAGCGCATCTCCTCCGGCAAAGGAGCGCAGCTCATCGCCAGCAACGGATCAAAGCTGGACGGAGAATGACTTTGACGAGATGTTAGAAGAAGGCTTCAGTCCATCAAACTTCTCAGAGCTGAAGGAGGAATTACGTACCCAGCACAAAGAAACTAAAAGTCTTGAAAAAAAAGTGGAAGTATTGATGGCTACAATAATTAATGCAGAGAAGATCATAAACGAAATGAAACAGATGAAAACCATGACACGAGAAATACGTGACAAATGCACAAGCTTCAGTAACCGACTCGATCAACTGGAAAAGAGTATCAGCGATTAAGGACCAAGTGAACGAAATGAAGCGAGAAGAGGAATCAAAAGAAAAAAGAAGAAATAGAAATGAACAAAGCCTGCAAGAAGTATGGGATTATGTAAAAAGACCAAATCTACATCTGATTGTGGTGCCTGAAAGTGAGGGGGAAAATGGAACCAAGTGGGAAAACACTCTTCAGTATATCATCCAGGAGAACTTCCCCAACCTAGTAGGGCAGGCCAACATTCAAATCCAGGAAATACAGAGAATACCACAAAGATACTCCTCGAGAAGAGCAACTCCAAGACCCATAATTGCCAGATTCACCAAAGTTGAAATGAAGAAAAAAATCTTAAGGGCAGCCAGAGAGAAAGGTCGGGTTACCCACAAAGGGAAGTCCATCAGACTAACAGCAGATCTCTCGGCAGAAACTCTACAAGCCAGAAGAGAGTGGGGGCCAATATTCAACATTCTTAAAGAAAAGAATTTTCAACCCAGAATTTCATATCCAGCCAAACTAAGTTTCATAAGCAAAGGAGAAATAAAATCCTTTACAGATAAGCAAATGCTTAGAGATTTTGTCACCACTAGGCCTGCCTAACAAGAGACCCTGAAGGAAGCACTAAACATGGAAAGGAACAACCGGTAACAGCCATTGCAAAAACATGCCAAAATGTAAAGACCATCAAGGCTAGGAAGATACTGCATCAACTAACGAGCAAAATAACCATTTAATATCATAATGGTAGGATCAAGTTCACACGTAACAATATTAACCTTAAATGTAAATGGACTAAATGCTCCAATTAAAAGACACAGACTGGCAAACTGGATACAGAGTCAAGACCCATCAGTCTGCTGTATTCAGGAGACCCATCTCACACGCAGAGACATACATAGGCTCAAAATAAAGGGATGGAGGAAGATTTACCAAGCAAATGGAGAACACAAAAAAGCGGGGGTTGCAATCCTAGTCTCTGATAAAACAGACTTTAAACCATCAAAGATCAAAAGAGACAAAGAAGGCCATTACATAATGGTAAAGGGATCAATTCAACAGGAAGAGCTAACTATCCTAAATATATATGCACCCAATACAGGAGCACCCAGATTCATAAAGCAAGTCCTTAGAGCCTTACAAAGAGACTTAGACTCCCATACAATAATAATGGGAGACTTCAACAGTCCACTGTCAACATTAGACAGATCAACGAGACAGAAAATTAACAAGGATATCCAGGAATTGAACTCATCTCTGCAGCAAGCAGACCTAATAGACATCTATAGAACTCTCCACCCCAAATCAACAGAATATACATTCTTCTCAGCACCACATCGCACTTATTCCAAAATTGACCACATAGTTGGAAGTAAAGCACTCCTCAGTAAATGTACAAGAAGAGAAATTGTAACAAACTGTCTCTCAGACCACACTGCAATCAAACTAGAACTCAGGACTAAGAAACTCAATCAAAACCGCTCAACTACGTGGAAACTGAACAACATGCACCTGAATGACTACTGGGTACATGACAAAATGAAGGCAGAAATAAAGTTGTTCTTTGAAACCAATGAGAACAAAGATACAACATACCAGAATCTCTGGGACACATTTAAAGCAGTGTGTAGAGGGAAATTTATAGCACTAAATAGCCACAAGAGAAAGCAGGAAAGATCTAAAATTGACACTCTAACATCGCAATTAAAAGAACTAGAGAAGCAAGAGCAAACTCATTCAAAAGCTAGCAGAAGGCAAGAAAAAACTAAGATCAGAGCAGAACTGAAGGAGATAGAGACACAAAAATCCCTCCAAAAAATCAATGAATCCAGGAGTTGGTTTTTTGAAAAGATCAACAAAATTGACAGACCACTAGCAAGACTAATAAAGAAGAAAAAGGAGAAGAATCAAATAGACGCAATAAAAAATGATAAAGGGGATATCACCACCGACCGCACAGAAATACAAACTACCATCAGAGAATACTATAAATACCTCTACGCAAATAAACTAGAAAATCTAGAAGAAATGGATAATTTCCTGGACACTTACACTCTTCCAAGACTAAACCAGGAAGAAGTTGAATCCCTGAATAGATCAATAGCAGGCTCTGAAATTGAGGCAATAATTAATAGCCTACCAACGAAAAAAAGTCCAGGATCAGATGGATTCACAGCTGAATTCTACCAGAGGTACAAGGAGAAGCTGGTACCATTCCTTCTGAAACTATTCCAATCAATAGAAAAACAGGGAATCCTCCCTAACTCATCTTATGAGGCCAACATCATCCTGATACCAAAGCCTGGTAGAGACACAACAAAAAAAGAGAATTTTAGACCAATATCCCTGATGAACATCGATGCAAAAATCCTCAATAAAATACTGGCAAACCGTACTCAACAGCACATCAAAAAGCTTATCCACCATGATCAAGTGGGCTTCATCCCTGGGATGCAAGGCTGGTTCAACAATCGCAAATCAATAAACATAATCCAGCATATAAACAGAACCAAAGACAAGAACCACATCATTATCTCAATCGATGCAGAAAAGGCTTTGGACAAAATTCAACAGCCCTTCATGCTAAAAACGCTCAATAAATTCGGTATTGATGGAATGTACCTCAAAATAATAAGAGCTATTTATGACAAACCCACAGCCAATATCATACTGAATGGGCAAAACCTGGAAAAATTCCCTTTGGAAACTGACACAAGACAGGGATGCCCTCTCTCACCACTGCTATTCAACATAGTGTTGGAAGACCTGGCTAGGGCAATCAGGCAAGAGAAAGAAATCAAGGGGATTCAGTTAGGAAAAGAAGAAGTCAAATTGTCCCTCTTTGCAGATGACATGATTGTATATTTAGAAAATCCCATTGTCTCAGCCCGAAAACTCCTTAAGCTGATAAGCAACTTCAGCAAAGTCTCAGGATACAAAATTAATGTGCAAAAATCACAAGCATTCGTATACACCAGTAACAGACAAACAGAGAGCCAAATCATGAATGAACTTCCATTCACAATTGCTTCAAAGAGAATAAAACACATAGGAATCCAACTTACAAGGGATGTAAAGGACCTCTTCAAGGAGAAGTACAAACCACTGCTCAATGAAATAAAAGAGGACACAAACAAATGGAAGAACATACCATGCTCATGGATAGGAAGAATCAATATTGTGAAAATGGCCATACTGCCCAAGGTTATTTATAGATTCAATGCCATCCCCATCAAGCTACCAATGAGTTTCTTCACAGAATTGGAAAAAACTGCTTTAAAGTTCATATGGAAGCAAAAAGAGCCCGCATTTCCAAGATAATCCTATGTCAAAAGAACAAAGCTGGAGGCATCACGCTACCTGACTTCAAACTATACTACAAGGCTACAGTCACCAAAACAGCATGGTACTGGTACCAAAACAGAGATATAGACCAATGGAACAGAACAGAGTCCTCAGAAATAATACCACACATCTACAGCCATCTGATCTTTGACAAACCTGAGAGAAACAAAAAATGGGGAAAGGATTCCCTATTTAATAAATGGTGCTGGGAAAATTGGCTAGCCATAAGCAGAAAGCTGAAACTGGATCCTTTCCTTACTCCTTATACGAAAATTAATTCAAGATGGATTAGAGACTTAAACGTTAGACCTAATACCATAAAAACCCTAGAGGAAAACCTAGGTAGTACCATTCAGGACATAGGCATGGGCAAAGACTTCATGTCTATAACACCAAAAGCAACGGCAGCAAAAGCCAAAATTGACAAATGGGATCTCATTAAACTAAGGAGCTTCTGCACAGCAAAAGAAACTACCATCAGAGTGAACAGGCAACCTACAGAATGGGAGAAAATTTTTGCAATCTACTCATCTGACAAAGGCTAATATCCAGAACCTACAAAGATCTCAAACAAATTTACAAGAAAAAAACAAACAACCCCATCAAAAAGTGGGCAAAGGATATGAACAGACATTTCTCAAAAGAAGACATTCATACAGCCAACAGACACATGAAAAAATGCTCATCATCACTGGCCATCAGAGAAATGCAAATCAAAACCACACTGAGATACCATCTCACACCAGTTAGAATGGCGATCATTCAAAAGTCAGGAAACAACAGGTGCTGGAGAAGATGTGGAGAAATAAGAACACTTTTACACTGTTGGTGGGATTGTAAACTAGTTCAATCATTATGGAAAACAGTATGGCGATTCCTCAAGGATCTAGAACTAGACGTACCATATGACCCAGCCATCCCATTACTGGGTATATACCCAAAGGATTATAAATCATGCTGCTATAAAGACACACGCACACGTATGATTATTGCAGCACTATTCACAATAGCAAAGACTTGGAATCAACCCAAATGTCCATCAGTGACAGACTGGATTAAGAAAATGTGGCACATATACACCATGGAATACTATGCAGCCATAAAAAAGGATGAGTTTGTGTCCTTTGTAGGGACATGGATGCAGCTGGAAACCATCATTCTTAGCAAACTATCACAAGAACAGAAAACCAAACACCGCATGTTCTCACTCATAGGTGGGAACTGAACAATGAGATCACTTGGACTCGGGAAGGGGAACATCACACACCGGGGCCTATCATGGGGAGGCGGGAGGGGGGAGGGATTGCATTGGGAGTTATACCTGATGTAAATGACGAGTTGATGGGTGCTGACGAGTTGATGGGTGCAGCACAGCAACAGGGCACAAGTATACATATGTAACAAACCTGCACGTTATGCACATGTACCCTAGAACTTAAAATATATATATATATATAAAAAAAAGAAGCAACCAACCACATCCCTCCTTCCCACTAGAGGCTTCCAGGCTGAAACAGGTTGATGCAGGAAGAGGAGGAGAAGATATGCAATTAAGTCCCATTTTGAGATCTGTTTAATAATAATTCTAATTTCATGTTCTCACTTATTTGTGAGATCTAAAAATCAAAACAATTGAACTCATGGAGATAGAGAGTAGAAGCATGTTTACCAGAGGCTGGGAAGGGTAGTGGAGGTGTGAGGCAAAGCTGGAGATGGTTAATGGGTACAAAAAAACAGAAAGAATAAATAAGATCTAGTATTTGATAGCACAACAAGGCGACTATAGTCAGTAATAATTTAACTGTGCATTTGAAAATAACTGAAAGAGTCTAATTGGATTGCTTTTAACACAAAGGATAAATGCTTGAGAGAATGGATACCCCATTTTACCTGATGTGATTATTATTCATTGCATGCCTGAATCAGAACATCTCATGCACCACATAAATACATACATCTACTATATACCCACAAAGTTGAAATAAATAATTGTAAAAAATAAAAAATAAAAAATAAAAAATAATCTTCCACTTACTTTTTAGGAAAAGCACATAACTAAATTGTTACAAAAGGATTGACCAAACAATCCTTTGAACGGTTTGCGTCAGCAGTTGTGGCAGGAATGCGGTTGGGGGAAATGGGGAGAAGTGAGTGAAGGTAAAAGGAATTGGACAAGTGTTGATGTTGGTGAAATGAATGATGAGTACCTAGAGGTAATCCACTATTGTATGCATTTGGAATTTATCATAAAAATATTTTTGAAAGAACATATTCACTACTGAAAATTCAAACAAGGGGAATAAATTAAAGACCACTTATCATCCTATAGTTTCAAACATTAAAAAGATTTATTATTTTATGAGAAAATTATAGCATTATTATATAAATATGGTATATTAATTTTAAATAGCATTATACCTGAGCATTTTGCTAAGTTATTGTAATGTATCAAATATATATTTTACTTATTTTTATAAAAGTGAGACATAAAGTAAGCCTAAAAGAGATATACTAGAATAATAAGTACTAGAAATATAAAATAATTCTATATAAAATGATTAAATATACATATTAAAAGAATTATAATTTAATTGCAACAGGAAAAATCATACTTGATTTAAAAACCTTGTAAAGTAAAATAGAATTCAAAAAGCTTTAATTGTATTTGTATTTGACACTGTTATACTTAGTTTTTTAGCATGATATAATTATGAAAAATATTGAAAGCAATGTTATTACCTGTGGAAGACATCCGAGTTCTGGAGACATTGGCGGCGAATCTGTATAGGTTTGCAGCACCCTCCATTCTTGCTTCTTCAGAAGGAATTCCACTAAGGGGCATAAGGCAGAAAGTGAGACAGAGGTAATTCTCAGAGCAGGAGTGAAGGTTTATTAAAAGGCTTTAAAACAGAAAGGAAAAGAAGGGAAGTACAACCTGGAAGAGGGCCAAGTGGGAGACTTGAGAAGCCAAGTGCACAGCTTGACTTCTTGACTTGGGGTTTTATACATTGGCATACTTCCGGGATCTCGCCTTACTTCTCCTCACTCCTGAGATCTCATTGGGAAGTTGCTGATCAGTTTCAGGTATTTTCTATTAGAAGCCTGCTTTCCATGACACCAGGTATGACCAATTACTACTTTATAGAAACAGTTAACAAAACCTTGACCATCACCTGAGGGTCTCCCAACAAATTTCGTGTGTGAAAGAGGGGAGACCTCTCCTGACCTGCTCATACTTGACTAGGTTTCTACTGCAACAATATTTCTTGAATAATCTTTATGTACTAAGTAATAAGAATTCTGATATTTCGTGAGTGATTGTTACACAAAATTATATAAATAAAAAAGAAATTAAGTATGTAATATTAAAAAAAAAGTGGAAGGAAGCTTTCTGAGAAACTGCTTTGTGTTCGGTTAATTCATCTCAGAGAGTTACAGCTTTCGCCTCAAGAAGCCTTTCGCTAAGACTGTTGTTGTGGAATTTGCAAAGTGATATTTGGAAGCCCATAGAGGGCTTAGGTGAAAAAGGAAATCTCTTCCGTTAAAAACTGGAAAGAAGCTTTCTGATAAAAGGCTTTGTGTTCTGTTAATTCATCTCACAGAGTTAAAGCTTTCCCCTCATGAAGCCTTTCGCTAAGAGTGTTCTTGTGGAACTTGCAAAGTGATATTTGGAAGCCCATAGAGGGCTATGCTGAAAAAGGAAATATCTTCAGTTAAAAAGTGCAAAGAAGCTTTCTGAGATACTGCTTTGTGTTCTGTTTATTCATCTCACAGAGTTACAGCTTTCCCCTCAAGAAGGTGTTCACTAAGAGTGTTCTTGTGGAATTTGCAAAGTGATATTTGGAAGTCCGTAGAGGGCTATGGTGAAAAAGGAAATCTCTTCCGTTAAAAACTGAAAAGAAGCTTTCTGAGAAACGGCTTTGTGTTCTGTTAATTCATCTCACAGAATTACAGCTTTCCCCTCAAGAAGCCTTTTGCTAAGACGGTTCTTGTGGAATTTTCAAAGTGATATTTGGAAGCCCATAGAGGTCTATGTTGAAAAAGGAAGTCTCTTCATTAAAAACTGGAAAGAAGCCTTCTGAGAAATTGCTTGTGTTCTGTTAATTCATCTAACAGACTTACAGCTTTCCCCTCAAGAAGCCTTTCGCTAAGACTATTCTTATGGAATTTGCAAGGTGATATTTGGAAGCCCATGGAGGGCAACGGTGAAAAAGGGAATATCTTCAGTTAAAAACTGGAAAGAAGCTTTTTGAGAAACTTCTTTGTGTTCTGTTAATTCATCTCACAGAATTACAGCTTTCCCCTGAAGAAGCCTTTTGCTAAGACTGTTCTTGTGGAATTTACAAATTGATATTTGGAAGCCCATAGAGGGCTATGGTGAAAAAGGAAATCAATCCCGTTAAAAACTGGAAAGAAGCTTTCTAAGCAAAGTCTTTGTATTCTGTTATTTCATCTCACAGAGTTACACCTTTCCCCTCATGAAGCCTTTCGCTAAGAGTGTTCTTGTGGAATTTGCAAAGTGATATTTGGAAGCCCACAGAGGGCTATGGTGAAAAACGAAATAACTTCAGTTAAAACTGGAAAGAAACTTTCTGGGAAACTGCTTTGTGTTTTGTTCATTCATCTCAGAGAGTTACAGCTTTCCCTTCAAGAAGCCTTTCGCTAAGACTGTTCTTGTGGAAATTGCAAAGTGATATTTGGAAGCCCATAGAGGGCTAGGATGAAAGAGGAAATATCCTTAGAAAAAAACTGAAAAGAAGGTTTCTGAGAAACTGCTTTGTGTTCTGTTAATTCATCTCACAGAGTTACAGCTTTTTCCTCGAGAAGCCTTTCGTTAAGACAGTACTTGTGGGATTTACAAAGTGATATTTGGAAGCCCATAGAGGGCAATGGTGAAAAAGGAAATATCTCCGGTAAAAAACTGGAAAGAAGCTTTCTGAAAAACTGCTTTGTGTTCTGTTATTTCATCTCACAGAGTTACAGCTTTCCCCTGAAGAAGCCTTTCGCTAAGACTGTGCTTGTGGAATTTGCAAAGTGATATTGGGAAGCCCATAGAGGGCTATGGTGAAAAAGGAAATATCTTCTGTGAAAAATTGAAAAGAAACTTTCTGAGAAATTGTTTTGTGTTCTGTTAATTCATCTCACAGAGTTACAGCTTTTCTCTAAAGAAGCCGTTCACTGAGACTGTTCTTGTGGAATTTGCAAAGTGATATTGGAAGCCCATAGAGGATTATGGCGAAAAAGGTAATTGCCTAAGATAAAAACCGAAAAGAAGCTTTCTGAGAAACTGCATTGTATTCTCTTAATTCATCTCACATAGTTATAGCTTTCGCCACAAGAAGCCATTCACTAAGACTGTTCCTGTGGAATTTGTAAGGTGATGTTTGGAAGCCGTTAGAAGTCTAAGCAGAAAAAGGAAATATCTTCCGTTAAAAACTGGATAGAAGCTTTCTGAGAAACTGCTTTGTTTTCTGTTATTTCACCTCACAGAGTTACAGCTTTCCCCTCAAGGCGTCTTTAGCTAAGACTGTTCTTGTGGAATTTGCAAAGAGATATTTGGAAGCTCATACAGGGCTATCGTGAAAAAGGAAATCTCCTCCGTTAAAAACTGGAAATGTTCTGTGAATTCATCTCAAAGAGTTACAGCTTTCCCCCCAACAAGCTCTTCACTAAGACTATTCTTGTGGAATTTGCAAAGTAATATTTGGAAGCCCATAGAGAGCTACGGTGAAAAAGGAAATATCTTCAGATAAAAACTGGAAAGAAGCTTTCTGAGAAACTGCTTTGTGTTCTGTTAATTCATCTCACAGAGTTACAGCTTTCCCCTCAAGAAACCTTTCACGAACTATGTTCTTGTGGGATGTGCAAAGTGATATTTGGAAGCCCGTAGAGGACTATGCTGAAAAAGGAAATCTCTTTCGTTAAAAACTGGAAAGAAGCTTTCTGAGAAACGGATTTGGGTTCTCTTATTTCATCTCACAGAGTTACAGCTTTCCCTTCAAGAAACCTTTCGCTAAGACTGTTCTTGTGGAAATTCCAAAGAGATATTTGGAAGCCCATAGAGGGCTATGGTGAAAAAGGAAATCTCTTCCTTAAAAACTGGAAAGAAGCTATCTGACAAACGGCTTTGTGTTCTGTTAATTCATCTCACAGAGTTACAGCTTTCCCCTCAAGAAGCCTTTCGCTAAGACTGTTCTTCTGCAATTTGCAAAGTGATATTTGGAAGGCTATAGAGGTCTATCGTGAAAAAGGTAATATCTTAAGTTAAAAACAGGAAAGAAGGTTTCTGAGAAACTGTTTTGTGTCCTGTTAATTCAACTCAAAGAGTTACAGCTTTCCCCTCAAGAAACCTTTTGCTAAGACTGTTCTTGTGACTTTGCAAAGTGATATTTGGAAGCCCATAGAGGGCTATGGAGAAAAAGGAAATATCCTCAGTTAAGAACTGGTAAGAAGCTTTCTGAAAAACGGCCTTGTGTTCTCTAAATTCATCTCACAGAGTTACAGCATTCCCCTCAATAAGTCTTTCGCTAAGACTGTTCTTGTGGAATTTGCAAAGTGATATTTGGAAGCCCATTGAGGGCTATGGTGAAAAAGGAAATATCTTCAGTTAAAAACTGGAAAGAAGCTTTTTGAGAAACTGCATTGTGTTCTGTTAATTCATCTCACAGAGTTACAGGTTTCCCCTCAAGAAGCCTTTCGCTAAGACTGTTCTTGTGGAATTTGCAAAGTGATATTTGGAAGCCCATAGAGGGCTATGGTGAGAAAGGAAATATCTTCCGTTAAAAACTGGAAAGAAGCTTTCTGCGAAACGGCTTTGTGTTCTGTTAATTCATCTCACAGAATTACAGCTTTCCCCTCAAGAAGCCTTTTGCTAAGACGGTTCTTGTGGAATTTTCAAAGTGATATTTGGAAGCCCATAGAGGTCTATGTTGAAAAAGGAAGTCTCTTCATTAAAAACTGGAAAGAAGCCTTCTGAGAAATTGCTTGTGTTCTGTTAATTCATCTAACAGACTTACAGCTTTCCCCTCAAGAAGCCTTTCGCTAAGACTATTCTTATGGAATTTGCAAGGTGATATTTGGAAGCCCATGGAGGGCAACGGTGAAAAAGGGAATATCTTCAGTTAAAAACTGGAAAGAAGCTTTTTGAGAAACTTCTTTGTGTTCTGTTAATTCATCTCACAGAATTACAGCTTTCCCCTGAAGAAGCCTTTTGCTAAGACTGTTCTTGTGGAATTTGCAAAGTGATATTTGGAAGCCCATGGAGGGCTATGGTGAAAAAGGAAATATCCTAAAGTAAAAACTAAAAAGAAGCCTTTTGAGAAACTGCTTTGTGATCTGTTAATTCACCTCGCAGAGTTACATCTTTCCACTCAAGAAGCCTTTTGCTAAGACTGTTCTTGTGTAATTTGCAAAGTGATATTTGGAAGCCCATAGAGGGCTGTTTTGAAAAAGGAAATCTCTTCAGTTAAAAACTGGAAAGAAGATTTCTGAGAAACGGCTCTGTGTTCTGTTAATTCATCTCACAGAGTTACAGCTTTCCCCTCCGGAAGCCTTTCGCTAAGACTGTTCTTGTGAAATTTGCAAAGTGATATTTGGAAGCCCATAGAGGGCTACGGTGAAAAGGAAATATCTTCCGTTAAAAACGGGAAAGAAGCTTTCTGAGAAACTGCTTTGTGTTCTGTTAATTCATCTCACAGAATTACAGCTTTCCCTTCAAGAAGCCTTTCGCTACGACTGTTCTTGTGGAGATTGCACAGTGATATTTGGAAGCCCATAGAGGGCTATGGTGAAAAAAGAAATATCTTCCGTTTAAAACTGGAAGGAAGCTTTCTGAGAAACTGCATTGTGTTCTGCTAATTCATCTCGCAGAGTTACAGCTTTCCCCTCAAGAAGCCTTTCGATAAGACTGTTCTTGTGGAATTTGCAAAGGGATATTTGGAAGCCCAAAGAAGGCTCTGGTGAAAAAAGGAATAAGTTAAGTGAAAAACTGGAAAGAAACATTCTGAGAAACTGCTTTGTGTTCTGTTAATTCATCTCACAGAGTTACAGCTTTCCCCTCAAGACGCCTTTCGCAAAGACTGTTTTTGTGTAATTTGCAAAGTGATATTAGGATGCCCATAGAGGGCTATGGTGAAAAAGGAAATATCCTCAGTGAAAAACTGGAAACAAGCTTTCTGAGAAACTGCTTTGTGTTCTGTTAATTCACATCACGGAAGTTACAACTTTCCCCTCAAGAAGCCTTTCGCTAAGACTGTTCTTGTGGAATTTGCAAAGTGATACTTGGAAGCTCATAGAGGGTTATGGTGAAAAAGGAAATATCTTCACTTAAAAACGGGAAAGAAAATTTCTGAGAAACTGCGTTGTGTTCTCTTAATTTATCTCACAGAGTTACAGCTTTCCCCTCAAAAAGCCTTTCGATAAGACTGTTCTTGTGGAATTTGCAAAGTGATATTTGGAAGCCCATAGAGGGCTACGGTGAAAAAGGAAATGTCCTCAGTTAAAAACTGGAAAGGAGCCTTCTGAGAAACTGCTTTGTGTTCTGTTAATTCATCTCACAGAGTTAGAGCTTTCCCCTCCAGAAGCCTTTTGCTAAGACTGTTCTACTGGAATTTGCAAAGTGAGATTTCGACGCCCTTAGAGGGCTACGGTGAAAAAGGAAATATCCTAAGATAAAAACTGAAAAAAAGCTTTTTCAGATACTGCTTTGGGTTCTGTTAATTCATCTCACAGCGTTATAGTTTTCCTCTCAAGAAGCCTTTCGCTAAGACTGTTCTTGTGGAATTTGCAAAGTGATATTTGGAAGTCCATAGAGGGCTATGGTGAAAAAGGAAATCTCTTCCGTTAAAAACCGGAAAGAAGCTTTCTGATAAAAGGCTTTGTGTTCTGTTAATTCATCTCACAGAGTTAAAGCTTTCCCCTCATGAAGCCTTTCGCTAAGAGTGTTCTTGTGGAACTTGCAAAGTGATATTTGGAAGCCCATAGAGGGCTATGCTGAAAAAGGAAATATCTTCAGTTAAAAAGTGCAAAGAAGCTTTCTGAGATACTGCTTTGTGTTCTGTTTATTCATCTCACAGAGTTACAGCTTTCCCCTCAAGAAGGTGTTCACTAAGAGTGTTCTTGTGGAATTTGCAAAGTGATATTTGGAAGTCCGTAGAGGGCTATGGTGAAAAAGGAAATCTCTTCCGTTAAAAACTGAAAAGAAGCTTTCTGAGAAACGGCTTTGTGTTCTCTTAATTCATCTCACAGAGTTACAGCTTTCCCTCAAGAAGTCCTTCGCTAAGATTGTTCTTGTGGAATGTAAAAAGTGTTATTTGGAAGCCTTTACAGAGCTATGGGGAAAAAGGAAACATCCTAAGATAAAAAATGAAAAGAAGCTTTTTGAGAAACTGCTTTGTGTTCTGTGAATTCATCACACAGAGTTACATCTTTCCGCTCAAGAAGCCTTTGCCTAAGAGTGTTCTTGTGGAATTTGCAAAGTGATATTTGGAAGCCCATAGGTTGCTATGGTGAAAAAGGAATTTTCTTCCGTTAAAAACTGGAAAGAAGCTTTCTGAGAAACTGCCTTTTGTTCTGTTAATTCATCCCACAGTGTAACAGCTTTCCCCTCAAGAAGCCTTTCGCTAAGACTGTTCTTGTGGAATTTACAAATTGATATTTGGAAGCCCATAGAGGGCTATGGTGAAAAAGGAAATCAATCCCGTTAAAAACTGGAAAGAAGCTTTCTAAGCAAAGTCTTTGTATTCTGTTATTTCATCTCACAGAGTTACACCTTTCCCCTCATGAAGCCTTTCGCTAAGAGTGTTCTTGTGGAATTTGCAAAGTGATATTTGGAAGCCCACAGAGGGCTATGGTGAAAAACGAAATAACTTCAGTTAAAACTGGAAAGAAACTTTCTGGGAAACTGCTTTGTGTTTTGTTCATTCATCTCAGAGAGTTACAGCTTTCCCTTCAAGAAGCCTTTCGCTAAGACTGTTCTTGTGGAAATTGCAAAGTGATATTTGGAAGCCCATAGAGGGCTAGGATGAAAGAGGAAATATCCTTAGAAAAAAACTGAAAAGAAGGTTTCTGAGAAACTGCTTTGTGTTCTGTTAATTCATCTCACAGAGTTACAGCTTTTTCCTCGAGAAGCCTTTCGTTAAGACAGTACTTGTGGGATTTACAAAGTGATATTTGGAAGCCCATAGAGGGCAATGGTGAAAAAGGAAATATCTCCGGTAAAAAACTGGAAAGAAGCTTTCTGAAAAACTGCTTTGTGTTCTGTTATTTCATCTCACAGAGTTACAGCTTTCCCCTGAAGAAGCCTTTCGCTAAGACTGTGCTTGTGGAATTTGCAAAGTGATATTGGGAAGCCCATAGAGGGCTATGGTGAAAAAGGAAATATCTTCTGTGAAAAATTGAAAAGAAACTTTCTGAGAAATTGTTTTGTGTTCTGTTAATTCATCTCACAGAGTTACAGCTTTTCTCTAAAGAAGCCGTTCACTGAGACTGTTCTTGTGGAATTTGCAAAGTGATATTGGAAGCCCATAGAGGATTATGGCGAAAAAGGTAATTGCCTAAGATAAAAACCGAAAAGAAGCTTTCTGAGAAACTGCATTGTATTCTCTTAATTCATCTCACATAGTTATAGCTTTCGCCACAAGAAGCCGTTCACTAAGACTGTTCCTGTGGAATTTGTAAGGTGATGTTTGGAAGCCGTTAGAAGTCTAAGCAGAAAAAGGAAATATCTTCCGTTAAAAACTGGATAGAAGCTTTCTGAGAAACTGCTTTGTTTTCTGTTATTTCACCTCACAGAGTTACAGCTTTCCCCTCAAGGCGTCTTTAGCTAAGACTGTTCTTGTGGAATTTGCAAAGAGATATTTGGAAGCTCATACAGGGCTATCGTGAAAAAGGAAATCTCCTCCGTTAAAAACTGGAAATGTTCTGTGAATTCATCTCAAAGAGTTACAGCTTTCCCCCCAACAAGCTCTTCACTAAGACTATTCTTGTGGAATTTGCAAAGTAATATTTGGAAGCCCATAGAGAGCTACGGTGAAAAAGGAAATATCTTCAGATAAAAACTGGAAAGAAGCTTTCTGAGAAACTGCTTTGTGTTCTGTTAATTCATCTCACAGAGTTACAGCTTTCCCCTCAAGAAACCTTTCACGAACTATGTTCTTGTGGGATGTGCAAAGTGATATTTGGAAGCCCGTAGAGGACTATGCTGAAAAAGGAAATCTCTTTCGTTAAAAACTGGAAAGAAGCTTTCTGAGAAACGGATTTGGGTTCTCTTATTTCATCTCACAGAGTTACAGCTTTCCCTTCAAGAAACCTTTCGCTAAGACTGTTCTTGTGGAAATTCCAAAGAGATATTTGGAAGCCCATAGAGGGCTATGGTGAAAAAGGAAATCTCTTCCTTAAAAACTGGAAAGAAGCTATCTGACAAACGGCTTTGTGTTCTGTTAATTCATCTCACAGAGTTACAGCTTTCCCCTCAAGAAGCCTTTCGCTAAGACTGTTCTTCTGCAATTTGCAAAGTGATATTTGGAAGGCTATAGAGGTCTATCGTGAAAAAGGTAATATCTTAAGTTAAAAACAGGAAAGAAGGTTTCTGAGAAACTGTTTTGTGTCCTGTTAATTCAACTCAAAGAGTTACAGCTTTCCCCTCAAGAAACCTTTTGCTAAGACTGTTCTTGTGACTTTGCAAAGTGATATTTGGAAGCCCATAGAGGGCTATGGAGAAAAAGGAAATATCCTCAGTTAAGAACTGGTAAGAAGCTTTCTGAAAAACGGCCTTGTGTTCTCTAAATTCATCTCACAGAGTTACAGCATTCCCCTCAATAAGTCTTTCGCTAAGACTGTTCTTGTGGAATTTGCAAAGTGATATTTGGAAGCCCATTGAGGGCTATGGTGAAAAAGGAAATATCTTCAGTTAAAAACTGGAAAGAAGCTTTTTGAGAAACTGCATTGTGTTCTGTTAATTCATCTCACAGAGTTACAGGTTTCCCCTCAAGAAGCCTTTCGCTAAGACTGTTCTTGTGGAATTTGCAAAGTGATATTTGGAAGCCCATAGAGGGCTATGGTGAGAAAGGAAATATCTTCCGTTAAAAACTGGAAAGAAGCTTTCTGCGAAACGGCTTTGTGTTCTGTTAATTCATCTCACAGAATTACAGCTTTCCCCTCAAGAAGCCTTTTGCTAAGACGGTTCTTGTGGAATTTTCAAAGTGATATTTGGAAGCCCATAGAGGTCTATGTTAAAAAAGGAAGTCTCTTCATTAAAAACTGGAAAGAAGCTTTCTGAGAAATTGCTTGTGTTCTGTTAATTCATCTAACAGACTTACAGCTTTCCCCTCAAGAAGCCTTTCGCTAAGACTATTCTTATGGAATTTGCAAGGTGATATTTGGAAGCCCATGGAGGGCAACGGTGAAAAAGGGAATATCTTCAGTTAAAAACTGGAAAGAAGCTTTTTGAGAAACTTCTTTGTGTTCTGTTAATTCATCTCACAGAATTACAGCTTTCCCCTGAAGAAGCCTTTTGCTAAGACTGTTCTTGTGGAATTTGCAAAGTGATATTTGGAAGCCCATGGAGGGCTATGGTGAAAAAGGAAATATCCTAAAGTAAAAACTAAAAAGAAGCCTTTTGAGAAACTGCTTTGTGATCTGTTAATTCACCTCGCAGAGTTACAGCTTTCCACTCAAGAAGCCTTTTGCTAAGACTGTTCTTGTGTAATTTGCAAAGTGATATTTGGAAGCCCATAGAGGGCTGTTTTGAAAAAGGAAATCTCTTCAGTTAAAAACTGGAAAGAAGATTTCTGAGAAACGGCTCTGTGTTCTGTTAATTCATCTCACAGAGTTACAGCTTTCCCCTCCGGAAGCCTTTCGCTAAGACTGTTCTTGTGAAATTTGCAAAGTGATATTTGGAAGCCCATAGAGGGCTACGGTGAAAAGGAAATATCTTCCGTTAAAAACGGGAAAGAAGCTTTCTGAGAAACTGCTTTGTGTTCTGTTAATTCATCTCACAGAATTACAGCTTTCCCTTCAAGAAGCCTTTCGCTACGACTGTTCTTGTGGAGATTGCACAGTGATATTTGGAAGCCCATAGAGGGCTATGGTGAAAAAAGAAATATCTTCCGTTTAAAACTGGAAGGAAGCTTTCTGAGAAACTGCATTGTGTTCTGCTAATTCATCTCGCAGAGTTACAGCTTTCCCCTCAAGAAGCCTTTCGATAAGACTGTTCTTGTGGAATTTGCAAAGGGATATTTGGAAGCCCAAAGAAGGCTCTGGTGAAAAAAGGAATAAGTTAAGTGAAAAACTGGAAAGAAACATTCTGAGAAACTGCTTTGTGTTCTGTTAATTCATCTCACAGAGTTACAGCTTTCCCCTCAAGACGCCTTTCGCAAAGACTGTTTTTGTGTAATTTGCAAAGTGATATTAGGATGCCCATAGAGGGCTATGGTGAAAAAGGAAATATCCTCAGTGAAAAACTGGAAACAAGCTTTCTGAGAAACTGCTTTGTGTTCTGTTAATTCACATCACGGAAGTTACAACTTTCCCCTCAAGAAGCCTTTCGCTAAGACTGTTCTTGTGGAATTTGCAAAGTGATACTTGGAAGCTCATAGAGGGTTATGGTGAAAAAGGAAATATCTTCACTTAAAAACGGGAAAGAAAATTTCTGAGAAACTGCGTTGTGTTCTCTTAATTTATCTCACAGAGTTACAGCTTTCCCCTCAAAAAGCCTTTCGATAAGACTGTTCTTGTGGAATTTGCAAAGTGATATTTGGAAGCCCATAGAGGGCTACGGTGAAAAAGGAAATGTCCTCAGTTAAAAACTGGAAAGGAGCCTTCTGAGAAACTGCTTTGTGTTCTGTTAATTCATCTCACAGAGTTAGAGCTTTCCCCTCCAGAAGCCTTTTGCTAAGACTGTTCTACTGGAATTTGCAAAGTGAGATTTCGACGCCCTTAGAGGGCTACGGTGAAAAAGGAAATATCCTAAGATAAAAACTGAAAAAAAGCTTTTTCAGATACTGCTTTGGGTTCTGTTAATTCATCTCACAGCGTTATAGTTTTCCTCTCAAGAAGCCTTTCGCTAAGACTGTTCTTGTGGAATTTGCAAAGTGATATTTGGAAGTCCATAGAGGGCTATGGTGAAAAAGGAAATCTCTTCCGTTAAAAACCGGAAAGAAGCTTTCTGATAAAAGGCTTTGTGTTCTGTTAATTCATCTCACAGAGTTAAAGCTTTCCCCTCATGAAGCCTTTCGCTAAGAGTGTTCTTGTGGAACTTGCAAAGTGATATTTGGAAGCCCATAGAGGGCTATGCTGAAAAAGGAAATATCTTCAGTTAAAAAGTGCAAAGAAGCTTTCTGAGATACTGCTTTGTGTTCTGTTTATTCATCTCACAGAGTTACAGCTTTCCCCTCAAGAAGGTGTTCACTAAGAGTGTTCTTGTGGAATTTGCAAAGTGATATTTGGAAGTCCGTAGAGGGCTATGGTGAAAAAGGAAATCTCTTCCGTTAAAAACTGAAAAGAAGCTTTCTGAGAAACGGCTTTGTGTTCTCTTAATTCATCTCACAGAGTTACAGCTTTCCCTCAAGAAGTCCTTCGCTAAGATTGTTCTTGTGGAATGTAAAAAGTGTTATTTGGAAGCCTTTACAGAGCTATGGGGAAAAAGGAAACATCCTAAGATAAAAAATGAAAAGAAGCTTTTTGAGAAACTGCTTTGTGTTCTGTGAATTCATCACACAGAGTTACATCTTTCCGCTCAAGAAGCCTTTGCCTAAGAGTGTTCTTGTGGAATTTGCAAAGTGATATTTGGAAGCCCATAGGTTGCTATGGTGAAAAAGGAATTTTCTTCCGTTAAAAACTGGAAAGAAGCTTTCTGAGAAACTGCCTTTTGTTCTGTTAATTCATCCCACAGTGTAACAGCTTTCCCCTCAAGAAGCCTTTCGCTAAGACTGTTCTTGTGGAATTTACAAATTGATATTTGGAAGCCCATAGAGGGCTATGGTGAAAAAGGAAATCAATCCCGTTAAAAACTGGAAAGAAGCTTTCTAAGCAAAGTCTTTGTATTCTGTTATTTCATCTCACAGAGTTACACCTTTCCCCTCATGAAGCCTTTCGCTAAGAGTGTTCTTGTGGAATTTGCAAAGTGATATTTGGAAGCCCACAGAGGGCTATGGTGAAAAACGAAATAACTTCAGTTAAAACTGGAAAGAAACTTTCTGGGAAACTGCTTTGTGTTTTGTTCATTCATCTCAGAGAGTTACAGCTTTCCCTTCAAGAAGCCTTTCGCTAAGACTGTTCTTGTGGAAATTGCAAAGTGATATTTGGAAGCCCATAGAGGGCTAGGATGAAAGAGGAAATATCCTTAGAAAAAAACTGAAAAGAAGGTTTCTGAGAAACTGCTTTGTGTTCTGTTAATTCATCTCACAGAGTTACAGCTTTTTCCTCGAGAAGCCTTTCGTTAAGACAGTACTTGTGGGATTTACAAAGTGATATTTGGAAGCCCATAGAGGGCAATGGTGAAAAAGGAAATATCTCCGGTAAAAAACTGGAAAGAAGCTTTCTGAAAAACTGCTTTGTGTTCTGTTATTTCATCTCACAGAGTTACAGCTTTCCCCTGAAGAAGCCTTTCGCTAAGACTGTGCTTGTGGAATTTGCAAAGTGATATTGGGAAGCCCATAGAGGGCTATGGTGAAAAAGGAAATATCTTCTGTGAAAAATTGAAAAGAAACTTTCTGAGAAATTGTTTTGTGTTCTGTTAATTCATCTCACAGAGTTACAGCTTTTCTCTAAAGAAGCCGTTCACTGAGACTGTTCTTGTGGAATTTGCAAAGTGATATTGGAAGCCCATAGAGGATTATGGCGAAAAAGGTAATTGCCTAAGATAAAAACCGAAAAGAAGCTTTCTGAGAAACTGCATTGTATTCTCTTAATTCATCTCACATAGTTATAGCTTTCGCCACAAGAAGCCATTCACTAAGACTGTTCCTGTGGAATTTGTAAGGTGATGTTTGGAAGCCGTTAGAAGTCTAAGCAGAAAAAGGAAATATCTTCCGTTAAAAACTGGATAGAAGCTTTCTGAGAAACTGCTTTGTTTTCTGTTATTTCACCTCACAGAGTTACAGCTTTCCCCTCAAGGCGTCTTTAGCTAAGACTGTTCTTGTGGAATTTGCAAAGAGATATTTGGAAGCTCATACAGGGCTATCGTGAAAAAGGAAATCTCCTCCGTTAAAAACTGGAAATGTTCTGTGAATTCATCTCAAAGAGTTACAGCTTTCCCCCCAACAAGCTCTTCACTAAGACTATTCTTGTGGAATTTGCAAAGTAATATTTGGAAGCCCATAGAGAGCTACGGTGAAAAAGGAAATATCTTCAGATAAAAACTGGAAAGAAGCTTTCTGAGAAACTGCTTTGTGTTCTGTTAATTCATCTCACAGAGTTACAGCTTTCCCCTCAAGAAACCTTTCACGAACTATGTTCTTGTGGGATGTGCAAAGTGATATTTGGAAGCCCGTAGAGGACTATGCTGAAAAAGGAAATCTCTTTCGTTAAAAACTGGAAAGAAGCTTTCTGAGAAACGGATTTGGGTTCTCTTATTTCATCTCACAGAGTTACAGCTTTCCCTTCAAGAAACCTTTCGCTAAGACTGTTCTTGTGGAAATTCCAAAGAGATATTTGGAAGCCCATAGAGGGCTATGGTGAAAAAGGAAATCTCTTCCTTAAAAACTGGAAAGAAGCTATCTGACAAACGGCTTTGTGTTCTGTTAATTCATCTCACAGAGTTACAGCTTTCCCCTCAAGAAGCCTTTCGCTAAGACTGTTCTTCTGCAATTTGCAAAGTGATATTTGGAAGGCTATAGAGGTCTATCGTGAAAAAGGTAATATCTTAAGTTAAAAACAGGAAAGAAGGTTTCTGAGAAACTGTTTTGTGTCCTGTTAATTCAACTCAAAGAGTTACAGCTTTCCCCTCAAGAAACCTTTTGCTAAGACTGTTCTTGTGACTTTGCAAAGTGATATTTGGAAGCCCATAGAGGGCTATGGAGAAAAAGGAAATATCCTCAGTTAAGAACTGGTAAGAAGCTTTCTGAAAAACGGCCTTGTGTTCTCTAAATTCATCTCACAGAGTTACAGCATTCCCCTCAATAAGTCTTTCGCTAAGACTGTTCTTGTGGAATTTGCAAAGTGATATTTGGAAGCCCATTGAGGGCTATGGTGAAAAAGGAAATATCTTCAGTTAAAAACTGGAAAGAAGCTTTTTGAGAAACTGCATTGTGTTCTGTTAATTCATCTCACAGAGTTACAGGTTTCCCCTCAAGAAGCCTTTCGCTAAGACTGTTCTTGTGGAATTTGCAAAGTGATATTTGGAAGCCCATAGAGGGCTATGGTGAGAAAGGAAATATCTTCCGTTAAAAACTGGAAAGAAGCTTTCTGATAAAAGGCTTTGTGTTCTCTTAATTCATCTCACAGTGTTACAGCTTTCCCCTCAAGAAGCCTCTCACTAAGACTGTTCTTCTGGAATTTAACATGTGATATTTGGAAGTCCATAGAAGGCTCTGCTTAAAAAAGAAATATCTTCAGTTAAAAACCGGAAAGAAACTTTCTAAGAAACGGCTTTTTGTTTTCTTAATTCATCACACAGAGTTACAGCTTTCCCCTCAAGAATCCATTCGCAAAGACTGCTCTTGTGGAATTTGCAAAGTGATATTTTGAAGCACATAGAGTGTCATGGTGAAAAATAAAATATCTTCAGTTAAAACTGGAAGGAAGCATTCTGAGAAACTGCTTTGTTTTCTGTTATTTCATCTCACAGATTAACAGCTTTCCCCTAAAGAAGCCTTTCGCTAAGACACTTCTTGTGGAATATACAAAGTGATATTTGGAAGCCCATAGAAGTCTATGGTGAAAAAGGAGATATCCTCAGTAAAAAACTGGAAAGAAGCTTTCAGAGAAACTGCTTTGTGTTATGTTAATTCATCTCACAGAGTTACAGCTTTCCCCTGAAGAAGCCTTTCGCTAAGACTGTTCTTGTGGAATTTGCAAAGTGACTTTTGGAAGCCCCTAGAGGGCTATGGAGTAAAAGGAAATCTCATCCGTTAAAAACTGGATAGAAGCTTTCTGACAGACGGCTTTGTGTTCTCTTAATTCATCTCACAGAGTTACAGATTTCCCTTCAAAAAGCCTTTCGCTAAGACTCTTCTTGTGGAATTTACAAAGTCATATTTGGAAGCCTATAGAGGGCTATGGTGAAAAAGGTAATATCTTAAGTTATAAACTGGAAAGAAGGTTTCTGAGAAACCGCTTTGTGTTCTGTTAATTCAATTAACAGAGTTACAGCTTTCCCCTCAGGAAGCCTTTCGCTAAGATTGTTCTTGTGGAATTTGCCAAATGAGATTTGGAAGCCCATAGAGTGCAATGCTGAAAAAGGAAATCTCTTCCGTTAAATACTGGAAAGAAGGTTTCTGCGAAACGGCTTTGTGTTCTGTTAATTCATCTCACAGAGTTACAGCGTTCCGCTCAAGAAGCCTTTGGCTAAGAGTGTTCTTGTGGAATTTGCAAAGTGATATTTGGAAGCCCTTAGGTTGCTATGGTTAAAAAGGAAATCTCTTCCGTTAAAAACTGGAAAGAACCTTTCTGAGAAACTGCTTTTTGTTCTGTTAATTCATCCCACAGTGTAACAGCTTTCCCCTCAAGAAGCCTTTCGCTAAGACTGTTCTTGTGGAATTTACAAAGTGATATTTGGAAGCCCATAGAGGGCTACGGTGAAAAAGGAAATCAATTCCGTTAAAAACTGGAAACAAGCTTTCTGAGAAAATTCTTCGTGTTCTGTTATTTCATCTCACAGAGTTACACGTTTCCCCTCATGAAGCCTTTCGCTAAGAGTGTTCTTGTGGAATTTCCAAAGTGATATTTCGAAGCCCATAGAGAGTTATGCTGAAAAAGGAAATATCTTCGGTTAAAAAGTGGAAAGATGCTTTCTGAAATACTTTTTTGTGTTCTGTTAATTCATATCACAGAGTTACAGCTTTCCCCTCAAGAAGCCTTTCGCAAAGACTGTTCTTGTGGAATTTGGAAAGTGATATTTGGAAACCCATAAAAGACTATGCTTAAAAAAGAAATATCTTCAGTTAAAAACTGGAAAGAAGCTTTCTAAGAAACGGCTTTGTGTTCTCTTAATTCATCACACAGGGTTACAGCTTTCCCCTCAAGAAGCCTTTCACAAAGACTGTTCCTGGGGAATTTGGATAGTGATATTTTGAAGCTCATAGAGTGTTATGGTGAAAAAGAAATTATCTTCAGTTAAAACTGGAAGGAAGCATTCTGAGAAACTGCATTGTGTTCTTTTAATTCATCTTATAGATTTACAGATTTCCCCTCAAGAAGCCTTTCGCTAAGACTGTTCTTGTGGAATTTGCAATGTGATATTTGGAAGCCCATAGAGGGCTATAGAGAAAAAGGAAATATCTTCAGTTAAGAACTGGAAAGAGCTTTCTGAGAAAGGGTCTTGTGTTCTCTTAAATTATTGCACAGAGTTACAGCTTTCCCCTCAATAAGCCTTTCCCTAAGACTGTTCTTGTGGAATTTGCAAAGTGATATTTGGAAGGCTATAGAGGGCTATCGTGAAAAAGGTAATATCTTAAGTTAAAAACAGGAAAGAAGGTTTCTGAGAAACTGTTTTGTGTCCTGTTAATTCAACTCAAAGAGTTACAGCTTTCCCCTCTAGAAACCTTTGGCTAGAACTGTTCCTGTGAATTTGCAAAGTGATATTTGGAAGCCCATAGAGGGCTATGGAGAAAAAGGAAATATCTTCAGTTAAGAACTGTAAGAAGCTTTCTGAGAAACGGCCTTGTATTCTCTTAATTCATCTCAGAGTTACAGCATTCCCCTCAATAAGTCTTTCGTTAAGACTGTTCTTGTGGAAATTGCAAAGTGATATTTGGAAGCCCATAGAGGGCTATGGTGAAAAAGGAAATATCTTCAGTTAAAAATTGCAAAGATGCTTTCTGAAAAACGGCTTTGTGTTCCGTTAATTCATCTCACAGAGTTACAGCTTTCCCCTCATGAAGCCTTTCGCTAAGAGTGTTCTTTTGGAATTTGCGAAGTGATATTTGGAAGCCCATAGAGGGCTTTGCTGAAAAAGAAAACATCTTCAGTTAAAAACTGGAAAGAAGCTTTCTCAGAAATGGCTTTGTGTTCCTTAATTCATCTCACAGAGTTACGGCTTACCCCTCAAGACGCCTTTCGCTAAGACTGTTCTTGTGGAATTTTGAAAGTGACATTTGGAAGCACATAGAGGTCTACAGTGAAAAAGAAGTCTCTTCATTAAAAACTGGAAAGAAGCTTTCTGAGAAATGGCTTTGTGTTCGGTTAAATCAGCCCACAGAGTTACACATTTCCCCTCAAGAAGCCTTTCATTAAGACTTTTCTTGTCGAATTTGCAAGGTGATATTTGGAAGGCCAAAGAGGGCTACAGTGAAAAAGGAAACATCTTCAGTTAAAAACTGGAAGGAAGCTTTTTGAGAAACTGCTTCGTGTTCTGTTCATTCACCTCAGAGAATTACAGCTTTCTCCTGAAGAAGACTTTCGCTAAGACTGTTCTTGAGGTACTTGCAAAGTGACATTTGAAAGCCCACAGAGGGCTATGGTGAAAAGGAAAGTATCTTCAGTTAAAAACTGGAAAGAAGCTTTCTGAGAAACTGCTTTGTGTTCAGTTAATTCATCTCACAGATTTACAGCATTCCCCTCTGGAAGCCTTTTTCTAAGAGTGTTCTTGTGGAATTTAAAAAGTGATATTTGGAAGCCCATAGAGAGATGTGGTGAAAAAGGAAATATCCTAAGATAAAAACTGAAAAGAAGCTTTTTGAGAGACTCCTTTGTGTCCTGTTAATTCATCTCACAGAGTTACAGCTTTCCCCTCAAGAATCCTTACGCTAAGACTGTTCCTGTGGAATTTGCAAAGTGATATTTGGAAGCCCATAGAGGGCTATTTTGAAAAAGGAAATATCTTCAGTTAAAAACTGGAAAGAAGCTTTTTGAGAAACTGCATTGTGTTCTGTTAATTCATCTCAAAGAGTTACAGCTTTCCCCTGAAGAAGCCTTTCGCTAAGACTGTTCTTGTGGAATTTGCAAAGTGATATTTGGAAGCCCATAGAGGGCTATGGTGAGAAAGGAAATATCTTCCGTTAAAAACTGGAAAGAAGCTTTCTGCGAAACGGCTTTGTGTTCTGTTAATTCACCTCGCAGAGTTACAGCTTTCCCCTGAAGAAGCCTTTTGCTAAGACTGTTCTTGTGTAATTTGCAAAGTGATATTTGGAAGCCCATAGTGGGCTATGGTGAAAAAGGAAATCTCTTCAGTTAAAAACTGGAAAGAAGCTTTCTGAGAAACGGCTTTGTGTTCCGTTAATTCATCTCACAGAGTTACAGCTTTCCCCTCCAGAAGCCTTTCGCTAAGACTGTTCTTGTGAAATTTGCAAAGTGATATTTGGAAGCCCATAGAGGGCTCCGGTGAAAAGGAAATATCTTCCGCTTATAACGGGAAAGAAGCTTTCTGAGAAACTGCTTTGTGTTCTGTTAATTCATCTCACAGAATTACAGCTTTCCCTTCAAGAAGCCTTTCGCTACGACTGTTCTTGTGGAGATTGCAAAGTGATATTTGGAAGCCCACAGAAGGCTATGGTGAGAGGAGAAATATCTTCCGTTTAAAACTGGAAAGAAGCTTTCTGAGAAACTGCATTGTGTTCTGCTAATTCATCTCACAGAGTTACAGCTTTCCACTCAAGAAGCCTTTCGATAAGACTGTTCTTGTGGAATTTGCAAAGGGATATTTGGAAGCCCTAAGAGGCCTGTGGTGAAAAAGGGAATATCTGAATTGAAGAACTGGAAGGAAGCATTCTGAGAAACTGCTTTGTGTTTTGTTAATTCATCTCACAGAGTTACAACTTTCCCCTGAAGAAGCCTTTTTCTAAGACTGTTCTTGTGGAATTTGGAAAGTGATATTTGGAAGCCCATAGAGGGCTATGGTGAAAAAGGAAATAGCCTAAGAAAGAAACTGAAAAGAAGCCTTCTGAAAAACTGCTTTGTGTTCTGTTGATTCATCTCAAAGATTTAGAGCTTTCCCCTTAAGAAGCCTTTCGCTAAGACTGTTCTTCTGGAATTTGGAAAGTGATATTCGGAAGCCCATAGAGTGCTATAGTGAAAATGGAAATATCCTAATATAAAAACCGAAAAGAAGCTTTCTGAGTAACTGCCTTGTGTTCTCTTAGTTCATTTCATAGAGTTACAACTTTACCCTCAGGAAGCCGTTCACTAAGACTGTTCTTGTGAAATTTGCAAAGTGATATTTGGAAGCCCATAGAGGGCTATGGTGAAAAAGGAAATACCTTCAATTAAAAACTAGAAAGAAGCTTTCTGAGAAACCGCTTTGTGTTCTGTTAATTCATCTCAGAGTGTTACAGCTTTCCCCTCAAGAAGCCTGTCGCTAAGACTGTTCTTGTGGAACTTCCAAAGTGATAATTGGAAGCCCTTAGAGGGCTATGGTGAAAAAGTAATATCTTCCGTTAAAAACTGGAAGGATTTCTGAGAAACTTCTTTGTGTTCTGTTAATTCATCTCACAGAGTTAGAGCCTTCCCCTCAAGAAGCCTTTCGCTAAGACTGTTCTTGTGGAATTTGAAAAGTGATATTTGGAAGCCCATAGAGGGCTACGGTGAAAAAGAAAATATCTTCAGTTAAAAACTGGAAAAATCTTTCTGAGAAACTACTCTGTGTTCTGTTAACTTTACTCACAGAGTTACACCTTTCCCCTCAAGAAGCCTTTCACTAAGGCTGTTGTTGTGTAATTTGCATAGTGATATTTGGAAGCCCATAGAATGCTTTGGTGAAAAAGGAAATATCTTCAGTTAAAAGCTGAAAGGAAGCTTTCTGAGAAACTGCTTTTTGTTCTGTTAATTCAACTCACAGATTTACAGCTTTCCCCTCAAGAACCCTTTGACTAAGGCTGTTGTTGTGGAAATTGCTAAGTGATATTTGGAAGCCCGTAGACGGCTTTGGTGAAAAAGGAAATATCCTCAGTTAAAAACAGAAAAAAAGATTTCTGAGAAACTTCTTTGTGTTCTGTTAAATCATCTCACAGAGTTACAGCTTTTCCCTCAAGAAGCCTTCCGCTAAGACTGTCCTTGTGGTATTTACAAAGTGATATTTGGAAGCCCACAGAGGGCAATGGTGAAAATGGAAATATCATTAGAAAAAAAAGAAACGTAGCTTTCTGTGAAACTGCTTTGTGTTGTGTTAATTCATCTCAGAGAGTTACAGCTTTCCCCTCAAGAAGCCTTTCGCTAAGACTGTTCTTGTGGAATTTGCAAAGAATTATTTGGAAGCCCGTAGAGGGCTATGGTGAAAAAGGAAATATCTTGCATTAAAAACTGGAAAGAAGAATTCTGAGAAACTGCCGTGCGTTCTGTTAATACATCCCACTGAGTTAAAGCTTTCACTTCAAAAAGCCTTTCGCTAAGAATGTTCTTGTGGAATTTGCAAAGTGATATTTGGAAGCCCCTAGAAGGCTATGGCGGAAAAGGAAATATCTTCCGTTAAAAACTGGAAAGAAGCTTTCTGAGAGACTGTCGTGTGTTCGTGTAATACATCTCATCGAGATACAGCTTTCCCTCAAGAAGCCTTTCACTAAGAATATTATTGTGGAAATTGCAAAGTGATATTTCGAAGCCCATAGAGGGCTATGATGAAAGAAGAAATATCCTTAGAAAAAAACTGAAAAGAAGCTTTCTGAGAAACTGCTTTGTGTTCTGTTAATTCATTTCACACAGTTACAGCTTTCCCCTCAAGAAGCCGATCACTAGGACTGTTCTTGTGAAATTTGGAAAGTGATATTTGGAAGCCCATAGAGGGCTATGGTGAAAAAGAAAATATCTTCCCTTAAAAATTGGAAAGAAGCATTCTGGGAAACTGCCGTGTGTTCTGTTAATATAACTCAGCGAGTTACAGCTTTCACCTCAAGAAGCCTTTCGGTATGACTTTTCTTGTGGGATTTTCAAAGTGATATTTGGAAGCCCATAGAGGGCTATGGTGAAAAAGGAAATATGATCACTTGAAAACCGGAAAGAAGCTTTCGGAGAAACTTCTTTGTGTTCTGTTAATTCATCTCACAGAGTTACAGCTGTCCCCTCAGAAGCCTTTCGCTAAGACTGTTCTTGTGGAATTTGCAAAATGATATTTGGAAGCCCATAGACGGCTATGGTGAAAAACGAAATATCTTCAGTTAAAAACTGGAAAGAAACTTTCTGAGAAACTGCTTTGTGTTGTGTTAATTCATCTCAGAGAGTTACAGCTTTCCCCTCAAGAAGCCTTTCGCTAAGACTGTTCTTGTGGAAATTGCAAAGTGATATTTGGAAGCCCATAGAGGGCAATGGTGAAAAAGGAAATGACTTCCGTTAAAAAGTGGAAAGAAGCCTTCTGAGAAACTGCTTTGTGTTCTGTTAATTCATCTCACAGAGTTACAACTTTCCCCTCAAGAAGCCTTTCGCTAAGGCTGTTGTTGTGGAATTTGCAAAGTGATATTTGTAAGCCCATAGAGGGCTATTGTGTAAAAGGAAATATCTTCCGTTAAAAACTGAAAAGAAGCTTTCTGAGAAACTGCTTTGTGTTCTGTTAATTCATCTCAAAGAGTTACAGGTTTTCCCTCATGAAGCCTTTCGATAAGACTGTTCTTGTGGAATTTGCAAAGGGATATTTGGATGCCCATAGAGGGCTATGATGAAAATAGAAATATCCTAAGATAAAATCGAAAACAAGCTTTCTGCGAAACTGTTCTGTGTTCTGTAGGTTCATCTCACAGAGTTTCAGTTTTGCTCTCAAGGTGTCCCACTAAGACTATTCTTGTGAAATTTGCAAATTGATATTTGCAAACCCATAGAGGGCTACGGTGAAAAGGGAAATATCTTCCGTTAAAAATGGGAAAGAAGCTTTTCAGAGGAACTGCCGTGTGTTCTGTTAATACATCCAGCGAGATACAGCTTTCCCCTCAAGAAGCCGCTCGCTAAGGCAGTTCTAGTGGAACTTGCAAAGTGATATTTGGAGGCCCATAGAGGGCTATGGTGAAAAAGGAAATATCTTCCGTTAAAAACTGGAAAGAAGGTTTCTGAGAAAATGTCCTGTGTTCTGTTAATACACCTCATCCATTACAGCTTTCCCCTTAAGTATCATTTCGCTATGACTGTTCTTGTGGGATTTACAATGTGATATTTGGAAGCCCATAGAGGCCAATGGTGAAAAAGGAAATATCCTAAGATAAAAATTGAAAACAAGCTTTCTGAGAAACGGGTTTCAGTTCTCTTAATACATCTGACAGAGTTAGAGCTTTCCCTTCAAGAAGTCGTTCACTAAGACTGCTCTTTTGAAATTTGCAAAGTGATATTTGGAAACCCATATTAGGCTACGGTGAAAAAGGCAATGTCTTCCGTTAAAAACTGGAAAGAAGCTTTCTGAGAAACTGCCCTGTGTTCTGTTAATACACCTCACCGAGTTACAGCTTTCCCCTCAAGAAGCCTTTCGCTAAGACTGCTCTTGTGGGATTTGCAAAGTGATATTTGAAAGCCCATAGAGGGCTACGGTGAAAAAGGAAATATCTTCATTTAAACGGTGGATAGAAGCATTCTGAGAAACTGCTTTGTGTTCTGTAAATTCATCTCACGGAGTTACAGCTTTCCCCTCAAGAAGCCTTTCGTTAGGAGTGTTCTTGTGGGATTTGCAAAGCGGTATTTGGAAGCCAATAGAGGGCTAAGTTGAAAAAGGAAATTTCTTCAGTTAAAAACTGGAAAGAAGCTTTCTGTGAAACTGCTTTGTGGTCTGTTAATTCATCTCACAGAATTACAGCTTTCCCCTCCAGAAAAATTTCACAAAGACTGTTCTTCTGGAATTTGCAAAGTGATATTTGGATGCCCGTAGAGGGCTATGGTGAAAAAGGAAATATCTTCCATTAAAAACTGTAAAGAAGCTTTCTGAGAAACTCCTTTGTGTTCTGTTAATTCATCTCAAAGAGTTACAGCTTTCCCCTCAAGAAGCCTTCTGCTAAGACTGTTCTTGTGGAATATGCAAAGTGATATTTGGAAGCCCATAGAGGGCTATGGCGAAAGCGGAAATATCTTCCGTTAAAAACTGGAAAGAAGCTTTCTGAGAAACTGCTTTGTGTTCCGTTAATTCATCTCACAGAGTTACAACATTCCCCTCTAGAAGCCCTCCGCAAAGACTCTTCTTGTGGAATTTGGAAAGTGATATTTGGAACCCCGTAGAGGGCTATGGTGAAAATGGAAATTACCTAAGATAAAAACTGAAAGGAAGCTTTCTGAGAAACTGCTTTGTGTTCTGCTAATTCATCTTACAGATTTACAGCTTTCCCCTCATGAAGCCTTTGGCTAAGACTGTTCTTGTGCGATTTTCAAAGTGATATTGGAAGCCCATAGTGGGCTATGGCGAAAGCGGAAATATCTTCCGTTAAAAACTGTAAAGAGGCTTTCTGATAAACTGCTTTGTGTTCTGTTAGTTCATCTCACAGTGTTTCAACTTTCTTCTCAAGAAGCCGTTCACTAAGACTGTTCTTGTGAAATTTGCAAAGTGATATTTGGAAACCCGTAAATGGCTACGGTGAAAAAGGAAATATCTTCCCTTAAATACTGGAAAGAAGCTTTCAGAGAAACTGCCGTGTGTTCTGTTAATACTTCTCACCGCGTTACAGCTTTCCCCTCAAGAAGCTGTTGGCTAAGACTGTTCTAGTGGAATTTGCAAAGTGATATTTGGAAGCCCATAGAGGGCTATGGTGAAAAAGGAAATATCTTCCGTTAAAAACTGGAAAGAAGATTTCTGAGAAACTGCCGTGTGTTCTGTTAATACACCGCACCGAGTTACAGCTTTCCCCTCAAGAAGCCTTTCGCTAATACTGTTTTTGTGAGATTTGAACAGTGATATTTGGAAGCCCATAGAGGGCTATGGTGAAAAAGGAAATTTCTTCAGTTTAAAACTGGAAAGAACTTTTCTGAGAATCTGCTTTATGTTCTGTTAAATCAGCTCACAGAGTTACAGCTTTCCCCTACAGAAACCTTTCCCTAAGACTGTTCTTTTGGAATTTGAAATGTGATATTTGAAAGCCCATAGAGGGCTATGGTGGAAAAGGAAATATCTTCCGTTAAACCTGGAAAGAACCTTTCTGAGAAACTGCCGTGTGTTCTGTTAATATACCTCACTGATTACAGCTTTACCCTCAAGAAGCCTTTCGCTAAGACAGTTCTTGTGGGATTTGCACTGTGATATTTGGAAGCCCATAGAGGGCTATGGTGAAAGCGGAAATATCTTCAGTTAGAAACTGGAAAGAAGCTGTATGAGAAACTGCTTTGTGTTCTGTTAATTTACCTTTCAGGGTTACAGCTTTCCCCTCCAGAAGCCTTTCCCTAAGACTGTTCTTGTGGAATTTGCAAAGTGATACTTGGTAAAAGGTGAAAGATTTATACGATCTGAAGAGAAACCAGAGAATTGCAAAGTGATACTTGGAAGCCCACAGAGGGCTATGGTGAAAAAGGAAATATCTTCAGTTAAAAACCGGAAAGAAGCTTTCTGAGAAACTGCCGTGTGTTGGTGTAATACATCTCACCGAGTTACAGCTTTCTCCTCAAGAAGACTTTCACTAAGACTGTTCTTGTGGAATTTGCAATGTGATATTTGTTAGCCCATAGAGGCCTATGGTGAAAAAGGAAATATCCTATGATAAAAATTGAAAAGAAGCTCTCTGATAAACGGCTTTGGGTTCTCTTAATTCATCTCACAGAGTTAGAGCTTTCCCCTCAAGAAGTCGTTCACTAAGACTGCTCTTGTGAGATTTGCAAAGTGATATTTGGAAACCCATAGGAGGCTATGGTGAAAAAGGCAATGTCTTCCGTTAAAAACTGGAAAGAAGCTTTCTGAGAAACTGCCATGTGTACTGTTAATACACCTCACCGAGTTACAGCTTTCCCCTCAAGAATCCTTTCGCTAAGACTGCTCTTGTGGGATTTGCTAAGTGATATTTGGAAGCCCATAGAGGGCTACAGTGAAAAAGGAAATATCTTCAGTTAAACTGTGGATAGAAACATTCTGAGAAACTGCTTTCTGTTCTGTTAATTCATCTCACGGAGTTACAGCCTTCCCCTCAAGAAGCCTTTCGCTAAGACTGTTCTTGTGTAACTTGCATAGTGATATTTGGAAGCCCGTAGAGGGCTATGGTGAAATAGGATATATCTTCCGTTAAAAACTGGAAAGAAGAGTTCTGAGAAATTGCTTTGTGTTCTCTTAATTCATCTCACAGAGCTAAAACCTTCCCCTCCAGAAGCCCACCGCAAAGACTGTTCTTCTGGAAATTGCAAGGTGATATTTGGAAGCCCATAGAGGGCTATGGTGAAAAAGGAAATATGTTCCGTTAAAAACTGGAAAGAAGATTTCTGAGAAACTACTTTGTGTTCTGTTAATTCATCTCACACAGTTACAGCATTTTCCTCCAGAAGCCCTTCGCTAAGACTGTTCTTGTGGAATTTGCAAAGTGATATTTTTAAGCCCATAGAGGGCTATGGTGAAAAAGGAAATTACCTAAGAAAAAAACTGTAAAGAAGCTTTCTCGGAAATTGCTTTGTGTTCTGTTAATTCATCTCACAGAGTTAAAGCTTTCCCCTCCAGAATCCATTCCCTAAGACTATTCTTGTGGAATTTGTAAAGTGATATTTGGAACCCCTAGAGGGCTATGGTGAAAAAGGAAATATCTTCAGGTAAAAACTGGAAAGAAGCTTTCTGAGAAAATGTTATCATTTCTGTTAATTTATCTCACAGAGTTACAACTTTCCCCTCCAGAACTCCTCCGCAAAGACTGTTCTTCTGGAAATTGCAAAGTCATATTTGGAAGCCCATAGAGGACTACGGTGAAAAAGGAAATATGTTCTGTTAAAAACTGGAAAGAGTTACATCTTTCTTCTCAAAAAGCCGTTCACTAAGACTGTTCTTGTGGATTTTTCAAAGTGATATTTGGAAGCGGATAGAGGGCTGTGGTGAAAAAGGAAATAGCCTAAGATAAAATCTGAAAAGAAGCTTTCTGAGGAACTACTTTTTGTTCTCTTAATTCATCTAACAGAATTACAGCTTTTCCCTCAAGAAGCCTTACGCTAAGGCAGTTGTTGTGGAATTTGCAAAGTGATATTTGGAAGCCCATGCAGGGCTATGGTGAAAAAGTAAATATCTTCAGTTAAAAACTGGAAAGAAGCTTTCTGAGAAACTGCTCTGTGTTCTGTAAATTCATCTCAAAGAGTTACAGCTTTCCCCTCAAGAAGCCTTTCGCTAAGACTGTTCTTCAGGAATTTGCAAAGTGATATTTGGAAGCCCATAGATGGCTAAGGTGAAAATGGAAATATCCTAAGATGAAAACCGAAAGAAGCTTTCTGAAAAATTCCTTGTGTTCTGTTAGTTCATCTCACAGAGTTACACCTTTCCCTTCAAGATGTCGTTCACTAAGACTGTTCTTGTGAAAATTGAAAAGTGAACTTTGGATGCCGATAGAGGGCTATGGTGTAAAAGGAAATATCTTCCGTTAAAATCTGGAAAGAAGCTTTCTGAGAAACTGCCGTGTGTTCTGTTAATACATCTCACCACGTTACAGGTTCCCCCAAAAGAATCTTTGACTAATACTGTTCTTGTGGATTTTTCAAAGTGATATTTGGAAGACCATAGAGGGCTTTGGTGAAAAAGGAAATATCTTCAGTTAAAAACTGTCATGAACCTTTCTGAGAAACAGCTTTGTGTTCTCTTAATTCATCTCACAGAGTTATAGCTTTTCCCTCAAGAAGTCTTTCACTAAGAAACTTCTTGTGGAATATGCAAAGTGATATTTGGAATCCCATAGAGGGCTATGGTTAAAAAGAAAATATCTTCAGTCAAAAACTGGAAAGAAGCTCTCTGAGAAAATGATTTGTGATCTGTTAGTTCATCTCACACAGTTACAGCTTTCCCCTCAAGAAGCCGTTCACTAAGATTGTTCTTGTGAAATTTGCAAAGTGATATGTGGAAGCCCATAGAGGGCTTTGGTGAAAAAGGAAATATCTTCCGTTAAAAACTGGAAAGAAACTTTATCAGCAACTGCCGTGTGTTCTGATAATACATCTCACCAAATTACAGCTTTCCCCTCAAGAAGTCTTTCGCTAAGACTGTTCTATTGGAATTTTCAAAGTGATATTTGGAAGCCCCTAGAGGGCTATGGTGAAAAAGGAAATATCTTCCGTTAAAAATTGGAATGAAGATTTCTGAGAAACTGCCGTGTGTTCTGTTAATACATCTCACCGAGGTACAGCTTTCCCCTCAAGAAGCCTTTCTCTAAGACTGTTCTTGTGGGATTTGCAGACAGATATTTGGAAGCCCATAGATGACTATGGTGAATAAGGAAATATCTTCAGTTAAAAACTGGAAAGAAGCATTCTGAGAAATTGCCGTGTGTTGTGTTGATACATATCACCGACTTACAGATTTCCCCTCAAGAAGCCTTTCGCTAAGACTGTTCTTGTGAAATTTGCAAAGTGATATTTGGAAACCCATAGAGGGCAATGGTGAAATAGGAAATATCTACCATTACAAACTGGAAAGAAGCTTTCTGACAAAGTGCCCTGTGTTCGTGTAAGACATCTCACCGAGTTACAGCTTTTCACTGAAGAAGCCTTTCGCTAAGACTGTTCTTCTGGAATATGCCAAGTGGTATTTGGAAGCCCATAGAGGGCTAAGGTAAAAAAGGAAATATCTTCCGTTAAAAACTGGAAAGAAGGTTTCTGAGAAACTGCTTTGTGTTCTGTTAATTCTTATCAGAGAGTTAGAGCTTTTCCCTCAAGAAGCCTTTCGTTAAGACTGCTCTTGTGGAATTTGCAAAGTGAATTTGGAAGCACCTAGATTGCTATGATGAAAAGGAAATATCCTAAGATAAACACTGAAAAGAAGCTATGTGAGAAACTGATTTGTATTCTGTTAATTCTTCTCACAGAATTACAGCATTCCCCTGAAGAAGCCGTTCACTAAGACTGTTCTTGTGGAATTTTCAAGGTGATATTTAGAAGCCCCTGGAGGGCTATGTTGAAAAAGGAAATAGCCTAAGATAAAAACTAAAAAGAAGTTTTCTGAGAAACTGACTTGTGTTCGACTAATTCAACTCACAGAACTACAGCTTTCCCCTTAAGAAGTCTTTCGCTAAAGTTGTTGTTGTGGAATTTGCAAAGTGATATTTGGAACCCCTAGAGGGCTATGGTGAAAAAGGAAATATCTTCAGTTAAAATCTGAAAGTAAGCTTTCTGAGAAACTGCTTTGTGTTCTGTTAATTCATCTCAAAGGGTTACATCTTTTCCCTCAATAAGCCTTTCGCTTAGACTGTTCTTGTGGAATTTGCAAAGTGTTATTTGGAAGCCCTTAGAGGACTGTGGTGAAAATGGAAATATCCTAAGATAAAAACAGAAAAGAAGTTTTCTGAGAAACTGCTTTGTGTTCTGTTAGTTCATCGCACAGAATCACAGCTTTCCCCTCAAGAAGTCGTTCACTAAGACTGTTGTTATGAAATTTGCAAAGTGATATTTGAAAGCCCATAGAGGGCTATGGTGTAAAAGGAAATATCTTCCGTTAAAAACTGGAAAGAAGCTTTGTGAGAAACTGTTTTGTGTCATGTTATTTCATCTCACAGAGTTACAGCTTGACCCTCAAGAAGCCTTTCGCTAAGACTGTTCTTGTGGAATTTGCAAAGTGATATTTGGAAGCCCATAGAGGTCTATGGTGAAAAAGGAAATATCTTCCGTTAAAAACAGAGGCAGATAAAACCACAAAGATGGGGAAAAAGCAGGGCAGAAAAGCTGGAAATTCAAAATATAAGAGCGCATCTCCCCCGGCAAAGGAGCGCAGCTCATCGCCAGCAACGGATCAAAGCTGGACGGAGAATGACTTCGACGAGATGAGAGAAGAAGGCTTCAGTCCATCAAATTTCTCAGAGCTAAAGGAGGAATTACGTACCCAGCGCAAAGCAACTAAAAATCTTGAAAAAAAAGTGGAAGAATTGATGGCTAGAGTAATTAATGCAGAGAAGCTCACAAACGAAATGAAAGAGACGAAAACCATGGCACGAGAAATACGTGACAAATGCACAAGCTTCAGTAACCGTCTCGATCAACTGGAAGAAAGAATGTCAGCGATGGAGGATCAAATGAATGAAATGAACCGAGAAGAGAAACCAAAAGAAAAAAGAAGAAAAAGAAATGAACAAAGCCTGCAAGAAGTATGGGATTATGTAAAAAGACCAAATCTACGTCTGATTGGGGTGCCTGAAAGTGACGGGGAAAATGGAACCAAGTGGGAAAACACTCTTCAGCATATCATCCAGGAGAACTTCCCCAACCTAGTAGGGCAGGCCAACATTCAAATCCAGGAAATACAGAGAACGCCACAAAGATACTCCTCGAGAAGAGCAACTCCAAGACACATAATTGCCAGATTCAACAAAGTTGAAATGAAGGAAAAAATCTTAAGGGCAGCCAGAGAGAAAGGTCGGGTTACCCACAAAGGGAAGCCCATCAGACTAACAGCAGATCTCTCGGCAGAAACTCTTCAAGCCAGAAGAGAGTGGGGGCCAATATTCAACATTCTTAAAGAAAAGAATTTTAAACCCAGAATTTTATATCCAGCCAAACTAAGTTTCATAAGTGAAGGAGAAATAAAATCCTTTACAGATAAGCAAATACTTAGAGATTTTGTCACCACTAGGCCTGCCTTACAAGAGACCCTGAAGGAAGCACTAAACATGGAAAGGAACAAGCGGTACCAGCCATTGCAAAAACATGCCAAAATGTAAAGACCATCAAGGCTAGGAAGAAACTGCATCAACTAACGAGCAAAATAACCAGTTAATATCATAATGGCAGGATCAAGTTCACACATAACAATCTTAACCTTAAATGTAAATGGACTAAATGCTCCAATTAAAAGACACAGACTGGCAAACTGGATAAAGAGTGAAGACCCATCAGTCTGCTGTATTCAGGAGACCCATCTCACACACAGAGACATACATAGGCTCAAAATAAAGGGATGGAGGAAGATTTACCAAGCAAATGGAGAACACAAAAAAGCGGGGGTTGCAATACTAGTCTCTGATAAAACAGACTTTAAACCATCAAAGATCAAAAGAGACAAAGAAGGACATTACATAATGGTAAAGGGATCAATTCAACAGGAAGAGCTAACTATCCTAAATATATATGCACCCAATACAGGAGCACCCAGATTCATAAAGCAAGTCCTTAGAGACTTACAAAGAGACTTAGACTCCCATACAATAATAATGGGAGACTTCAACACTCCACTGTCAACATTAGACAGATCAATGAGACAGAAAGTTAACAAGGATATCCAGGAATTGAACTCATCTCTGCAGCAAGCAGACCTAATAGACATCTATAGAACTCTCCACCCCAAATCAACAGAATATACACTCTTCTCAGCACCACATCATACTTACTCCAAAATTGACCACGTAATCGGAAGTAAAGCACTCCTCAGCAAATGTACAAGAACAGAAATTATAACAGTCTCTCAGACCACAGTGCAATCAAACTAGAACTCAGGACTAAGAAACTCAATCAAAACCGCTCAACTACATGGAAACTGAACAACCTGCTCCTGAATGACTACTGGGTACATGACGAAATGAAGGCAGAAATAAAGATGTTCTTTGAAACCAATGAGAACAAAGATACAACATACCAGAATCTCTGGGACACATTTAAAGCAGTGTGTAGAGGGAAATTTATAGCACTAAATGCCCACAAGAGAAAGCAGGAAAGATCTAAAATTGACACTCTAACATCGCAATTAAAAGAACTAGAGAAGCAAGAGCAAACACATTCGAAAGCTAGCAGAAGGCAAGAAATAACTAAGATCAGAGCAGAACTGAAGGAGATAGAGACACAAAAATCCCTCCAAAAAATCAATGAATCCAGGAGTTGGTTTTTTGAAAAGATCAACAAAATTGACAGACCACTAGCAAGACTAATAAAGAAGAAAAGAGAGAAGAATCAAATCGACGCAATTAAAAATGATAAAGGGGATATCACCACCAACCCAACAGAAATACAAACTACCATCAGAGAATACTATAAACACTTCTACACAAATAAACTGGAAAATCTAGAAGAAATGGATAATTTCCTGGACACTTACACTCTTCCAAGACTAAACCAGGAAGAAGTTGAATCCCTGAATAGACCAATAGTAGGCTCTGAAATCGAGGCAATAATTAATAGCCTACCAACCAAAAAAAGTCCAGGACCAGATGGATTCACAGCTGAATTCTACCAGAGGTACAAGGAGGAGCTGGTACCATTCCTTCTGAAACTATTCCAATCAATAGAAAAAGAGGGAATCCTCCCTAACTCATTTTATGAGGCCAACATCATCCTGATACCAAAGCCTGGCAGAGACACAACAAAAAAAGAGAATTTTAGACCAATATCCCTGATGAACATCGATGCAAAAATCCTCAATAAAATACTGGCAAACCGTACTCAACAGCACATCAAAAAGCTTATCCACCATGATCAAGTGGGCTTCATCCCTGGGATGCAAGGCTGGTTCAACATTCGCAAATCAATAAACATAATCCAGCATATAAACAGAACCAAAGACAAGAACCACATCATTATCTCAATCGATGCAGAAAAGGCTTTTGACAAAATTCAACAGCCCTTCATGCTAAAAACTCTCAATAAATTCGGTATTGATGGAACGTACCTCAAAATAATAAGAGCTATTTATGACAAACCCACAGCCAATATCATACTGAATGGGCAAAAACTGGAAAAATTCCCTTTGAAAACTGGCACAAGACAGGGATGCCCTCTCTCACCACTCCTATTCAACATAGTGTTGGAAGTTCTGGCTAGGGCAATCAGGCAAGAGAAAGAAATCAAGGGGATTCAGTTAGGAAAAGAAGAAGTCAAATTGTCCCTGTTTGCAGACGACATGATTGTATATTTAGAAAACCCCATTGTCTCAGCCCAAAATCTCCTTAAGCTGATAAGCAACTTCAGCAAAGTCTCAGGATACAAAATTAATGTGCAAAAATCAGAAGCATTCTTATACACCAGAGACAGTGAAACAGAGAGCCAAATCAGGAATGAACTTCCATTCACAATTGCTTCAAAGAGAATAAAATACCTAGGAATCCAACTTACAAGGGATGTAAAGGACCTCTTCAAGGAGAACTACAAACCACTGCTCAGTGAAATCAAAGAGGACACAAACAAATGGAAGAACATACCATGCTCATGGATAGGAAGAATCAATATCGTGAAAATGGCCATACGGCCCAAGGTAATTTATAGATTCAATGCCATCCCCATCATGCTACCAATGAGCTTCTTCACAGAATTGGAAAAAACTGCTTTAAAGTTCATATGGAACCAAAAAAGAGCCCGCATCTCCAAGACAATCCTAAGTCAAAAGAACAAAGCTGGAGGCATCACGCTACCTGACTTCAAACTATACTACAAGGCTACAGTCTCCAAAACAGCATGGTACTGGTACCAAAACAGAGATATAGACCAATGGAACAGAACAGAGTCGTCAGAAATAATACCACACATCTACAGCCATCTGATCTTTGACAAACCTGAGAGAAACAAGAAATGGGGAAAGGATTCCCTATTTAATAAATGGTGCTGGGAAAACTGGCTAGCCATAAGTAGAAAGCTGAAACTGGATCCTTTCCTTACTCCTTATACGAAAATTAATTCAAGATGGATTAGAGACTTAAATGTTAGACCTAATACCATAAAAATCCTAGAGGAAAACCTAGGTAGTACCATTCAGGACATAGGAATGGGCAAAGACTTCATGTCTAAAACACCAAAAGCAACGGCAGCAAAAGCCAAAATTGACAAATGGGATCTCATCAAACTAAAGAGCTTCTGCACAGCAAAAGAAACTACCATCAGAGTGAGCAGGCAACCTATTGAATGGGAGAAAATTTTTGCAATCTACTCATCTGACAAAGGGCTAATATCCAGAACCTACAAAGATCTCAAACAAATTTACAAGAAAAAAACAAACAACCCCATCAAAAAGTGGGCAAAGGATATGAACAGACATTTCTCAAAAGAAGACATTCATACAGCCAACAGACACATGAAAAAATGCTCATCATCACTGGCCATCAGAGAAATGCAAATCAAAACCACAATGAGATACCATCTCACACCAGTTAGAATGGCGATCATTCAAAAGTCAGGAAACAACAGGTGCTGGAGAGGATGTGGAGAAATAGGAACACTTTTACACTGTTGGTGGGATTGTAAACTAGTTCAACCATTATGGAAAACAGTATGGCGATTCCTCAAGGATCTAGAACTAGATGTACCATATGACCCAGCCATCCCATTACTGGGTATATACCCAAAGGATTATAAATTATGCTGCTATAAGGACACATGCACACGTATGTTTATTGCAGCACTATTCACAATAGCAAAGACTTGGAATCAACCCAAATGTCCATCAGTGACAGATTGGATTAAGAAAATGTGGCACATATACACCATGGAATACTATGCAGCCATAAAAAAGGATGAGTTTGTGTCCTTTGTAGGGACATGGATGCAGCTGGAAACCATCATTCTTAGCAAACTATCACAAGAACAGAAAACCAAACACCGCATGTTCTCACTCGTAGGTGGGAACTGAACAATGAGATCACTTGGACTCGGGAAGGGGAACATCACACACCGGGGCCTATCATAGGGAGGGGGGAGGGGGGAGGGATTGCACTGGGAGTTACACCTGATGTAAATGACGAGTTGATGGGTGCAGCACACCAACATGGCACAAGTATACATATGTAGCAAACCTGCACGTTGTGAACATGTACCCTACAACTTGAAGTTTAATAATAATAAATAAATTAAAAAAAAAAAAAAGAAAAAGGAAATATCTTCCGTTAAAAACTGGAAAGAAGCTTTCTGAGAAACTGCTTTGTGTCATGTTATTTCATCTCACAGAGTTACAGCTTGACCCTCAAGAAACCTTTCGCTAAGACTGTTCTTGTGGAATTTGCAAAGTGATATTTGGAAGCCCATAGAGGGCTATGGTGAAAAAGGAAATATCTTCCGTTAAAAACTGGAAAAAAGCATTCTGAGAAACTGCTTTGTGTTCTGTTAATTCATCTCACAGTGTTACAGCTTTCCCCTCCAGAATCCTTTCGCTAAGACTGTTCTTTTGCAATTTGAAAGGGGATATTTGGAAGCCCTTAGAGGTCTATGGAGAAAAGGAAATATCCTAAAATAAAAACTGGAAAGAAGCTTTCTGAGAAACGGCTTTGTGTTCTGATAATTCATCTCAAAGATTTACAGCATTCCCCTCCAGAAGCCATTCGCTAAGTATGTTCTTGTAGAATTTTCAAAGTGATATTTGGAAGCCCATACAGGGCTATAGTGAAAAAGGAAATATCTTTTGTTAATAACTGGAAAGAAGCTTTCTGAGAAACTGCTTTGTGTTCTGTTAATGCATCTCACAGAGTTACAGCTTTCCACTCAAGAAGTCTTTTGGTAAGACTGTCTTGTGGAATTTGCAAAGTGATATTTGGAAGCCCTTAGAGGGCTACGGTGGAAAAGGAAATATCTTCCGTTAAAAACTGGAAAGTGGCTTCCTGAGAAACTACTTCGTGTTCTGTTTATTCATCTCACAGAGTTACAGCTTTTCCCTCCAGAAGCCTTTCACTAAGACTGTTCTTGTGGAATTTGCAAAGTGATATTTGGAAGCTCTTAGAGGGCTATGGTGAAAAAGGAATTATCTTCAGTTAAAAACTGGAAAGAAGCTTTCTGAGAAACTGCTTTGTGTTCTGTTAATTCATCTCAGAGAGTTACAGCTTTCTCCTCAAAAAGTCTTTCGTAAGACAGTTCTTGTGGAATTTTCAAAGTGATATTTGGAAGCCCATAGAGCGCTAACGTGAAAAAGGAAATATTTTTCGTTAAAAACTGAAAAGAATCTGTCTGAGAAACTGCTTTGTGTTCTGTCAATTTATCTCACATAGTTACAGCTTTCCCCTCAAGAAGCCTTTCGCTAAGACTGTTCTTGTGGAATATGCAAAGTGATATTTGGAAGCCCATAGAGGGCTACGGTTAAAAAGGAAATATCTTCCGTTAAAAACTGGAAAGAATCTTTCTGAAAAACTGCTTTGTTTTCTGTTATTCATCTCACAGAGTTACAGTTTTCCCCTCAAGAAGTCTTTCGCTAAGACTGTTCTTGTGGAATTTGCAAAGTGATATTTGGAAGCCCATATAGGGCTACGGTGAAAAAGGAAATATCTTCCGTTAAGAACTTGAAAGAGGCTTTCTGAGAAAATGTTATGTGCTCTGTTATTTCATCTCACAGAATTACAGCTGTCCCCTCCAGAAGCCTTTCGTTAAGACTGTTCTTGTGGAATTTGCAAAGTGATATGTTAAGCCCGTAGACGTCTATGGTGAAAAAGGAAATATCCTAAAATAAAAATTGAAAAGAAGCTTTCTGAGAAACTGCTTTGTGCTCTGTTAATTCATTTCGCAGAGTTACAGCTTTCCCCTCAAGAAGCTTTTTCCTAAGGCTCCTTTTGTGGAATTTGCAAAATGGTAATTGGAAGCACTTAGAGGGCTATGGTTAAAAAAGAAATAACTTCTGTTAAAAAACTGGAAAGAGGCTTTCTGAAAAACTACTTTGAGTTCTGTCAATACATCTCACAGAGTTACAGCATTCCCCTCCAGAAGCCTTTCACTAAGAGTGTTCTTGTGGAATTTAAAAAGTGATATTTGCAAGCCCATAGAGCGCTGTGGTGAAAAAGGAAGTATCCTAAGATAAAAACTGAAAAGAAGCTTTTGGGGAAACTGCTTTCTGTTCTGTTACTTCAACTCACAGAGTTACAGATTTCTCCTCAAGAAGTCTTTCGCTAAGACTCTTCTTGTGGAATTTGCAAAGTGATATATGGGAGCGCCTAGAGGGCTCTGGTGAAAAAGGGAATCTCTTCCGTTAAAAACTGGAAAGAAGGTCTCTGAGAAACTGTTTCGTGTTCTGTGAATTCATCTCACTGAGTTACAGCTTTCCCCTCAAGAAGCCTTTTGCTAAGACTGTTCTTGTGGAATTTGCAAAGTGATATTTGGAAGCCCATAGAGGGCTATGGTAAAAAAGGAAGTCTCTTCATTAAAAACTGGAAAGAAGCTTTCAAAGTAACATCTTTGTGTTCTGTTAATTCATCTCAAAGAGTTACAGCTTTCTCCTCAAGAAGTCTTTCTCTAAGACTGTTCTTGTGGAATTTGCAAAGTGATATTTGGAAGCCTATAGAGGACTACGGTGAAAAAGGAAATATCTTCGGTTACAAACTTGAAATAAGCTTTTAGAGAAACTGCATTGTGTTCTGTTAATTCATCTCACAGAGCTACAGCATTCCCCTCAAGAAGCCTTTCGCTAATAGAGTTCTTGTGGAATTTGCAAAGTGATATTTGGAAGCACATAGAGGGCTATGGTGAAAAACGAAATATCTTCAGTTAAAAACTGGAAAGAAGCTTTCTGAAAAACAGCTTTGTGTTCTGTTAATTCATCTCACAGAGTTACAGCTTTCCCCTCAAGAACCGTTTCGTTAAGAGTGTTCTTGTGGAATTTGCAAAGTGATATTTGGATGCCCATATAGAGCTGCGGAGAAAATGTAAATATCCTAAGATAAAAAGTGAAAAGAAGCTTTTTGAGAAACTGCTTTGTGTTCTCTTAAGTCATCTCACAGAGTTACAGCTTTAGCCTCAAGAGGCCTTTCGCTAAGTCTGTTCTTGTGGAATTTGAAAACTGATATTTGGAAGCCCATAGAAGGCTATGGGTAAAAAGGAAATATTTTCAGTTAAAAACTGCAAAGAAGTTTTCCAAAAATTGCTTTGTGTTCTCTTAATTCATCACAGAGATTTACAACTTTCCCCTCAAGTATCCTTTCGCTAAGGGTGTTCTTGTGGATTTAAAAAGTGATATTTGGAAGCCCATAGAGGTCTATGGTGAAAAAGGAAATCTCTTCCGTTAAAAACTGGAAAGAAGCTTTCTGAGAAACGACTTTGTGTTCTGATAATTCATCTCAGAGACATACAGCTTTCCCCTCAAGAAGCCTTTCGCTAAGACTCTTCTTGTGGAATTCAAAAAGTGATATTTTGGAAGCCCATAGAGGGCTACTGTGAAAATGGAAATATGTTCAGTTAAAAACTGGAAAGAAGCTTTCTGAGATAGTACTTTGTGTTCTGTTACTTCATCTCACAGAGTTACAGCTTTCCCCTCAAGAACCGTTTCGTTAAGAGTGTTCTTGTGGAATTTGCAAAGTGATATTTGGATGCCCATAGAGAGCTGCCGAGAAAATGTAAATATCCTAAGATAAAAACTGAAAAGAAGGTTTTTGAGAAACTGCTTTGTGTTCTGTTAATTCATCTCACAGAGTTACAGCTTTCCCCTAAAGAAGTCTTTCGCTAAGACTGTTCTTATGGAACTGGCAAGGTGATATTTGGGAGCCCATAGAAGACTACGGTGAAAAACGACATATCTTCAGTTAAAAACTGGAAACAAGCTTTTTGAGAAACTGCATTGTGTTCTTTTAATTCATCTCACAGAGTTACAGCATTCCCCTCAAGAAGTCTTTCACTAAGACTGTTCTTGTGGAATCTGCAAAGTGATATTTGGGAGCCCGTAGAGGGCTATGGTTAAAAAGGAAATATTTTCAGCTAAAAACCTGAAAGAAGCTTTCTGAGAAACGTCTTTGTGTTCTCTTAATTCATCTCACAGAGTTACAGCTTTCCCCTCAAGAAGCCTTTCGCTAAAACTGTTGTTGTTAATTTGCAAGGTGATATTCGGAAGCCTATAGAGGGCTGTTGTGAAAAACGAATTATATTCATTTAAAAACTGGAAAGAAGTTTTCTGAGAAACTGCTTTGTGTTCTGTAATTCATCTCACAGAGTTACAGCTTTCCCCTCAAGAAGCCCTTTTCTAAGACTGTTTTTGTGGATTTTGCAAAGTGATATTTGGAAGCCCATAGAGTGCTAGGGTGAAAAAGGAAATCTCTTCCGTTAAAAACTGGAAAGAAGCTTTCTGTGAAACGGCTTTGTGTTCTGTTAATTCATCTCAGAGAGTTAAATCTTTCCCCTCAAGTAGCCTTTCGATAAGTATGTTCTTGTGGAATTTTAAAAGTGATATTTGGAAGCTTATAGAGGGCTATGATGAAAAAGGTAATGTCTTCAGTTAAACCTGGAAAGAAGATCTCTGAGAAACTGATTTGTGTTCTGTTAATTCATCTCAGAGAGTTACAGCTTTCCCCTGGAGAAACCTTTCACTAAGACTGTTCTTGTGGAATTTGCAAAGTGATATTTGGAAGCCCATGGAGGGCTATGGTGAAAAAGGAAATCTCTTCAGTTTAAAATTGGAAAGATGCGTTCTGAGAATCTACTTTGTGTTCTGTTAATTCATCTCACAGAGATACAGCTCTCCCCTGAAGAAGCCTTTCGCTTAGAGAGTTCTTGTGGAATTTAAAAAGTGATATTTTGAAGCCCATAGAGAGCTGTGGTGAAAAAGGAAATATCCTCAGATAAAAACTGAAAAGAAGCCTTTTGATAAACTGCTTTGTGTTGTGTTAATTCATCTCACAGAGTTACAGCTTTCCCCTCAAGAAGTCTTTCACTAAGACTGTTCTTGTGGAATTTTCAAAATGATATTTGGAAGCCCATAGAGGGCTAGGGGGAAAAAGGAAATCTCTTCAGTTAAAAACTGGATAGAAGCTTTTTGAGAAACTGCATTGTGTAATGCTAATTCATCTCACTGAGTTACAGCTTTCCCCTTAAGATGCCTTTCGCTAAGACTGTTCTTGTGGAATTTGCAAAGTGATATTTGGATGCCCTTAGAAGGCTATGGTGAAAAAGGAAATCTCTTCCGTTAAAAACTGGAAAGAAGCCTTTTGAGAAACTGCATTGTGTTCTGTTAATTCATCTCATAGAGTAACAACTTTCCCCTGAAGAAGCCTCTCGGTAAGACTGTTCTTGTGGGATTTGGAAAGTGATATTTGGAAGCCTATAGGGTTCTATGGTGAAAAAGGCAACATCTTAAGTTAAAAACTGGATAGACCTTTCTGAGAAACTGTTTTGTATACTGTTAATTCATCTCACAGAGTTATAGCTTTCCCCTCAAGAAGCCTTTCGCTAAGACTGTTCTTGTCAAATTTGCAAAGTGATATTTGGAAGACCATAGAGTGCTACGGTGAAAAAGGAAATATGTTCAGTTAAAATCTGGAAAGAAGCTTTCTGAGAAACTGCTTTGTGTTCTGTAAATTCATCTCACAGTGTTACAGCTATTCCCTAAAGACGCCGTTCGCTAAGACTGTTCTTGTGGAATTTTCTAAGTGATATTTGGAAGCCCATATTGGGCTACGGTGAAAAAGGAATATCTTCAGTTAAAAACTGGAAAGAAGCTTTCTGAGAAACTGCTTTGTGTTCTGTCAATTCATCTTACAGAGGTACAGCTTTCCCCTCCAGACGCCTCCCGCTAAGACTGTTCTTGTGGAATTTGCAAAGTGATATTTGGAAACCCATAGTGGGCTATGGTGAAAAAGGATATATCTTCTGTTAAAAACTGAATAAAAGGTTTCAGGGGAACTACTTTGTGATATGTGACTTCCACTCACTGAGCTACAGCTGTATTTCGTAGAGCTGTTTGCTAGACTTATTTCTGTGTAATATGAGAACTGTTATTTCCTATCCCTTTGAAGACTGTAAGATTAAAGGAAATATCCACCGCTAAATGTGAGAAAGAAGCTTTCTGAGAAACTTATTTGTGATCTGTGAATTCATCTCTCCGAGTTTCAGCTTTCCCCTCAAGAAGCCTTTCGGTAAGACTGTTCTTGGGGACTGTACAAAGTGATATTTGGAAGCCCATAGAGGGCTACGGTGAAAAGGAAATATCTTCAGATAAAAACAGGAAAGAAGCTTTTTGAGAAACTGCTTTGTGTTCTGTTAATTCATCTCACAGAATTACAGTTTGCTCCTCAAGAAGCCGTTCACTAAGACTGTTCTTGTGGAATTTGCAAAATGATATTTCGCAGCCCAAAGAGGGCTAAGGGTGAAAAAGAAAATATCTTCAGTTAAAAAATGGAAAAAAGCTTTCTGAAAAACGGCTTTGTGTTCTGTTAATTCATCTCACAGATTTACTCCTTTCCCCGCAAGAAGTGGTTCACTAAGACTGTTCTTGTGGAATTTGCAAAGTGATATTTGGGAATACCAAGAGGGCTAGAGTGAAAAAGGAGATATCTTCAGTTAAAAACTGGAAAGAAGCTTTCAGAGAAACCGCTTTGTGTTCTCTTAATTCATCTCACAGTGATACAGTTTTCCCCTCAAGGAGCCCTTCAACTAAGACTGTTCGTGTGGAATTTGCAATGTGATATTTGGATGCCCATAGAGGTCTATGGTGTAAAAGGAAATAACTTCAGTTAAAAACTGGAAAGAAGATTTCTGAGAAACTGCTTTGTGTTCTGTTATTTCAACTCACATAGTTACAGATTTCCCCTCTAGAAGCCTTTCTCTAAGACGGCTCTTGTGGAATTTGCAAAGTGATATTTGGAAGCCCTTAGAGAACTATGGTGAAAACGGAAATATCCTAAGATAAAAATTGAAAGGAAGCTTTCTGAGAAACGGCTTTGTTTTCTGTTAATTCTTCTCACAGAGTTACAGCTTTCCCCTCAAGAAGTCGTTCACTAAGACTGTTCTTGTGTAATATGCAAAGTGATATTGGGATGCCCATAGAGGGCTATGGTGAAAAAGGAAGTGTCCTCAGATAAAAACCGCAAAGTAGCTTTCTGAGAATCTACTTTGTGTTCTGTTAATTCATCTCACAGAGTTACAGTTTTCCCCTCAAGAAATCGATCACTATGACTGCTCTTGTGGAGTTTGCAAAGTGATATTTGTACCCCATAGAGGGCGATTGTGAAAAGGAAATATATTCAGATAAAAACTGGAAAGAAATTTTCTGAGAGACTGCTTTGGGTTCTGTTAATTCATCTCACAGACTTACAGCTTTCCCCTCAAGAAGCCTTTCGCTAAGATTGTTCTTGTGAAATTTTCAAAGTGATATTTGGAAGCCCATAGAGGGCTATGGTGAAAAAGGAAATATCCTAAGATAAAAATTGAAAAGAAGCTTTCTGAGAAACTGCTTTGTGATCTGTTAATTCACCTCACAGATTTACAACTTTCCCCTCAAAAAGCCGTTCACTAAGAATGTTCTTGTGGATTTTGCAAAGTGGTATTTGGAAGCCCATAGAGGGCTATGGTGAAAAGGAAATATCTTCAGTTGAACACTGGAAAGAAGCTTTCTGAGAAACTGTTTTATGGTCTGTTAATTCATCTCACAGGGTTACAGCTCTCCCCTCAGGAAGCCTTTCGTTAAGACTGTTTTTGTGGAATTTGCAAAGTGATATTTGAAAGCCCATAGACGGCTATGGTTAAAAAGGAAATATCCTAACACAAAAACTGATAAGAAGCTTTGTGAGAAACTGCTTTGTGTTTTGTTAATTCACCTCACTGAGTTACAGCTTTGGCCTAAAGAAGTCGTTCATTAACACTGTTCTTGTGGAATATGCAAAGTGATATTTGCAACCCCTTAGAGGGCTACAGTGAAAAAGGAAATATCTTCAGTTAAAAACTGGAAAGAAGCTTTCTGAGAAACTGCTTTGTGTTCTGTTAATTCATCTCACAGAGTTACAGCTTTCCTCTAAAGAAGCCATTCACGAAGACTGTTCTTGTGGAATTTGCAAAGTGTGATTTGGAAGCCTATTGAGGGCTATGGTGAAAAAGGAAATATCTTATGATAAAAAATGAAAAGAAGCTTTCTGAGAAGTTGCTTTGTGTTCTGTGAATTCATCTCACAGATTTACAGCTTTCCCCTAATGAAGCGGTTTACTAAGACAGTTCTTGTGGAATTTGAAATGTGATTCTTGAAAGCCCATAGAGGGCTATGGTGAAGAAGGAACTATCCTAAGATAAAAACTGAATAGAAGCATTCTGAGAAACTTCTTTTTGTTCTGTTAATTCATCTACCGAGTTACAGCTTTCCCCTCAAGAAGCCTTTCGTTAAGACTGTTTTTGTGGAATTTGCAAAGTGATATTTGAAAGCCCATAGATGGCTATGGTGAAAAAGGAAATATCCTAAGATAAAAACTAAAAAGAAGCTTTCTGAGGAACTCCTTTGTGTTCTGTTAATGCATCTGACAGCCAGGCAGCTTTACCCTCAAGAATCCGTTCACTAATACTGTTCTTGAGGAATTTGCAAAGGGATATTTGGAAGCCCATAGTGGGCTACGGTTAAAAAGGAAATATCTTCAGTAAAAAACTGTAAAGAAACTTTCTGAAAAACTGCTTTGTGTTCTGTTAATTCATCTCACAGAGTTACAGCTTTCCCCTCAAGAAGCCCTTCCTAAGAACGTTCTTGTGGAATTTACAAAGTGATATTTGGAAGCCAGAGAGGTCTAAGGTGAAAAAGGAACTGTCCTCAGATAAAAACTTAAAAGAAGCTTTCTGAGAAACTATTTTGGGTTCTGTTAATTCATCTCACAGGGTTAAAGCTTTCCCCTCAAGAAGCCTTTTGCTAAGACTGTTCTTGTGGAATTTTCAAAGTGATATTTCGAAGCACATAGAGGGCAATGGTGAAAAAGGAAATGTCCTCAGATAGAAATTGGAAAGAAGCTTTCTAAGAAATTGCTTTGTGTTCTGTCAATTCATCCCACCGAGTTACAGCTTTCCCCTCAAGAAGTCTTTCAGTAAGAGTGTTCTTGTGGAATTTGCAAAGTGATATTTGAAAGCCAGTAGAGGTCTATGTTGAAAAAGGAAATATGTCTTGGTTAAAAACTGGAAAGAAGCCTTGTGAGAAACTGCTCTGTGTTCTGTTAATTCATCAAACAGTTACAGCTTTCCCCTCAAGAAGCCTTTCTCAAAGACTGTTCTTGTGGAATTTGCAAAGTGATATTTGGAAGCCCTTAGAGGGCTAAGGTGAAAAAGGAAATATCGTCTGTTGAAAACTGGAAAGAAGCTTTCTGAGAAACTGCTTTGTGTTCTGTTAATTCATCACACAGAGTTACAGCTTTCCCTTCAAGAAGCCTTTCGCTAAGAATGTTCTTGTGGAATTTGCAAAGTGAGATTTGGAAGTCCTTAGAGGGCTAAGGTGAAAAAGGAAATATCTTCAGTTAAAAAACTGGAAAGAAGCTTTATGAGAAACTGCTTTGTGTTCTTTTAATTCATCTTACCGAATTAGAGCATTCACGTCAAAAAGCCTTTCGCTAAGACTGTTCTTGTGGAATTTGCAAAGTGATATTTGGAAGCACATAGAGAGCTAAGGAGAAAAAGGATATATCTTCCGATAAAAAATGTAAGGAACCTTTCTGAGAAACTGCTTTGTGATATGTGACTTCCACTCACTGCGTTACAGCTGTATTTCGTAGAGCTGTGTGCTAGCCTTATTTCTGTGGAATCTGAGGACTGTTATTTCGAATCCCTTTGAAGACTATAGGGATAAAGGAATTATCCACTGCTAAAAGTGAGAAAGAAGCTTTCTGAGAAACTTCTTTGTGATCTGTGAATTCATCTCACAGAGTTACAGCTTTCCCCTCAAGAAGTTTTTCGCTAAAACTTTTCTTGGGGAATTTGCAAAGTGATATTTGGAAGCCCATAGAGGGCTTTGGTGAAAAATTGAATATCCTAAGATAAAAACTGAAAAGAAGCTTTCTGAGAAACTGCTTTGTGTTCTGTTAATACATCTCACAGAGTTACAACTCTCCCAACAAGAAGCCGTTCACTAAGACTGTTCTTGTGGAATTTGCAAAGTGATATTTGGAACCCCATAGAGGGCTACGGTGAAAAAGGAAATGTCCTCAGATAAATACTGGAAATAAGCTTTCTGAGAAACCGCTTTGTGTTGTATTAATTCATCTCACTGTGTGACAGCTTTCCCCTCAAGAAGCCGTTCCCTAAGACTGTTCTTGTGTAATTTGCAACGTGAAATTTGGAAGCCCACAGAGGGCTACGGTGAAAAAGGAAATATCTTCAGCTAAAAACTGGAAAGCAGCTTTCTGAGAAACTATTTTCTGTTCTGTTAATACATCTCACAAAGTTACTGCTTTCCCGTCAAGAAGCCTTTCGCTAAGACTGTTCTTGTGGAATTTGCAAAGTGATATTTTGAAGCCCATAGAGGTCTACGGTGAAAAAGGAAATATCTTCAATTAAAATCTGCAAAGAAGCTTTCTGAGAAACTAGTTTGTGTTCTGATAATTCTTCTCAAAGTGTTACAGCTTTACCCTAAGAAGACTTTTGTTAACATTGTTTTGTGTAATGTTCAATGTGATATTTTAAGCCCAAATAGGGCTATGGTGAAAAAGGCAATATCCTAAGATGAAAAGTGGAAAGAAGCTTTCTGAGAAACTCCTTTGTGTTCTTTTGATTCATCTCAAAGAGTTACAGCTTTCCCCTCAGCAAGCCTTTTGCTAAGACGGTTCTTGTGGAATTTTCAACGTGATATTTTTAAGCCCATAGAGGGCTAATGTGAAAAAGGAGATATCCTACGATAAAAAATGAAAAGACGTTTGCTGAGAAACTGCTTTGTGTTCTGTTAATTCATCTCAGGTAGTAACATCTTTCCCCTCAAGAAGCCTTTCGCTAAGACTGTTCTTTTGGAATTTGCAAAGTGATATTTGGAAGACCATAGAGGGCTATGGTGAGAAAGGAAATATCTTCCGTTAAAAACTGGAAAGAAGCTTTCTGCGAAACGGCTTTGTGTTCTGTTAATTCACCTCGCAGAGTTACAGCTTTCCCCTGAAGAAGCCTTTTGCTAAGACTGTTCTTGTGTAATTTGCAAAGTGATATTTGGAACCCCATAGTGGGCTATGGTGAAAAAGGAAATCTCTTCAGTTAAAAACTGGAAAGAAGCTTTCTGAGAAACGGCTTTGTGTTCCGTTAATTCATCTCACAGAGTTACAGCTTTCCCCTCCAGAAGCCTTTCACTAAGACTGTTCTTGTGAAATTTGCAAAGTGATATTTGGAAGCCCATAGAGGGCTCCGGTGAAAAGGAAATATCTTCCGTTTATAACGGGAAAGAAGCTTTCTGAGAAACTGCTTTGTGTTCTGTTAATTCATCTCACAGAATTACAGCTTTCCCTTCAAGAAGCCTTTCGCTACGACTGTTCTTGTGGAGATTGCAAAGTGATATTTGGAAGCCCACAGAAGGCTATGGTGAGAGGAGAAATATCTTCCGTTTAAAACTGGAAAGAAGCTTTCTGAGAAACTGCATTGTGTTCTGCTAATTCATCTCACAGAGTTACAGCTTTCCACTCAAGAAGCCTTTCGATAAGACTGTTCTTGTGGAATTTGCAAAGGGATATTTGGAAGCCCTAAGAGGCCTGTGGTGAAAAAGGGAATATCTGAATTGAAGAACTGGAAGGAAGCATTCTGAGAAACTGCTTTGTGTTTTGTTAATTCATCTCACAGAGTTACAACTTTCCCCTGAAGAAGCCTTTTTCTAAGACTGTTCTTGTGGAATTTGGAAAGTGATATTTGGAAGCCCATAGAGGGCTATGGTGAAAAAGGAAATATCTTCCTTTAAAAACTGGAAAGAAGCTTTCTGAGAAACTGCTTTGTGTTCTGTTAATTGATCTCACAAACTTACAGCTTTCCCCTCAAGAAGCCTTTCGCTAAGACTGTTCTTGTGGAATTTGCAAAGTGATATTTGGAAGCCCATAGCGGGTTATTGTGAAAAAGGAAGTATCTTCACTAAAAAACGGGAAAGAAGCTTTCTGAAAAACTGCGTTGTGTTCTCTTAATTTATCTCACAGAGTTACAGCTTTCCCCTCAAAAAGCCTTTCGATAAGACTGTTCTTGTGGAATTTGCAAAGTGATATTTGGAAGCCCATAGAGGGCTATGGTGAAAAAGGAAATGTCTTCCGTTAACAACTAGAAAGGAGCCTTCTGAGGAGCTGCTTTTTGTTCTGTTAATTCATCTCACAGATTTACAGCTTTCCCCTCAAGAAGCCTTTTGCTAAAACTGTTCTATTGGAATTTGCAAAGTGAGATTTCGAAGCCCTTAAAGGGCTATGCTGAAAAAGGAAATACCTTTAGTTAAAAACTGGAAAGAAGCTTTCTGAGAAACTGCGTTGTGTTCTGTTAATTCATCTCACAGTGTTACTTCTTTCGCCTCAGGAAGCCGTTGGATAAGACCGTTGATGTGGAATTTGCAAAGTGATATTTGGAAGTCCATTGAGGGCTATGGTGAAAAAGGAAGTATCTTCCGATAAAAATTGGAAAGAAGCTTTCTGTGAAACTGCTTTGTGTTCTGTTAATTGACCTCACAGACTTACAGCTTTCCCGTCAAGAAGCCTGTCGCTAAGACTCTTCTTGGGGAATTTGGAAAGTGATATTTGGAAGCCCATAGAGGGCTATGGTGAAAAAGGAAATATCTTCAGTGAAAAACTGAAAGGAAGCACTCTGAGAAACTGCGTGGTGTTCTGGTAATTTATCTCACAGAGTTACCTCTTTCCTCTTAAGAAGCCTTTCGATAAGACTGTTCTTGTGGAATTTGCAAAGTGATAATTGGAAGCCCAAAGAGGGCTTTGGTGAAAAAGGAAATACCTTCCATTAAAAAGTGGAAAGTACCTTTCTGAGAAACTGCTTTGTGTTGTGTTAAGTCATCTCACAGAGTTACAGCTTTCCCCTCAAGAAAACTTTCGCTAAGACTGTTCTTGTGGAATTTGCTAAGTGGTATTTGGAAGGCCGTAGAGGGCTATGTTGAAAGAAGAAACATCTTCTGTTAAAAACTGGAAAGAGGCTCTCTGAGAAACTGCTTTGTGTACTGTTAATTTATCTTACAGAGTTAAAGCTTACGCCTCAATAAGCCTTTCTGTAAGGCTGTTCTTGTGTAATTTGCAAAGTGATATTTGGAAGCCCATAGAGGGCTATGGTGAAAATGGAAATATCTTCAGTTAAAAACTTTAAAGATTTCTGAAAAACTGCTTTGTGTTCTGTTAATTAATCTCAAAGTGTCACAGATTTCCCTTCAAGAGGCCGTTCACTAAGACTGTTCTTCTGAAATTTGGAAAGTGATATTTAGTATCCCATAGAGGGCTATGGTGAAAAAGGAATAATTTTCCGTTAAAAACTGGAAAGAAGCTTTCTGAGAAACTGCTTTGTGTTCTGCTAATTCATCTCACAGTGTTACAGGTTTCCCCTCCAGAAGCCTTTCGCTTAGACTGTTCTTGTGGAATTTGCAAAGTGATATTTGGAAGTCCATAGAGGGCTATGGTGAAAAAGGACATATCTTCCATTAAAAACTGGAAAGAAATTTTCTGAGAAACTGCTTTGTTTTCTGTTAATTCATCTCACAGAGTTACAGCTTTCTTCTCAAGTAGCCTTTCGGTAAGACTGTTCTTGTGTAATTTGCAAAGTGATATTTGGAAGACCATAGAGGGCTATGTTGAAAAAGGAAATATAGTAAGATAAAATCCGAAAAGAAGCTTTCTGAGAAACTGCTTTGTGTTCTGTTAATTAATCTCAAAGTGTCACAGATTTCCCTTCAAGAGGCCGTTCACTAAGACTGTTCTTCTGAAATTTGGAAAGTGATATTTAGAATCCCATAGAGGGCTATGGTGAAAAAGGAATTATTTTCCGTTAAAAACTGGAAAGAAGCTTTCTGAGAAACTGCTTTGTGTTCTGTTAATTCATCTCACAGAGTTACATTTCCCTCTAAATCCTTTCGCTAAGGCTGTTGTTGTCGAATTTGCAAAGTGATATTTGGAAGCCCATAGAGGACTATGGTGAAAAAGGAAATATCTTCAGTTAAAAACTGGAAAGAGGCTTTCTGAAAAACTGTCATGTGTTCTGATAATAGACCTCACCCAATTACAGCTTTCCCTTCAAGAAGCCTTTCGCTAAGACTGTTGTTGTGGGATTTGCAAAATGATATTTGGAAGCCCATAGAGCGCTATGGTGAAAAAGGAAATATCTTCTGTTAAAAAGCGGAAAGAAGCTTTCTGAGAAACTCCTCTTTGTTCTGTTAATTCCCCTCAAAGAGTTACAGCTTTCCACTCAATAATTCTTTCGCTAAGACTGTTCTTGTGGAATTTGCAAAGTGAGATTTGGAAGCCCATAGAGGTCTGTGGTGAAAAAGGAAGTATCGTAAGATAAAAACTGAAAAGAAGCTTTCTGAGAAATTGCTTTGTGTTCTGTTAATTCATCTCACATAGTTACAACATTTCCCTCTAAAAGACTTTCGCTAAGACTGTTCTTGTGGAATTTCAAAGTGATATTTGGAAGCCCATACATGGTTATGTTGAAAAAGGAAATATCTTCCGTTAAAAACTGGAAAGAAGATATCTGAGAAACTGCTTTGTGTTCCGTTAATTCATCTCACAGCGTTACAGTTTTCCCCTCCCGAAGTCTTTCACTTCCACTGTTCTTGTGGAATTTGCATAGTGATATTTGGAACCCCATAGAGGGATATGGTGAAAATGGAAATAACTTCAATTAAAAAATGAAGAGAAGCTTTCCGAGAAACTGCTTTGTGTTCTGTTAATTCATCTCAAAGAATTACAGCTTTCCCCTCAAGAAGCCTTCCGCTAAGACTGTTTTTGAGGAATTTCCAAAGTGATATGTGGAAGCCCATAGAGGGCTATGGTGAAAATGGAAATATCCTAAGATACTTACCGAAGAGAAGCTGTCTGAAAAACTGCTTTGTGCTCTGTTAGTTCATCTCACAGAGATACAGCTTTTCCCTCAAGAAGCCGTTCATTAAGACTGTTTTGTGAAATTTGGAAAGTGATATTTGGAAACCCATAGAGGACTATGGTGAAAAAGGAAATATCTTCCGTTAAAAACTGGAAAGAAACTTCTGAGAAACTGCTTTGTGTTCTGTTAATTCATCTCACAGCGTTACTGCTTTCCCCTCAAGAAGCCTTTCGGTAAGACTGTTCTTGTGGAATTTACAAACTGATATTTGGAAGCCCTTAGAGGGCTAGGGTGAAAAAGGAAATATCTTCCTTTAAAAACTGGAAAGAAGCTGTCTGAGAAACTGCTTTGTGTTCTGTTTATTCATCTCACCGATTTACAGCTTTCCCCTCAAGAAGCCGTTCACTAAGACTGTTCTTGTGGAATTTGCAAAGTGATATTTGGAAGCCCAGAGAGGGCTACGGTGAAAAAGGAAATATCTTCCGTTAAAAACTGGAAAGAAGATTTCTGAGAAACTGCTTTGTGTTCTGTTAATTCATCTCACAGCGTTACAGCTTTCCCCTCCAGAAATCTTTGGCTAAGACTGTTCTTGTGCAATTTGCAAAGTGATATTTCGAAGCCCATAGAGGGCTATGGTGAAAAAGGAAATACCCTAAGATAAAAACTGAAAAGAATCTTTCTGAGCAACTGCTTTGTTTTCTTTTAAATCAACTCACAGAGTTACAGCTTTCCCCTCAACAAGCCTATTGCTAAGGCTGTTTTTGTGGAATTTGCAAAGTGATATTTGGAAGCCCATAGATGGCTAAGGTGAAAATGGAAATATCCTAAGATAAAAATCGAAAAGAAGCTTTCTGAGAAACTGCCTTGTGTTCTCTTAGTTCATCTCACAGAGTTACAGCTTTACCCTCAAGAAACCGTTCACTGAGACTGTTCTTGTGAAATTTGCAAAGTGATATTGGAAGCCCGAAGAAGGCTATGGTGAAAAAGGAAATATCTTCAGTTTAAAACTGGAAAGAGTCTATCTGAGAAACTACTTTGTGTTCTCTTAATTCAACTCACAGAGTAACAGCTTTCTCTTAAAGAAGCCTTTCACTAAGACTGTTCTTGTGGAATTTGCAAAGTGATATTTGGAGCCCTTAGAAGGCTGTGGTGAAAAAGGAAATATCCTAATATAAAAACTGAACATAAGCTTTCTGAGAAACTGCTTTGTGTAAGGTTAATTCATCTCACAGAGTTACAGCTTGTCCCCGCAGAATCCTTTCGCTAAGACTGTTCTTGTGGAATTTGCAAAGAGAAATTTCGAAGCCCATAGAGGGCTATGGTGAAAAAGGGAATATCTTCCTTTAAAAACCGAAAAGAAACTTTCTGAGAAACTGCTTTGTGTTCTGTTAGTTCATCTCACAGAGTTTGAGCTTTCCCCTCAAGAAGCCGTTGACTAAGACTCTTCTTTTGCAATTTGCAAATTCATATTTGGTAACTCATAGAGGGCTATGGTGAAAAAGTAAATATCTCCCGTTAAAAAGCGGAAAGAAGCTTTCTGAGAAACTGGCGTGTTTTCTGTTAATACATCTCACCGAATTAGAGCTTTCCCCTCAAGAAGCCTTTTGCTAAGACTGTTCTTGTGGAATTTGCAAGGTGATATTTGGAAGACCATAGAGGTCTATGGTGAAAAAGGAAATAGCCTAAGATAGAAACTGAAAAGAAGCTTCCTGAAAAACTGCTTTGTGTTCTGTTGATTCATCTCAAAGAGTTAGAGATTTCCCCTTAAGAAGTCTCTCGCTAAGACTGTTCTTGTGGAATTTGGAAAGTGATATTCGGAAGCCCATAGAGTGCTATAGTGAAAATGGAAATATCCCAAGATAAAAACGGAAAAGAAGCTTTCTGAGAAACTGCCTTGTGTTCTGATAGTTCATCTCATTGAGTTACAGCTTTAGCCTCAAGAAGCCGTTCACTAAGACTGTTCTTGTGAAATTTTCAAAGTGATATTTGGAAGCCCATAGAGGGCTATGGTGAAAAAGGAAATACCTTCAATTTAAAACTAGAAAGAAGCTTTCTGAGAAACTGCTTTGTGTTCTGTTAATTCATCTCAGAGTGTTACAGCTTTCCCCTCAAGAAGCCTGTCGCTAAGACTGTTCCTGTGGAACTTCCAAAGTGATATTTGGAAGCCCTTAGAGGGCTATGGTGAAAAAGGAATATCTTCTGTTAAAAACTGGAAAGAAGATTTCTGAGAAACTTCTTTCTGTTCTGTTAATTCATCTCACAGAGTTACAGCTTTCCCCGCAAGAAGCCTTTCGCTAAGAGTGTTCTTGTGGAATTTGCAAAGTGATATTTGGAAGCCCATAGAAAGCTACCGTGAAAAAGGAAATATCTTCAGTTAAAAACTGGAAAAAACTTTCTGAGAAACTACTCTGTGTTCTGTTAACTCAACTCACAGAGTTACACCTTTCCCCTCAAGAAGCCTTTCACTAAGGCTGTTGTTGTGTAATTTGAAAAGTGATATTTGGAAGCCCATAGAGGGCTTTGGTGAAAAAGGAAATATCTTCAGTTAAAAACTGGAAAGTCGCTTTCTGAGAAACTGCTTTGTGTTCTGTTAATTCATCTCAAAGAGTTAAAACTTTCCCCTCCAGAAGTCTTTCGCTTAGACTGTTCTTGTGGAATTTGCAAAATGATATTTGGAAGCCCAAAGAGAGCTATGGTGAAAAAGGAAATATCCTAAGATAAAAACTGAAAAGAAGCTTTCTGACGAACTGCTTTGTGTTCTCTTAATTCGTATCACAGAGTTACAAATTTTCCCTCAAGACGCCATTCGCTAAGACTGTTCTTGTGCAATTTGCAAAGTGATATTTGGAAGCCCATAGAGGGCCATGATAAAAAAGGATATATCTTCAATTAAAACCTGGAAAGAAACTTTCTGAGAAACTGCTTTGCGTTGTAGTAATTCATCTCACAGAGTTACAACTTTCTTCTCAAGAAGCTTTTCGGTAAGTCTGTTTTGTGGAATTTGCAAAGTGATATTTGGAAGCCCATAGTGGGATAAGCAGAAAAAGGAAATATCTTCCGTTAGAAACTGGAAGGAAGCTTTCTGAGAAACTGCTTCGTGTTCTGTTAATTCATCTAACAGAGTTACAGCTGTCCCGTACAGAAGCCTTTCGCTAAGAGTTTTCTTGTGGAATTTGCAGAGTAATATTTGGAAGCCCTTAGAAGGCTATGGTGAAAAAGGAAATATCCTAAGATAAAAACAGAAAAGAAACTTTCTGAGAAACTGTTTTGTGTTCTGTTAATTCATCTCACAGAGTTACTGCTTTTACTTCAAGATGCCTTTCGCTAAGACTGTTCTAGTGCAAATTGCAAAGTGATATTTTGAAGCCCATAGAGAGCTATGTTGAACAATTAAAATCTTTCGTTAAAAACTGGAAAGAAGCTTTCTGCGAAACTGCTTTTTGTTCTGTTAATTCATCTCACAGAGTTACAGCTTTCTCCTCAAGAAGCCGTTCACTAAGACTGTTCTTGTGGAATTTGCAAAGAGATATTTAAAAGCCCATAGAAGACTATGGTGAAAAAGGAAATATCCTAAGATAAAAACAGAAAAGAAGCATTCTGAGAAACTGCTTTGTGTTCTGTTAATTCATCTCACGGAGTTACTTATTTCCTCTCCAGAATCCTTTCTCTAATACTGTTACTGTTTAGTTTGCTAAGTGATATTTGGAAGCCAGTAGAAGGCTATGGTGAAAAAGGAAATTTCTTCATTTAGAAACTTGAAAGAAGCTTTCTGAGAAACTACTTTGTGTTCTGTTAATTCATCTCACAGAGTTACAGCTTTCACCTCAAGAAGCCGTTCTCTTGGATTATTCTTGTGAAATTTTCAAAGTGATATTTTTAAACCCACAGAAGGCTATGGTGAAAAAGAAAATATCTTCCTTTAATAACTGGAAAGAAACTTTCTGAGAAACTGCCGTGTTTTCTGTTAATACATCTCACCGAGTTACAGCTTTCCTCTCAAGAAGCCTTTCTGTAAGGCTCTTCTTGTGGAATTTGCAAAGTGATATTTGGAAGCCCATAGAGGCCTATGGTGAAAAAGGAAATATCTTCCGTTAAATACTGGAAGAAAGATTTCTGAAAAACTGCTTTGTGTTTTTTTAATTCATGTCACAGAGTTACAGCTTTCCCCTCCATAATCCTTTCGCTAAGACTGTTGTTGTGGAATTTGCAAAGAGATATTTGGAAGCCCATAGAGGGCTATGGTGAAAAAGGAAATATAATAAGATAAAAACTGCAAAGAAGCTTTCTGAGAAACTGTTTCGGGTTCTGTTAATTCATCTCACAGAGTTACAGCTTTTCTTTCAAGACGTATTTCGCTAAGAGTGTTCTTGTGGAATTTGCAAAGTGATATTTGGAAGCCCTTAGAGGGCTTCGGTGAAAAAGGAAATATCTTCAATTAAAAAATGGAAAGAAGCTTTCTGAGAAACTGCTTTGTGTTCTGTTAATTCATCTCACAGCGTTACAGGTTTTAACTCAAGAAGCCCTTTGCTAAGACTGTTCTTGGGTAATTAGCAAAATGATATTTGGAAGCTCTTAGAGGGCTATACGAAAAAGGAAACATCTTCAGTTAAAAACTGGAAAGAAGCTTTCTGAGAAACTTCTTTTTGTCCTCTTAATGCATATCACAGAGTTACAGCTTTCCCCTCAAGAAGCCTTTCGCTAAGACTGTTCTTGTGGAATTTACAAAGTGATATTTGGAAGCCCTTAGAGGGCTATGTTGAAAAAGGAAATATCCTAAGTTAAAAACTGGAAAGAAGCTTTCTGAGATACTGCCGTGTGTTCTGTTAAGGCATCTCACCAAGTTACAGCTTTCCCCAAAAGAAGTCTTTGGCTAAGACTGTTCTTGTGGGATTTGCAAAGTGATATTTGGAAGCCCATAGAGGGCTATGGTTAAAAAGAAAATATCTTCAGTGAAAAACTGGAAAGAAGCTTTCTGAGAAACTGCTTTGTGTTCTGTTAATTCATCTCACAGGGTTACAGCTTTTCCCTCAAGAAGCCTTTCACTAAGTCTGCTATTGTGGGATTTGCAAAGTGACATTTGTAAGCCCAGAGAGGGCTATGCTGAAAAACGAAATATCTTCAGTTAAAATCAGGAAAGAAGCTTTCTGAGAATCTGCTTTGTGTTCTGTTAATTCATCTCACAGAATTACAGCTTTCCCCTCAAGAAGCCTTTCGCTAAGACTGTTCTTGTGAAATTTGCAAAGTGATATTTGGAAGCATATAGAGGGCTACGGTGAGAAAGGAAATATCCTAAGATAAAAACTGAAAAGAAGCTTTCTCAGAAACTGCTTAGTGTTCTGTTAATTCATCTTACAGAGTAACAGCTTTACCCTCAAGAAGCCTTTGGCTAAGAATGTTCTTGTGGATTTTGCAAAGTGAAATTTGAAGCCCATAGAGGGGTACGGTGAAAAAGCAATATCTTCCATTAATCCAAAAAGAAGCTTTCTGAGAAACTGATTTGTGTTCTGTTAATTCATGTCACAGAGTTACAGCTTTCCCCTCAAGAAGCCTTTCGCTAAGACTATTCTTGTGGAATTTGCAAAGTGATATTTGGAAGCCCATAGAGGGCTATGGTGAAAAAGGAAATATCTTCCGTTAAAAACTGGAAAGAAGATTTCTGAGAAACTGCTTTGTGTCCTGTTAAGTCGTTTCACAGAGTTACAGCGTTCTCCTCCAGAAGCCCTTCGCTAAGACTGTTCTTGTTTAAATTGCAAAGTGATATTTGGAAGCCCATAGAGGGCTGTGGGAAAAAGAAAATTTCTTCGGTTGAAATCTGGAAAGAAGCTTTCTGAGAAACAACTCTGTGTTCTGTTAATTCATTTTAGAGAGTTACAGCTTTCCGCTCCAGAAGTCTTTCGCTAAGACTGCTCTTTTGGAATTTTCAAAGTGATATTTGGAAGCCCTTAGAGGGCTATGGTGAAAAAGGAACTGTCTTCCGTTAAAAACTGGAAAGAAGCATTCTGAGATACTGCCGTGTGTTCTGTTAATACATCTAACCGAGTTACAGCTTTCCCCTCTAGAAGCCTTTCGCTAAGACTGTTCTTGTGGCATTTGCAATGTGATATTTGGAAGCCCATAGAGGACTATGGTGAAAAAGGAAATATCTTCAGTTAAAAACTGGAAAGAAGCTTTCTGAGAAACTGCTTTGTGTTCTGCTAATTCATCTCACAGTGTTACAGGTTTCCCCTCCAGAAGCCTTTCGCTTAGACTGTTCTTGTGGAATTTGCAAAGTGATATTTGGAAGTCCATAGAGGGCTATGGTGAAAAAGGACATATCTTCCATTAAAAACTGGAAAGAAATTTTCTGAGAAACTGCTTTGTTTTCTGTTAATTCATCTCACAGAGTTACAGCTTTCTTCTCAAGTAGCCTTTCGGTAAGACTGTTCTTGTGTAATTTGCAAAGTGATATTTGGAAGACCATAGAGGGCTATGTTGAAAAAGGAAATATAGTAAGATAAAATCCGAAAAGAAGCTTTCTGAGAAACTGCTTTGTGTTCTGTTAATTAATCTCAAAGTGTCACAGATTTCCCTTCAAGAGGCCGTTCACTAAGACTGTTCTTCTGAAATTTGGAAAGTGATATTTAGAATCCCATAGAGGGCTATGGTGAAAAAGGAATTATTTTCCGTTAAAAACTGGAAAGAAGCTTTCTGAGAAACTGCTTTGTGTTCTGTTAATTCATCTCACAGAGTTACATTTCCCTCTAAATCCTTTCGCTAAGGCTGTTGTTGTCGAATTTGCAAAGTGATATTTGGAAGCCCATAGAGGACTATGGTGAAAAAGGAAATACCTTCAGTTAAAAACTGGAAAGAGGCTTTCTGAAAAACTGTCATGTGTTCTGATAATAGACCTCACCCAATTACAGCTTTCCCTTCAAGAAGCCTTTCGCTAAGACTGTTGTTGTGGGATTTGCAAAATGATATTTGGAAGCCCATAGAGCGCTATGGTGAAAAAGGAAATATCTTCTGTTAAAAAGCGGAAAGAAGCTTTCTGAGAAACTCCTCTTTGTTCTGTTAATTCCCCTCAAAGAGTTACAGCTTTCCACTCAATAATTCTTTCGCTAAGACTGTTCTTGTGGAATTTGCAAAGTGAGATTTGGAAGCCCATAGAGGTCTATGGTGAAAAAGGAAGTATCGTAAGATAAAAACTGAAAAGAAGCTTTCTGAGAAATTGCTTTGTGTTCTGTTAATTCATCTCACATAGTTACAACATTTCCCTCTAAAAGACTTTCGCTAAGACTGTTCTTGTGGAATTTCAAAGTGATATTTGGAAGCCCATACATGGTTATGTTGAAAAAGGAAATATCTTCCGTTAAAAACTGGAAAGAAGATATCTGAGAAACTGCTTTGTGTTCCGTTAATTCATCTCACAGCGTTACAGTTTTCCCCTCCCGAAGTCTTTCGCTTCCACTGTTCTTGTGGAATTTGCATAGTGATATTTGGAACCCCATAGAGGGATATGGTGAAAATGGAAATAACTTCAATTAAAAAATGAAGAGAAGCTTTCCGAGAAACTGCTTTGTGTTCTGTTAATTCATCTCAAAGAATTACAGCTTTCCCCTCAAGAAGCCTTCCGCTAAGACTGTTTTTGAGGAATTTCCAAAGTGATATGTGGAAGCCCATAGAGGGCTATGGTGAAAATGGAAATATCCTAAGATACTTACCGAAGAGAAGCTGTCTGAAAAACTGCTTTGTGTTCTGTTAGTTCATCTCACAGAGATACAGCTTTTCCCTCAAGAAGCCGTTCATTAAGACTGTTTTGTGAAATTTGGAAAGTGATATTTGGAAACCCATAGAGGACTATGGTGAAAAAGGAAATATCTTCCGTTAAAAACTGGAAAGAAACTTCTGAGAAACTGCTTTGTGTTCTGTTAATTCATCTCACAGCGTTACTGCTTTCCCCTCAAGAAGCCTTTCGGTAAGACTGTTCTTGTGGAATTTACAAACTGATATTTGGAAGCCCTTAGCGGGCTAGGGTGAAAAAGGAAATATCTTCCTTTAAAAACTGGAAAGAAGCTGTCTGAGAAACTGCTTTGTGTTCTGTTTATTCATCTCACCGATTTACAGCTTTCCCCTCAAGAAGCCGTTCACTAAGACTGTTCTTGTGGAATTTGCAAAGTGATATTTGGAAGCCCAGAGAGGGCTACGGTGAAAAAGGAAATATCTTCCGTTAAAAACTGGAAAGAAGATTTCTGAGAAACTGCTTTGTGTTCTGTTAATTCATCTCACAGCGTTACAGCTTTCCCCTCCAGAAATCTTTGGCTAAGACTGTTCTTGTGCAATTTGCAAAGTGATATTTCGAAGCCCATAGAGGGCTATGGTGAAAAAGGAAATACCCTAAGATAAAAACTGAAAAGAATCTTTCTGAGCAACTGCTTTGTTTTCTTTTAAATCAACTCACAGAGTTACAGCTTTCCCCTCAACAAGCCTATTGCTAAGGCTGTTTTTGTGGAATTTGCAAAGTGATATTTGGAAGCCCATAGATGGCTAAGGTGAAAATGGAAATATCCTAAGATAAAAATCGAAAAGAAGCTTTCTGAGAAACTGCCTTGTGTTCTCTTAGTTCATCTCACAGAGTTACAGCTTTACCCTCAAGAAACCGTTCACTGAGACTGTTCTTTTGAAATTTGCAAAGTGATATTGGAAGCCCGAAGAAGGCTATGGTGAAAAAGGAAATATCTTCAGTTTAAAACTGGAAAGAATCTATCTGAGAAACTACTTTGTGTTCTCTTAATTCAACTCACAGAGTAACAGCTTTCTCTTAAAGAAGCCTTTCACTAAGACTGTTCTTGTGGAATTTGCAAAGTGATATTTGGAGCCCTTAGAAGGCTGTGGTGAAAAAGGAAATATCCTAATATAAAAACTGAACATAAGCTTTCTGAGAAACTGCTTTGTGTAAGGTTAATTCATCTCACAGAGTTACAGCTTGTCCCCGCAGAATCCTTTCGCTAAGACTGTTCTTGTGGAATTTGCAAAGAGAAATTTCGAAGCCCATAGAGGGCTATGGTGAAAAAGGGAATATCTTCCTTTAAAAACCGAAAAGAAACTTTCTGAGAAACTGCTTTGTGTTCTGTTAGTTCATCTCACAGAGTTTGAGCTTTCCCCTCAAGAAGCCGTTGACTAAGACTCTTCTTTTGCAATTTGCAAATTCATATTTGGTAACTCATAGAGGGCTATGGTGAAAAAGTAAATATCTCCCGTTAAAAAGCGGAAAGAAGCTTTCTGAGAAACTGGCGTGTTTTCTGTTAATACATCTCACCGAATTAGAGCTTTCCCCTCAAGAAGCCTTTTGCTAAGACTGTTCTTGTGGAATTTGCAAGGTGATATTTGGAAGACCATAGAGGTCTATGGTGAAAAAGGAAATAGCCTAAGATAGAAACTGAAAAGAAGCTTCCTGAAAAACTGCTTTGTGTTCTGTTGATTCATCTCAAAGAGTTAGAGATTTCCCCTTAAGAAGTCTCTCGCTAAGACTGTTCTTGTGGAATTTGGAAAGTGATATTCGGAAGCCCATAGAGTGCTATAGTGAAAATGGAAATATCCCAAGATAAAAACGGAAAAGAAGCTTTCTGAGAAACTGCCTTGTGTTCTGATAGTTCATCTCATTGAGTTACAGCTTTAGCCTCAAGAAGCCGTTCACTAAGACTGTTCTTGTGAAATTTTCAAAGTGATATTTGGAAGCCCATAGAGGGCTATGGTGAAAAAGGAAATACCTTCAATTTAAAACTAGAAAGAAGCTTTCTGAGAAACTGCTTTGTGTTCTGTTAATTCATCTCAGAGTGTTACACCTTTCCCCTCAAGAAGCCTGTCACTAAGACTGTTCCTGTGGAACTTCCAAAGTGATATTTGGAAGCCCTTAGAGGGCTATGGTGAAAAAGGAATATCTTCTGTTAAAAACTGGAAAGAAGATTTCTGAGAAACTTCTTTCTGTTCTGTTAATTCATCTCACAGAGTTACAGCTTTCCCCGCAAGAAGCCTTTCGCTAAGAGTGTTCTTGTGGAATTTGCAAAGTGATATTTGGAAGCCCATAGAAAGCTACCGTGAAAAAGGAAATATCTTCAGTTAAAAACTGGAAAAAACTTTCTGAGAAACTACTCTGTGTTCTGTTAACTCAACTCACAGAGTTACACCTTTCCCCTCAAGAAGCCTTTCACTAAGGCTGTTGTTGTGTAATTTGAAAAGTGATATTTGGAAGCCCATAGAGGGCTTTGGTGAAAAAGGAAATATCTTCAGTTAAAAACTGGAAAGTCGCTTTCTGAGAAACTGCTTTGTGTTCTGTTAATTCATCTCAAAGAGTTAAAACTTTCCCCTCCAGAAGTCTTTCGCTTAGACTGTTCTTGTGGAATTTGCAAAATGATATTTGGAAGCCCAAAGAGAGCTATGGTGAAAAAGGAAATATCCTAAGATAAAAACTGAAAAGAAGCTTTCTGACGAACTGCTTTGTGTTCTCTTAATTCGTATCACAGAGTTACAAATTTTCCCTCAAGACGCCATTCGCTAAGACTGTTCTTGTGCAATTTGCAAAGTGATATTTGGAAGCCCATAGAGGGCCATGATAAAAAAGGATATATCTTCAATTAAAACATGGAAAGAAACTTTCTGAGAAACTGCTTTGCGTTGTAGTAATTCATCTCACAGAGTTACAACTTTCTTCTCAAGAAGCTTTTCGGTAAGTCTGTTTTGTGGAATTTGCAAAGTGATATTTGGAAGCCCATAGTGGGATAAGCAGAAAAAGGAAATATCTTCCGTTAGAAACTGGAAGGAAGCTTTCTGAGAAACTGCTTCGTGTTCTGTTAATTCATCTAACAGAGTTACAGCTGTCCCGTACAGAAGCCTTTCGCTAAGAGTTTTCTTGTGGAATTTGCAGAGTAATATTTGGAAGCCCTTAGAAGGCTATGGTGAAAAAGGAAATATCCTAAGATAAAAACAGAAAAGAAACTTTCTGAGAAACTGTTTTGTGTTCTGTTAATTCATCTCACAGAGTTACTGCTTTTACTTCAAGATGCCTTTCGCTAAGACTGTTCTAGTGCAAATTGCAAAGTGATATTTTGAAGCCCATAGAGAGCTATGTTGAACAATTAAAATCTTTCGTTAAAAACTGGAAAGAAGCTTTCTGCGAAACTGCTTTTTGTTCTGTTAATTCATCTCACAGAGTTACAGCTTTCTCCTCAAGAAGCCGTTCACTAAGACTGTTCTTGTGGAATTTGCAAAGAGATATTTAAAAGCCCATAGAAGACTATGGTGAAAAAGGAAATATCCTAAGATAAAAACAGAAAAGAAGCATTCTGAGAAACTGCTTTGTGTTCTGTTAATTCATCTCACGGAGTTACTTATTTCCTCTCCAGAATCCTTTCTCTAATACTGTTACTGTTTAGTTTGCTAAGTGATATTTGGAAGCCAGTAGAAGGCTATGGTGAAAAAGGAAATTTCTTCATTTAGAAACTTGAAAGAAGCTTTCTGAGAAACTACTTTGTGTTCTGTTAATTCATCTCACAGAGTTACAGCTTTCACCTCAAGAAGCCGTTCTCTTGGATTATTCTTGTGAAATTTTCAAAGTGATATTTTTAAACCCACAGAAGGCTATGGTGAAAAAGAAAATATCTTCCTTTAATAACTGGAAAGAAACTTTCTGAGAAACTGCCGTGTTTTCTGTTAATACATCTCACCGAGTTACAGCTTTCCTCTCAAGAAGCCTTTCTGTAAGGCTCTTCTTGTGGAATTTGCAAAGTGATATTTGGAAGCCCATAGAGGCCTATGGTGAAAAAGGAAATATCTTCCGTTAAATACTGGAAGAAAGATTTCTGAAAAACTGCTTTGTGTTTTTTTAATTCATGTCACAGAGTTACAGCTTTCCCCTCCATAATCCTTTCGCTAAGACTGTTGTTGTGGAATTTGCAAAGAGATATTTGGAAGCCCATAGAGGGCTATGGTGAAAAAGGAAATATAATAAGATAAAAACTGCAAAGAAGCTTTCTGAGAAACTGTTTCGGGTTCTGTTAATTCATCTCACAGAGTTACAGCTTTTCTTTCAAGACGTATTTCGCTAAGAGTGTTCTTGTGGAATTTGCAAAGTGATATTTGGAAGCCCTTAGAGGGCTTCGGTGAAAAAGGAAATATCTTCAATTAAAAAATGGAAAGAAGCTTTCTGAGAAACTGCTTTGTGTTCTGTTAATTCATCTCACAGCGTTACAGGTTTTAACTCAAGAAGCCCTTTGCTAAGACTGTTCTTGGGTAATTAGCAAAATGATATTTGGAAGCTCTTAGAGGGCTATACGAAAAAGGAAATATCTTCAGTTAAAAACTGGAAAGAAGCTTTCTGAGAAACTTCTTTTTGTCCTCTTAATGCATATCACAGAGTTACAGCTTTCCCCTCAAGAAGCCTTTCGCTAAGACTGTTCTTGTGGAATTTACAAAGTGATATTTGGAAGCCCTTAGAGGGCTATGTTGAAAAAGGAAATATCCTAAGTTAAAAACTGGAAAGAAGCTTTCTGAGATACTGCCGTGTGTTCTGTTAATGCATCTCACCAAGTTACAGCTTTCCCCAAAAGAAGTCTTTGGCTAAGGCTGTTCTTGTGGGATTTGCAAAGTGATATTTGGAAGCCCATAGAGGGCTATGGTTAAAAAGAAAATATCTTCAGTGAAAAACTGGAAAGAAGCTTTCTGAGAAACTGCTTTGTGTTCTGTTAATTCATCTCACAGGGTTACAGCTTTTCCCTCAAGAAGCCGTTCACTAAGTCTGCTATTGTGGGATTTGCAAAGTGACATTTGTAAGCCCAGAGAGGGCTATGCTGAAAAACGAAATATCTTCAGTTAAAATCAGGAAAGAAGCTTTCTGAGAATCTGCTTTGTGTTCTGTTAATTCATCTCACAGAATTACAGCTTTCCCCTCAAGAAGCCTTTCGCTAAGACTGTTCTTGTGAAATTTGCAAAGTGATATTTGGAAGCATATAGAGGGCTACGGTGAGAAAGGAAATATCCTAAGATAAAAACTGAAAAGAAGCTATCTCAGAAACTGCTTAGTGTTCTGTTAATTCATCTTACAGAGTAACAGCTTTACCCTCAAGAAGCCTTTAGCTAAGAATGTTCTTGTGGATTTTGCAAAGTGAAATTTGAAGCCCATAGAGGGGTACGGTGAAAAAGCAATATCTTCCATTAATCCGAAAAGAAGCTTTCTGAGAAACTGATTTGTGTTCTGTTAATTCATCTCACAGAGTTACAGCTTTCCCCTCAAGAAGCCTTTCGCTAAGACTATTCTTGTGGAATTTGCAAAGTGATATTTGGAAGCCCATAGAGGGCTATGGTGAAAAAGGAAATATCTTCCGTTAAAAATTGGAAAGAAGATTTCTGAGAAACTGCTTTGTGTCCTGTTAAGTCGTTTCACAGAGTTACAGCGTTCTCCTCCAGAAGCCCTTCGCTAAGACTGTTCTTGTTTAAATTGCAAAGTGATATTTAGAAGCCCTTAGACGGCTATGGTGAAAAAGGAAATTGCCTAAGATAAAAACTGAAAAGAAGCTTTCTGAGAAACAGCTTAGTATTCTGTTAATTCATCTCACAGAGTTACAGCTTTTTTCTCAAGAAGCCTTTCGCTAAGACTCTTCTTGTGAAATTTGCAAAGTGATATTTAGAAGCCCATAGGGGGCAATGGGGAAAAATGAAATATCTTCAGTTAAACACTGGAAAGAAGCTCTCTGAGATACTGCCGTGTGTTCTGTTAATACATCTCACCAAATTACAGCTTTCCCCTTAAGAAGCCTTTCGCTAAGACTGTTCTAGTGGAATTTTCAAATTGATATTTGGAAGCCCCTAGAGGGCTATGGTGAAAAAGGAAATATCTTCCGTTAAAAAGTGGAAAGAAGCTTTCTGAGAAACTGCTGTGTGTTCTGTTAATACACCTCACAGAGTTTCAGCTCTCCCCTCAAGAAGCCTTTCTCTAAGACTGTTCTTGTGCGATTTGCAGAGAGATATTTGGAAGCCCATAGATGGCTACGGTGAAAAAGGAAATATCTTCCGTTAAAAACTTGAAAGAAGCTTTCTGAGAAACTGATTTGTGTTCTGTTAATACACCTCACAGAGTTTCAGCTCTCCCCTCAAGAAGCCTTTCTCTAAGACTGTTCTTGTGCGATTTGCAGAGAGATATTTGGAAGCCCATAGAGGGCTACGGTGAAAAAGGAAATATCTTCCGTTAAAAACTTGAAAGAAGCTTTCTGAGAAACTGATTTGTGTTCTGCTAATTCATCTCACAGGGTTACAGCTTTCCCCACCAGAAGCCTTTGGCTAAGACGGTTCTTGTGGGATTTGCGAAGTGATATTTGGAAGCCCATAGAGGGCTATGGTGAAAAAGGAAATATCTTCAATTAAAAACTGGAAAGAGGCTTTCTGAGAAACTGCTTAGTGTTCTGTTAATTCATCTCTGAGAGTTACAGCTGTCTCCTCAAGAAGCCCTTCGCTAAGACTGTTCTTGTGGAATTTGCATTGTGATATTTTGAAGCCCATATGGAGCTATGGTGTAAAAGGAAATATCTTCCGTTAAAAACTGGAAAGAAGATTTCTGAGAAACTGCTTTGTGTTCTGTTAATTCATCTCACAGAGTTTCAGCTTTTCCGTCAAGAAGACATTCGCTAAGACTGTTCTTGTTGAAATTGTGAAGTGATATTTGGAAGCCCATAGAGGGCTGTGGTGAAAATGGAAATATCCTAAGATAAAAACCAAAAAGAAGCTTTATGAGAAACTGCTTTGTGTTTTGTTAGTTCATTTCACAGAGTTACAGCTTTCCCCTCAAGAATCCGTTTACTAAGACTGTTCTTGTGAATATTGCAAAATGATATTTGGAAGCCCATAGGGGACTATGGTAAAATAGGAAATATCTTCCGTTAAAAACTGGAAAGAAGCATTCTGAGAAATTACCGTGTGTTGTGTTAATACATCTCACCGACTTACAGGATTCCCCTCAAGAAGCCTTTGGCTAAGACTGTTCTTGTGATATTTGCAAACTGATATTTGGAAGCCCATTGAGGGCTATGGTGAAAAAGGAATTATCTTCAGTTAAAACTGGAAAGAAGCTTTCTGAGAAACTGCTTTGTGTTCTGTTAAATCATCTGAAAGTGTTACAGCTTTCCCTCAAGAAGTCTTTCGCTAAGACTGTTCTTGTGGAATTTGCAATGTGATAATTGGAAGCCCGTAGAGGGCTATGGTGAAAAAGGAAATATCTTCCATTAAAAACCGAAAAGAAGCTCTCTGAGAAACTGCTTTGTGATCTGTTAGTTCGTCTCACAGAGTTACAGCTTTCCCCTCAAGAACCCGTTCACTAAGACTGTTCTTGTGAAATTTGCAAAGTGATATTTGGAAGCCCATAGAGGGCTTTGGTGAAAAAGGAATTATCTTCCGTTAAAAATTGGAAAGAAACTTTATCAGAAACTGCCGTGTGTTCTGAGAATACATCTCACCAAATTACAGCTTTCCCCTCAAGCAGCCTTTCGCTAAGACTGTTCTATTGGAAATTTCAAAGTGATATTTGGAAGCCCCTAGAGGGCTATGGTGAAAAAGAAAATATCTTCCGTTAAAAAGTGGAAAGAAACTTTCTGAGAAACTGCCGTGTGTTCTGTTAATACACCTCACCGAGTTACAGCTTTCCCTTCAAGAAGCCTTTCGCTAAGACTGTTCTTGTGGGATTTGCAGAGAGATATTTGGAAGCCCATAGGGGACTATGGTGAATAAGGAAATATCTTCTGTTAAAAACTGGAAAGAAGGTTTCTGAGATACTGCTTTGTGTTCTGTAAATTCATCTCACAGCGTTACAGCTTTCTCCTCCAGAAGCCTTTCGCTAAGACTGTTCTTGTGGAATTTGCAAACTGATATTTGGAAACCCATAGAGCGCTATGGTGAAAAAGGAAATATCTTCCGTTTAAAACTGGAAAGAAGCTTTCTGAGAAACTACTTTGTGTTTTGTTATTTCATCTCACATGGTTACAGCTTTCCCTTCCAGAAGCCTTTCGCTAAGACTGTTCCTGTGGGATTTGCAAAGTGATATTTGGAAGCCCATAGAGGGTTATGGTGAAATAGGAAATACCTTCAGTTAAAACCTGGAAAGAGGCTTTCTGAGAAACTGCTTTGTGTTCTGTTAATTCATCTCTGAGAGTTACAACTCTCTCCTAAAGAACCCTTTCGCTAGGACTGTTCTTGTGGAATTTGCAAAGTGATGTTTTGAAGCCCCTAGGGGGCTATGGTGTAAAAGGAAATATCTTCCGTTCAAAACTGGAAAGAAGATTTCTTAGAAACTGCTTTGTGTTCTGTTAATTCATCTCACAGAGATAGATCTTTCTCCTCCACAAGCCTTCCGCTAAGATTGTTCTTGTGGAATTTGCAAAGTGATATTTGTAAGCCCGTAGAGGGCTATGGTGAAAATGGAAATAGCCTAAGATAAAAACTGAAAAGAAGCTTTCTGAGAAACTGCTTTGTGTTCTGTTAGTTCATCTCACTGATTTACAGCTTTACCCTCAAGAATCCGTTCAGTAAGGCTGTTCTTGTGAAATTTGCAAGGTGACATTTGGAAGCCCATAGAGGGCTATGGTGAAAAAGAAAATATCTTCCGTTAGAAACTGGAAAGAAGCATTTGAGAAATTGCCGTGTGTTGTGTTAATATATCTCACTGACTTACAGCTTTCCCTTCAACAAGCTTTTCGCTACGACTGTTCTTGTGAAATTTGCAAAGTGATATTTGGAAGCCCATAGAGGGCTACGGTGAAAAAGCAAATATCTACCGTTAAAAACTTGAAAGATGCTTTCTGAGAAACTGCCGTGTGTTCGTGTAAGACATCTCACCGCGTTACAGCTTTGCGCTCAAGAAACCTTTCGCTAAGACTGTTCTTGTGGGATTTGCAAAGTGATATTTGGAAACCCATAGAGGGCTATGGTGAAAATGGAAATAGCCTAAGATAAAAACTGAAAAGAAGCTTTCTGTGAAAATGCTGTGTGTTCTGTTAGTTCAACTCACAGAATTACAGCCTTCCCCTCATTAATCCGTTCACTAAGACTGTTCTTGTGAAATTTACAAAGTGATATTTGGAAGCCCATAGAGGGCTAAGGTAAAAAAGGAAATATCTTGCGTTAAAAACTGGAAAGAAGATTTCTGAGAAACTGCTTTGTGTTCTGTAAATTCATCTCACAGTGTTAGAGCTTGCCCCTCAAGAAGCCTTTCGCTAAGACTGTTCTTGTGGAATTTGCAAAGTGAATTTGGAAGCCCCTAGAGGGCTATGATGAAAAAGGAAATATCTTCAGTTAAAAACTGGAAAGAAGCTTTCTGAGAAACTTCTTTTTGTCCTCTTAATGCATATCACAGAGTTACAGCTTTCCCCTCAAGAAGCCTTTCGCTAAGACTGTTCTTGTGGAATTTACAAAGTGATATTTGGAAGCCCTTAGAGAGCTATAGTGAAAAAGGAAATATCTTCCGTTAAAAACTGAAAAAGAAGACTTCTGAGAAACTGCTTTGCGTTCTGTTAGTTCATCTCACAGAGTTACAGCTTTCCCCTCAAGAAGCCGTTCACTAAGAACCTTCTTGTGAAATTTCAAAGTGATATTTGAGAACCCATAGAGTGCTATGGCGAAAAATGGAATATCTTCAGTTAAAAACTTGAAAGAAACCTTCTGAGCAACTGCTTTGTGTTCTGTTAATTCATCTCACAGAGTTACAGCTTTCCCCTCAAGAAGCCTTTCGCTAAAACGCTTCTTGTGGAATTTCCAAAGTGATATTTGGAATCCTCTAGAGGGCTACGGTGAAAAAGGAAATATCATCCATTAAAAACTGGAAAGAAGTTTTCTGAGAAAATGCTATGTGTTCTGCTAACTCATCTCACAGAGTTTCAGCTTTATCCTCAAGAAGCCGTTCAGTAAGACTCTTCTTGTGGAATTTGCAAAGTGATATTTGGAAGCCCATAGAGGGCTATGGTGAAAAACGAAATATCTTAAGATAAAAACTGAAAAGAAGCTTTCTGAGAAACTGTTTTGGTTGTGTTAATTCAACTCACAGAGGTACAGCTTTCTCCTCAAGTACTCTTTCGCTAAGGATGTTGTTGTGGAATTTGCAAAGTGATATTTGTAAGCACACAGAGGGCTATGGTGAAAAAGGAAATATCTTCAGTTAAAATCTGTAAAGAAGCTTTCTGAGAAACTGCTTTGTGTTCTGTGAATTCATCTCAGAGAGTTACAGCTTTCCCCTCAAGAAGCCTTCCGCTAAGACTTTTCAAGTGGAATATGCAAAGTGATATTTGGAAGCCCATAGAGGGCTATGGTGAAAAAGGAAATCTCCTCCGTTAAAAACTGGAAAGAAGCTTTCTGAGAAAATGCTTTGAGTTCTTTTAGTTCATCTCACAGAGTTTCAGCTTTCCCCTGAAGAAGCCGTTCACTAAGACTATTCTTGTGAAATTTGCAAAATGATATTTGGAAACCCATAGAGGACTAAGGTGATAAAGGAAATATCTTCCGTTAAAAACTGGAAAGAAGATTTCTGAGATACTGCCGTGTGTTCTGTTAATACATCTCACAGAGTTACAGCTTCCAATCCAGAAGCCTTTCGCTAAGAGTTTTCTTGTGGAATTTGCAAAGTGATAATTCGAAGCCTATAGAGGACTATGGTGAAAATGAAATATCCTAACATAAAAACTGAAAAGAAATTTTCTGAGAAACTGCTTTGTGTTCTGTTAATTCATCTCCCAGAGTTACATCTTTCCCTTGAAGAAGCCTTTCGCTAAGACTGTTCTTGTGGAATTTGCAAAGTGATATTTGGAAGCCCATAGAGGGCTCCGGTGAAAATGGAAATATCCCGAGATAAAAACCTAAAAGAAGCTTTCTGAGAAACTGCTTTGTGTTCTGTGAGTTTATCTCACAGAGTTACAGCTTTCCCCTCAAGAAGTCGTTCACTAAGACTGCTATTGTGAAATTTGCAAAGTGATATTTGGAGGCCCATAAAGGGCTATGGTGAAAAAGGAAATATCTTCAGTTAAAAACTGGAAAGAAGCTTTTGAGAAACTGCCGTGTGTTCTGTTAATATATCTGACCGAGTTGCAGATTTCCCCACAAGAAGCCTTTCGCTAAGACTGTTCTTGTCGGAGTTGCAAAGTGATATTTGGAATTCCATAGAGGGCTAAGGTGAAAAAGGAATCATCTGCTGTTATAAACTGGAAAGAAGATTTCTGAGAAACTGCTTTGTGTTCTGTTAATTCATCTCAGAGAGTTACTGCTTTCGCCTCCAGAAACCTTTTGCTAAGACTGTTGTTTTGGAATTTTCAAAGTGATATTTGGAAGCCCATACAGGGCTATGGTGAAAAAGGAAATATCTTAAGATAAAAACTGAAAAGAAGCTTTCATAGAAACTGCTTTGTGTTCTCTTAATTCATCTCACAGAATTACAGCTTTCCCCTCCAGAAGCCTTTCGCTAAGACTGTTCTTGTGGAATTTGCAAAGTGATATTTGGAAGCTTATAGAGGGCTATGATGAAAAAGGAAATATCCTAAGATAAAAACTGAAAAGAAGCTTTCTGAGAAACTGCTTTGTGTTCTGTTAATTCATCACACAGAGTTACAGCTTTCCCCTCAAGAAGCCGTTAACTAAGATTGTTCTTGTGGAATTTGCAAAGTGATATTTGGAAGCCCCTAGAGGGCTATGGTGAAAAGGAAATAGCCTAAGATAAAAACTGAAAAGAAGCTTTCTGAAAAACTGCTTTGTGTTCTGTCAACTCAATTCACAGAGTTACAGCTTTCCCCTCAAGAATCCTTTCGCTAAGGCTGTTGTTTTGGAATTTGCTAAGTGATATTTGGAAGTCCATACAGGGCTCTGGTGAAAAAGGAAACATCTTCCGTTAAAAACTGGAAAGAAGCTTTCTGAGAAATGCTTTGTGTTCTGTTAGTTCATCTCACAGAGTTGCAGTTTTCCCCTCTAGAAGCCTTTTGCTATGACTGTTCTTGTGGGTTGTGCAAACTGATATTTGGAAGCCCATTGAGGACAATGGTGAAAAAGGAAATATCTTCCGTTAAAAACTGTTAAGAAGTTTTCTGAGAAACTGCTTTGTGTTCTTTTAATTTATCTCACAGAGTTACAGGTTTCACCTCAGGAAGTCTTTTGCTAAGAGTGTTCTTGTGGCATTTCCAAAGTGATATTTGGAAGCCCATAGAGGGCTATGGTGAAACATGAAATATCTTCCGTTAAAAACTGAAAAGAATCTTTCTGAGAAACTGCTTTGTGTTCTGTTAATTCATCTCAGAGAGTTACAGCTCTCCCCTCAAGAAGACTTTCGCTAAGACTGTTTTCGTGGAATTTGCAAAGTGATATTTGGAAGACCATAGAGGGCTAAGGTGAAAAAGGGAACATCTTCTGTTAAAAACTGGAAAGAAGATTTCTGAGAAACTGCTTTGTGTTCTGCTAATTAATCTCAGAGAGTTACAGCTTTCCCCTCCAGAAGCCTTTCACTAAGACTGTTGTTTTGGAATTTGCAAAGTGATATTTCGAAACCCATTCAGGGCTATGGTGAAAAAGGAAATATCCTAAGATAAAAACTGAAAAGAAGCTTTCATTGAAACTGCTTTGTGTTCTGTTAATTCATCTCACAGAGTTACATCTTTACCTTCCAGAAGACTTTCACTAAGACTGTTCCTGTAGAATTTGCAAAGTGATATTTGAAAACTCATAGAGGGCTATGATGAAAAAGGAAATATCTTCAGTTAAAAACTGAAAAGAAGCTTTCTGAAAAACTGCCGTGTGTTCTGTTAATTATACATCTGACCGAGTAACAGCTTTCCCCACAAGAAGCCTTCGCTAAGAATGTTCTTGTGGGATATTAAAAGTCATATTTGGAAGCCCATAGAGGGCTAGGGTGAAAAAGGAAATATCTTCGGTTAAAAACTGGAAAGAAGCTTTCTGAGAAACTGTTCTGTGTTCTATTAATTCATCTCAGAGACTTACAGCTTCCCCTCAAGAAGCTTTTCATTAAGACTTTTCTTGAGGAATTTGCAAAGTGATATTTGGAAGCCCATAGAGGGCTATGGTGAAAAAGGAAATATTCTAAGTTAAAAACTGAAAAGAAGCTTTCGGAGAATCTGCTTTGTGTCCTGTTAAATCAACTCACAGAGTTACAGCTTTCCCCTCAAGAAGCCTTTCGCTGAGACTGTTCTTGTGAAATTTGAAAAGTGATGTTGGGAACCCCAGAGTGGGCTACAGTGAAAAAGCAAATAGCTTTCGTTAAAAACTGGAAAGAAGCATTCTGAGAAATTTCCGTGTGTTCTTTTAATACATCTCAACGAGTTACAGCTTTCCCCTCAAGAAGCCTTTCGCTAAGACTGTTCTTGTGAAATTTGCAAAGTGATATTCGGAAGCCCATAGAGGGCTATGGTGAAAAAGGAAATATCTACAGTTAAAATCTGGAAAGAAGCTTTCTGAGAAATTGTTTGTGTTCTGTTAATTCATCTCACAGAGTTACAGCTTTCGCCTCAAGAAGTCTTTCGCTAAGACTGTTCTTGTGGAATTTGCAAAGTGATATTTGGAAGCCCATAGAGGGCTATGGTGAAAAAGGAAATATCTTCCGTTAAAAACTGGAAAGAAGATTTCTGACAAACTGCTTTGTGTTCTGTTAATTCATCTCACAGAGTTACAGCTTTCCGTCAAGAAGCCTTTCGCTAAGACTCTTCTTGTGCAATTTGCTAAGTGATATTTGGAAGCCCATAGAAGGCTACGGTGAAAAAAGAAATATCTTCAAATAAAAACTGGAAAGAAGCTTTCTGAGAAACTGCTTTGTATTCTGTTAATTCATCTCACAGAGTTACAGCTTTCCCTCAAGAAGCCTTTCGCTAAGTCTGTTCTTGTGGAATTCGCAAAGTGATATTTGGAAGACCCTAGAGGGCTATGGTGAAAAAGGAAATATCTTCCGTTAAAAACAGAAAAGAAGCTTTCTGAGAAACTGCATTGGGTTCTGTTGGTTCATCTCACAGAGTTTCAGCTTTCCGCTCAAGAGGCCGTTCACTAAGACTATTCTTGTGGAATTTCAAAAGTGATATTTGGAAGCCCATAGAGGGCTATGTTGAAAAAGGAAATATCCTAAGTTAAAAACTGGAAAGAAGCTTTCTGAGATACTGCCGTGTGTTCTGTTAATGCATCTCACCGAGTTACAGCTTTTCCCACAAGAAGACTTTCTCTAAGTCTGTTCTTGTGGGATTTGCAAAGTGATATTTGGAAGCCCATAGAGGGCTGTGGTGAAAAAGGAAATATCTTCAGGTAAAAACTGGAAAGAAGCTTTCTGAGAAACTGCTCTGTATTCTGTTAATTCATCTCACAGAGTTACAGCTTTCACCTCCAGAAGCCATTCACTAAGACTGTTCTTGTGGAATTTGCAAATTGATATTTGGTAGCCCATAAAAAGCTATCTTGAAAAAGGAAATATTCTAAGATAAAAACTGAAAAGAAGCTTTCTGAGAAACTGCTTTGTGTTCTGTTAATTCATCTCACAGTTACAGCTTTTCCCTCTAGAAGCGAATCGCTAAGACTGTTCTTGTGGATTTTGCATGGTGATATTTGGAAGCCCGTAGAGGGCTATGGTGAAAAAGGAAATATCCTCAGTTGAAAACTGGAAAGAAGCTTTCCGAGACACTTCTTTGTGTTCTGTTAATTCATCTCACAGAGTTACACCTTTAACATCAAGAAGACTTTCGCTAAGACTGTTCTTGTGTAATTTGCAAAGTGATATTTAGAAGCCCATAGAAGGCTATGGTGAAAAAGGAAATATCTTCCGTTTAAAACTGGAAAGAAGATTTCTGAGAAACTACTTTGTGTTCTGTTAATTCATCTCACAGTGTTACAGCTTTCCCTCAAGAAGTCTTTCGCTGAGACTGTTCTTTGGAATTTGCAAAATGATATTTGGAAGCCCATAGAGGGCCCTGGTGAAAAAGGAAATATCTTCCGTTAAAAACCGAAAACAATCTTTCTCAAAAACTGCTTTGTGTTCTGTGAGTTAATCTCACAGAGTTTCAGCTTTCCCTCAAGAAGCCGTTCACAAAGACTATTCTTGTGAAATTTGCCTATTAATATTTTCAACCACATAGAAGGCTATGGTGAAAAAGGAAATATCTTCCGTTAAAAATTTGAAAGAAGCTTTCTGAGAAACTGCCTGGTGTTCTGTTAACATATCTCAAAGAGATACAGCTTTCCTCTACAGAAGACTTTCGATAACACTGTTCTTGCGGAATTTACAAAATGATATTTCGAAGCCCATAGAGGGCTATGGTGACAATGGAAATATCCTAAGATAAAAACCGAAGAGAAGCTTTCTGAGAAACTGCTTTGTGTTCTGTTAATTCATCTCACAGAGTTACAGCTTTCCCCTCAAGAAGCCGTTCAATATGACTGTTCTTGTTGAATTTGAAAAATGAAATTTGGAATCCCATAGAGGGCTATGGTGGAAAAGGAAATATCGTCAGTTAAAAACCGTAAAGGAGCTTTCTGAGTAACTGTTTTGTGTTCTGGTAGTTTATCTCACAGAGTTATAGCTTTGCCCTGCAGAAGCCTTTCGCTAAGACTGCTCTTGTGGAATTTGCAAAGTGATATTTGGAATCCGGTAGGGGGCAATGGTGATAAAAAAAAAATCTTCCGTTAAAAACTGGAAAGAAGCTTTCTGAGAAAATGTCGTGTGTTCTGTTAATACACCTCACCGAGTTACACCTTTCCCTTAAGGAAGCCTTTCGCTAAGACTGTTCTTCTGGGATTTCAAAGTGATATTTGGAAGCTTATAGAGGACTACGGTGAAAAAGGAAATTACTTCAGTTAAAAACGGAAAAGAAGCTTTCTGAGAACCTGCTTTGTGTTCTGTTAATTCACCTAACAGAGTTACAGATTTCCCCTCCAGAAT